>NC_058388.1:937899-1250532 GCF_019915245.1 Fusarium musae
TTGACGACTCATACCGAAGAGTCACACGGACTACATTCACGCTGTCGCGACGTCACTCATTCGCCCGCCACGAGCGCACGAAAACCTTTTTCGTTCACGCTTCGCCCCCGAGCCTCGCCCACTGCACTCAGCGCCCTCCACGAGTCGACCATGCGTACCCTTATATATCAAAAACCGCTCAATACCCATACCGAAGAGTGGTGTAGTGGTATACGCTCCTAGATCTCCTATGATCACCTAAAATCTCTAAAACCCGCTCCTATGATCCTTCTCCTACTACACCACTCTTCGGTTTTTGCCAGTTGGCTCGAATTTTTGTCGCCTAGCCCGGAGCTATCATTCATTTTTTCCCTGGATTTATTTCGCCAAGATTCGCGACGTTCGAACGCAGGCATCCCCCCCGATGTCGACATGTACCCCCCTGACGGGTCTACCTTTATATTCCAAAACCACTCTCTATACCAGTACCGAAGAGTGGTGTAGTGGTATCCGCCCCTGAACTCCTATGATCACCTAAAATTCTTCTCTCCGCTCCTAAGATCTTTCTCCCGCTCCACCACTCTTCGGTTTTTGCCATTCGACTCAACTTTTTGTTTACCTGGTCTCGACATCTGACCTCTTTTTTTCTCGGATTTATCTGGTCATTTTTTGACGGCGTTCGAACGCAGCGGCCTTGCCACGACGATATGTACCATGGAGGGGGTTACCTTTATATACAAAAATCGCTCTCTCTACCAATGCGAAGAGTGGTGTAGCGGTATACGCTTCTAGATTCCTAGGGTCACCTAACATCTCTCTAAATCCGCTCCTAAGACCATTCTCCCCGCTACACCACTCTTCGTTTTTGCTGTTCGACTCGACTTCATTTTTAATTACATTGTCTTTCTCCACGGATTTGTTCGGCCAGTTTTCAGCACATTCGAACCCAGCGACTTGTTGCGAGTACGACACGTACGCAGAGTGTGGGAGGGGCTCCTGGGGGTTTACCTTTATATACCAAAATCGCTTTCTATACCAGTACCGGAGAATGGTGTAGTGGTATACGTCCTAAACTCCTAAGGTCACCTAAATTCTCTAAAAATCCGCTCCTAAGACCATTCTCACCCACTACACCGTTCTTCGTTTTTGTCGTGTGCTTCGACTGTCTTTTTGGCATCTCAATCTTTCCTGTCAACTCATTTTCTTCTTATTTCCCCACACGCTTCGTGGCGTTCGAACGCCGGGATGAACATGAACAGGCTTTTACGGCATTTCACTTCATCGACGTTGATGGGCGTGAGTGAGGACCCAGGCGAGGACCAGGATTCATTCGATGACAACTCTCTCAATGGCGGAACCTGAATCTTTTACCAACAAGAAAGTGCCTGCATTGCCATCTCTGAACAGAACCCCTGAAGAGAGCCAGACCAGTGGTCATGATACAAGCCCAGCGACTGTCATCTGGACAGCAGACATGGCGGAGCCACCGTGTTCTATCGACAAGTCGCACTGAAAGAAGTTGTGATGCAGGATGCAGGCGGGAGTCAGTGTCGTTTAGTGGGCACACTTGAGCTTTGCGGAAAAGCTTACAGGCAGGGAGGCATGAGGCACTTTGCAAGCCGGTCCAAGCTGCTGGCCGATTTTCTGGGTGATCTAGCGTGGAACAGGACTTGGGTGTCTACCCCTTATATACCAAAACCACTCTATTCCTCTCACCGAAGAGTGGTACAGTGGTATCCGTCCTAGATCCTAAGATCAAAACCTAAAATCTCTAAACTCCGCTCCTACAATTCCCTCTTCTCCCACTGTACCACTCTTCGTTTTTGCTAAATGGCACAATTTCAGCATGACCACGCCGCGACCTTTCTTTTTGCTCTCCCTGCTAGCAAATCGACTAAGCGACGGCCACCGCGACAAGCAACAGCGACACGGAGTCGGTGTCATTCTGTTTCTAGTCGATACCAGTTTTTCTCACCAAGCCGAGAATGACTCGTGACTGAGACAGGACCATGAGATCGTCATTTCTGCTCATATGACGAAGAGCACCAACGATATAGGGGAGTGCATGTCATTATCCGAATCGATCGCCAGCAGGCAGCTGCTGTTTAGGGGCGGGCCGGGGAGGCTGAGACGACGCTCTGCACCTTGGTAGTTTACACCTTAGGCACCAGACCGACTCGACACCCATCACCTTATATACCAAAATCACTCAATATCAGTCACCGAAGAGTGGTGCAGTGGTATCCGTCCTAGATCCTAAGATCATAACCTAAAATCTCTAAACTCCGCTCCTACAATTCCTTCTCCCACTGCGCCGCTCTTCGTTTTTGCTGGGCCGTACAATAAAAGCACAGCACTCCAACCCGATCATTCCTTCTTTTTGCTTGTCGACAACTGAAAAATAATTTTGGGTGACGAAGATATCGACTCAGGGGTATATGACAGCCAGTCCATGCCAACTGCCATGGAGTATACAAAGACAAGACATTCTTGACGAGGAAAGCGTCGGGTTCTGATTTGACTTATGGCAGTGTGCAAGAGAACGCCCGGGGAATGTGTTGGTTCTTGTTCACTGCTCAGTCACCTGAGGGTGGTTGCCTGGAGAAGTCAGGTCAGGTGGCCTCGATCGCCTCGCCACTGCAGCGCTGGCAGTACGGCCCCTCATCCTTACCCTTATATACCAAAACCACTTACTACCCTTCCGAAGAGTGGCCTAGTGGTATCCGTCCTAGAACCTACAAACTCTCTTCAATCCGCACCTAAAACTCTTCTCCCACTGGGCTGCTCTTCGATTTTTGCCAGTTCATATATTGGAGTCAATATACAGCATCTTCTTTTTGGCTCTTCACAATTCGACGATAGTCTCCACTCTACGGTAGTTTGACTCTGGTTTTCATTTATTTTGGATCTTATTGTCTGGCGTTGCCCAGAACCTGGCAATGAGCGCAGCACTCCAACCTACCCCTTACATACCAAAACCACTCTACTACCTGTATCGAAGAGTGGTCTAGTGGTATACGTCCTATAACCTATAAACCTTCTCTTATTCCGCACCTAAAAATTCTTCTCCCACTGGGCTGCTCTTCGATTTTTGACGTTCGTGACTTCGAACACCTCTCCAACAAGCAACGGACTCAACTTTTTTTTTGGTTTCACAACATCACAAACGACAATTCAAAACTGCGACGAACATGACCTGTGGTTACCGAGAGCAAACCGAGATGTAGAATACACTTCTCATTTTGGCCGAAAAGGGGTTTCGTCCCACTTTGCTATACATTACCAGATGGTCGAAGGATGTTGAGATCGAAGGCGATTGAAGGAGATGGAGGTCAAGTCAGACTGCTGAGGTCTGTACGGGTATGGGAGTCCAGCAGTGTGTCCGTCGTGGGTGTTCTGCCTGCTGTGAGTCCCGCTTATGCTTTCTGTGGCGTTGTGTGGCACTCATGAGGGACCTGCCTTGAGGGACCTGCTGTATACCCCTTATATACCAAAAACGCTCAGTTGACTGTCGGCAAGGAGTGGTGTAGTGGGAATACGCATCCTATTTACCTAAAATCTCTCTTCCGCTCCTACAACTTCTCTCACCCCACTGCCTGCTCCTTGCTTTTTGCTCAAGTTCACAAGTTCGAGTTCTCCATTCGACACCAACTCCTCCGTCTTGACATCGACACCATCTTTTTGCCATTCGACCTCCCACTCGAATGTGTTCTTCGATGGCTTTTCGGATATTTATCGCACGACTTGAGTCTCATCCCTCTTGACGAAACACCTGTCGCGAATCGAACTACGATCAGCGTGGGTACGCCCCCTAAGCAATGGACACACTTGTCGACATGCTGTGGAGTGGAGTGACGGACATGACAAGACAGACACCAGACACCTATCCCTTATATGCCAACAACACTCAGTTTATCATCAGCGAGGAGTGGCGTAGTGGGAATACGTTACCTACTAAACCTAAAGACTCTCTTCCGCACCTAAAACCTCCCTCACCCCACTACACCACTCCTCGTTTTTTGGCATGGCTCCCGACTTCGAATCCTCCCCGACAGGGAAGCCCCCCTTTTCTTTTTGGTCCTCGGCTTCGCACTCTTGGCAGACCAGTGCTTGACGATTATGTCATCTGCAGGCCTCACACTCGACGATGTCATTCCCCTTTTACCATCCCGGTTCGGAACATGATCATGTCTCATATCCAAGGACACTCATGCGAATGACATGGGCGCCGCATCGGTGATCACCATCTGACATGTCATCTGGGACGGCGTGGCCGCCTTACCCCTCATATACCAAAACCACTCATATTGTCTTCAGCAAAGAGCGTGTGGTCTAGTGGGAATCCGCATCCTATTAACCTAAAATCTTCATACTCTCTCCTATAAACTCTCTCAACCCACTAGATCCCGCTCTTTGTTTTTTGCCAAGGTCTCGACTTCGAGTGTCTCCTGCGATATTCCTTTTTGGCCTTTGAGCTCCTTTTTGGCCTCTGGACAGCATCTGTGATAAGAGTGAGAGGTTCAAGGAAGATTTAGCACCAACACAAGAAGACAAGTCAACACACACTGGCAATATTCTTCTTACCGTTACTGGTGCTTGGTGTCTTGCCCTTGGCTACTGAGTAGCCCCAGTCCCCGGCTCTATACCTTATATACCGAAACCACTTTAGTACTGTCGGCGAGGAGTGGTGTAGTGGTATCCGCTCCTATAACCTAATAACCTAATAACCTAAAAGCTCTTGAGTCCGCTCCTACAATTCCTTCTCCCACTACACCGCTCTTCGTTTTTGCCCAGGTTGGACAGCACTTGTTGTCTTTCTTTCTTTTTGGCAGTCCTTCTCCCTATTGGCCAGTCGAGTCTATCGTTTTGAAAGAAGGTTGTTGCAAGTATGCTACGAAAACAGGGCCTGCCCTTGACCCCGTTTGGACAAAGTCGTGACTCGAGGGCGACTTGAAGATGCAATGAGAAGGACAACTTCAAGCTTGGGATCTTGACGTGAAGGCTTTCAAGACAGCTTCAGTACGAGGGAAAGTCGGAAAAGGGGCCAGAGGGGGATGGCCATAGTTCACTCAGCAGGCAGAAACATGCTATGCCCCACCTCGAACGCCAGCCCACCAGCACCGGCGCCTTATGGCCCAGACCTGAGGACATACCCTTGTATACCAAAATCGCTCTCTATATCCCAAGCGAAGAGTGGTACAGTGGTATCCCCCGAACCTACGAAACTACCTTCAAAGCTGAATCCTACGAGTACCCCCTACCTCGTTTCCTCCGACCCTCCCTCCGAGTCTGTACCACTCTTCGCATTTACTACTTCTACCAAGTTCTTCTTCTATTCTTTTTTCCTTTTTTTTCTTTCTCATTCCTTACTCCTTGCCCTTCCCTCCTGTTATTATTTCTTTGTTTTTGCCACAGCTTGTCCCAAACCTGAGCTCCCCTTCTAAGCTCACGTGTAAGTTCCTTGTAATGATGAAGTGAACTCAGGGGTATTGTTTGGTGGTCTTGGTAACGGGACCTGGTAAGTCGCGTGGTGCAGTGTAAGTTGTAGGCTCGCTCACTTGAACACAACTCGCGTGCCGGCCAGGGTAGGTGTTAAATATTAGAATTAATGTCTCCCTTTCGACAAGGAGTGGTGTAGCGGTATACGTCCTAGAACCTACAAATCCTAAAATCCGCTCCTAAAAGCTCTCTTCCGCTACCCACTCCTTGTCTTTTTGCCTGTGTTCGAAGCCTGCCTTTTTTCCTTTTTTTTTTCCCCATCACTGATGCTGTAATTGTCAGTCTTGAGCAGTTCAATACTTGTAAAATTGAGAGGATCCTTAGTGTAAGTCAGGGGTTGCTTGCTGTCTTATCTGAACAGACACTTATCTATAGAAACTGCAGGGAGTTCAACCAAGATCACTTTAATACACTATTCCATCCATTTGATCTTCTGTTTTATTGCAGTGCTGTGCTATGAAGTCTTCATGTCTCAAGTGGTCGTGGTGTTGTGTTGATCGTGTTTGGGTCTGTTGCGGATAACCGACCCCTGAGCACTGGCCAGACAACCCAGATCAAAGTCAGCCGTCAGTCCAACAGACCCCCTCTTGACCATGAGGAATATTGAATACACGCAAATAAAGTTCCAAAACCAAATTTTAATGAGGCCTCTTGACTTATCCACCCAATGATGTTAGTCGCCACTTGTGCTGCGCCTTGGCTGCTGCCTACGTGGCCCAGGCAGCAGTAACCCCTTTTGACTAGACAACAAGCAACAAGCACCAGCCTGGAAGATGTGTTATATACCAAATTGAAACAGCAGCTTCCAACGAAGTAGCGAAAATATTACATGAACCACTTGGCGTAGCGGGAGTCCGGAATCCCGGGTCCACCCTTCGTTTCTACAGTTGATTATGACTCTATGTTCGAGTCCTGTGATGGCCATCACATTCTAGTTTTTTGTCTTATTTTTGCACATCCCTCCCTTTTGTGATCATTGCCCAAGTTCCTCAACTGTGTGTAGTCTTGGTCGGCAGCATCTCGCAGGCTTTGCACTCAGTAGTTCATCAAGTGGTTAGCCTACGTTGGGAACTTGGATCCCACTGACGTCTTCCCTATCAACCCAAAAGCTTATCTCAAGAACTTCAGGGTGTTCATCCGCGCTGTTCCTATGTTCCGTGTAGCATGATACAGGCTTGATAAAATCCTTCCGGTCATTTTACATGTAGCCGACTGCATCTTGCTTTGTACTCTCAGCCACAGTCATGTCTTCCCCTTCAGCCTTGTCATCATGCACCTCGCCCAGCATGTGGTATCGAGCCTATATCGCATCTCCAACCCTTCCTTCGTGAATAGCATCAATATACAAACGGCCCCATGGTTCCTCAATTTGTATTCCGTCCCCCTCAAGAACCTACTTCCCAGGAATATCCAGGGAAAGATATCCCGGGGTTCCTTAATCGCCATGGCTCATACCTATGGGTCATTGTCATAGAGCCCATGGCTTCGATAGATGTCTTGCAATATGTCGAATATTAACGTCGAATAGTAATATCTCTTGGGGCTATAGGAGAAAGCGTGTAGCGAAGAGAGGTCTAGAATATGTCCGAAGTGCTGTGAAGTGCTTATGCTAGGGTGGTGAAGGGCCGGAGCATGTGTGAGCCAACCGAAACAGGCGGCTGTAGACACGACTTGTTGGTCTAATAAACAGCCGATCAAGCCAATTGGTAAAGCAAATGCCGTAATTCAAATGTTACGGATAAGCAGAGGTCTAGACTTGCTCACGGTCGGAATCTGACAGTGAGTTTCTCTGCAATGGGACGAGCAAGCCAAGTCCTATAGAGGTCTCTGCAGGATGAGCCGATACAGAACTTATGCACTAAAATATCTTCTTATACTTCACAACCTTTTGTATACTTAGTCACGGTCCAATGCTCTGTGTGTATGTCATTACTGTTGAGTAATGGCCATTGTGTGTCTTGGGCACGGGACTTAGACTTACTTACCTACACATACCAAAACCTTACCTTATATACTAAAATCTCCAACACTGCTGACAGCGAAGTAGCTGGCATACACATACTAATGGTCACGTATAACGCAACGGGGAGCAAACGCCTCGTCGCCTTCGCTTTTTTGTGCTTGTCGCATCATATGTTCGAACCCCTGAGCTCCTTATCTACCACGATCTTTTTCATCCTTCTCTTTTTATACATCCCACACTGAGATGAGAATTACCCAGATAGAATAGACATATTAGGGTTATATATCTTTTTGCGACTTTACGTACTCTCAGGCCATAACTTCCAGAGGTTCGAGTCCACCCCAAGACAACATCATCCCTCCATTTTGCGTGTTATATCATCTACTACGTACTGTAGTCAAAGAACCCTCCCTCTATCTTTTTATGCACCACTTCATTACAGTCTCTTTAACATTGAATACCTCATGAGTCTTGACGCCACTCCCTTCACAGGTTCTTGCTCTTGTCTGTAACACCACTTCCTTATTTTGGAGCATCATTTCCTCAATGCAATTTCTTCCCTAAATTGATGCTATATTGACCTAAGGTATACTAAGGTTGCCTGAGTACTTTCGTCACCCACGGATAAATCCTCGTGTGTTCTTAAACCCCCAGGTCCGGGTCGCAGCGAAAGCCAGATGAGTTGAACAGACTCACGGCAGTAAGCCTTAGGATTTTTTATGTACACGCACACACCGATATTGCTACCACAGAGCTCGATTCGGTCTCAATTTTAACCGTGCATATTCACTAGCTTTCAAAACTTATCTCTTGTGCATCTCAGCCCTTCCAAACCATCAGCATCACCCTGGCTACCATCTAGGCCAGTATCGCTTTTTCATCCTGAACTGAACGATCTGTTCAATCACAAAGACTGCTACCCGGCGTGGCCGTGACATCTCTCGTAAAGACGGATCTATACTGGTATAACGGGCTTTGAAGCCGTTGTCATTACACATCATTTATTTGTCTCTCTTGTTTCTAGTAATCGTCGGAGAGAACAGTCCAAGGGTCCGGAGTGTCAATAATACGATATTGCGTGATAAACACATGACTCGGCTTGGTCCAGTCCAATCTGTCCTTCTTTGTTCGTACGTATGATTGCCACATAGCTCGTCTGCTTTTTGGTTTGCTTGCAAAAATCGACCATAGCGCAAACATATCGTCTTGATTTTCGCGGCCTCTCTTGTTTGCCTCAATAGCCCATTCGACGTCGTGTGTACCGTCCAGTTCAAGATGTTCTTCTCCCCATTCCTCTGGCAGGTCTGTACCATCAATGACATCACAGAGCTGTAGTTCATCGCCTGTGTCTAGACAACTCTGTATAAAGACGACCAGTTTGGGATATGGTAGTCCTCGAAGGCTGCGGGTGAAGTTAGAGGGTTCGCAGACAATATGGACATCCCTGTCAGGAACAATGACAAAGCAAAAGTCGGTTTCATTATGCTTGAAGCGGTGCCAGGTATGTAATAGAGATGAGCTTGGTGTGTCCCAGGGTTTCGCGAGATGGTAAGCGGCAGAATGAGGTTCTGACTGTAATAATGCTACAGCCTTATCAACGAGATGTGTCGGTACACAGATTTCCCAGTGCTATTCCACGTCAACGAAATCACCCATGTTTTAGAGAACGAAAAACGTACGTGACGCACTCTGGCAGCTCCATAAAATATGAGAGCACTCGTACCGACTATACAGCATGGGATATCAGCTGCTTCAAGAATGCGGGTCACAGTGAGAGCATCATCAGTGCCCCGGCCGTTATTAGAAGCCCGCTTTCCCTCATTCCATTCTGAAAAGTTGGGCGTGAAACAAAGTTGAGGTGGTGCAGTCCCTGTTGTCTTTTTCTTTGTCCACGACATTTTACTGAAGCAATTGACGAGTATTCGAAGATGAGAGTTATCCGGGGGTTCAAGGGGCACCAATCGCGGGAGATCTAGCCGAAAGAATACTGTAGAGCAGACGGTCAAACTAGGCAGAACCTTATATCACACCAATCGTTCACTGGTGACTGTTCATATGAGAGCATTGAGTAAATATACTTGATATTTTATTCAAATCTGGTCGTCAACTTATGTCCCGAAGTGCTTGTTGATTTCAAGGGTACCTTATTCATTTTACACATCACATGGCTTCTATACCAAATCATATTACCCACCCTACCTAATACAAACTCTCACCTAGTGTCTAAAGAGCTAAGATCATGCATGAAAGATACAGCTACTCTGAGTAACAGAGACGGCTCTCTTCCTCCGAATTTGAGACAAGTCAACCCGTTCCTAGCTGCAGGGGTCATGGCAGATGCATCACGGCGAGGTGACTCAACGCCGGCTTCAGAACCCCACACCCACTAACAACCCCTGCAGCACGCACATCACCACCTCCACCCAACAACAACAGCCACAAACAACAGGTCGCTTATATACCAAAGCAAACAAACAAATGTCAGCGAAGTAGCGAGAAATACTAGCCCAATGGCTCAACTGATATAACCTTGCTTAACCATCTCCGGATGTGAAGCCTTCGCTTTTTGTCAAGCCAGAGTCAGGTAGTTCGAGACGCATTGTGAACGTAGATGACCATGCTGACCATTTCTTTTTGGACTTTTCTGGACATGAGAGTCAAACTGTTAGGCATGATAAAGTAAACATGTAGAAACCGGTTCGATGCTCTTGTAATGGCATCTCCTAAGTTAGACAAGCTCCCTATTGACCTGCAAAAGCTCTTGACCCGTATGCAAAGACGTGCCACAAGACACCATGGGTTATAGACCAGACCAACATGCAATACTACCAGCGAAGTAGCTAAACCTTTAACTCAACCGAACTTCGGTTCGATCTCTACATAAGACTTCTCCTTCGGGAGACTTCGCTTTTTGGTCATCAGTTCGAATGTCAGCTACCCTTGGGCTTCTCATTTTTTGCAACTATACAACACCTTTTCCCTCTCGATTCTGTAATCTTCTCAAATTTAAACCATACATAGATAATATAAATCAAATACTTATTTATTCTCTTTCACAAGTCTTGTTCTCTGTGTCTGAATCTGCCGGGCTGAGTGACAACCTTGTCGTTCAGCCGTGGATCATCACAACCCCTGCACCAACGCCAGGCAACATCAACGCCACAGCACCACGCTAATCTTCTTTCAAGACAAGGAACCAGCCTTGATAACTCATCCTTTTACTTCCTCTCTCAGCGAAGTAGCTAAAAACAACTGAACTTTGGCGGAGTGGTGTACATCTTCCTTGCATCACTCCACTCCTCATCTCCTTCGGGACTCGGCTTCGCTTTTGCTGAGTTGATGGTTCGATCTCCAGCATCTTTTTGCCTTTTCGTAGTCCTTCTGATACAGAGGTAAGACACATATACAAGGTTGAAATATTTTTGGTCTACTCTTGTTTCATGTGGTTCTTTGTCCTTTGTTCTCGGGCTCTATCTACTAACCGCCCTGTGACCGCAACGTCCCACGGTCAACACATCACATATGGCTACGTCATAACATCACAGTATAGCACAGCTCAGCACAATGTCACATTTGGGGATCACATTTCTTGTCTCAACTTGATTCATTCAGCTACTCTGTCTACTCTGAGTGAGGTGCAGTTATCAAAAGCGTTTTTCATCGCTTACTATCCGAAACTCCAGTTCCGTCCTGGAACAAAAAAGACCCTATGGAAAAATGAAGAAAGAAAAATCAGAGGCACGTTGAAAGCACATAATCAGCAATGAGCACGTCTCGCTCGGGTATTCGCGTTGGCTAGGCGTAAGGAGGCACACCATAAGGCGGTACATCGACTTCATCTTCCTAAGATGAGAAGAGCGCGATGGCGGCGCAGAAGTTGTTGCGGTTGTCCTTGTCAAGGATCGCCGACTTACCATCAACGTTGACCATGTTGACGGAGGCCTTGGTGCTGATGCCGTAAAGGTGCACCTGTGAGCTCTCAATGTCGATCATGTTGTCCTGGCAGTTGTTCTCGCCAACACAGACTTGGTCGTAGTTGTCGAAGAAGCTGTAGAGGCCTCCTCCATAGATGAAGACATCCTTGGAGTTAACAGCGCGGAGACCCCAGGTACGAGCACATCGCTGAGAGGTACCGGTGCAGGTTGCCTTGAAGTCAGGGTCGAAGTACTTCTTGTTCACAGTGAAAGGTACGGTCGCGTCAGGGTTGCCCTGCATGTAAGCAGTCTCGGTCTGGATGAGGGACATGTAGACGTTAGAGGCATCCTCAAGGTGGTAGTTGTAAAGAACACTGTGCTCGGAAGCGGTACCCCACAACCAAGCACCCTTGGTGCTCTCAATCAAAACTCCGCGGCCATTGTAGAGGTTGATCTGAGAGTGATCTCCGAGGTCGAGCTCGTGGTCAGCAACCCAGAACCACGTGTTCTCAAGGTAGCAGCTAGACTGCTTGGTCATATGGAAGAGCATGAAGGCGCCGAGGCACTCAGGGTTGGGATCGGCCTTGACCTTGGGGTTCTTCTTGCACTTGTCGGACTGAAGCTGAGTACCGGCAGAGCCACCAACGCGGAAGTGGACATCAAAGAGACCAGCGGAGCCGGGAGTAGAACCAGCGACGTTGAACTCCATCAAGATAGCACCGGGCTGGGGTCCGAGAGTCTCAAATATGAGGTCCTGGATTTCGACGTTGCCGACATCACCAGCTTGACCGACTTGCCAGACGGGCTTGGGGTTGGCTTGATCCTTGAAATTCTTGTTGCCACCAGCCATGATGAGAGGCCAAACCTCGCCAACAATCTTGATGTTCTTGGGAACCTTGACAGTATCGGTAATGACGTAAGCGCCGTGGTCGAAGTAAACGATCTGACCATCTTGGACACTGTTGAAGACAGCCTGAATGGCCGCAGTATCATCGGTCTTGCCATCACCCTTGGCACCTTTGGACTTGACGGAGATGAAGTTGGACGAGGGGACACTGTTGTACTGAGGCTTGCTCTTGGTGACGACATTACCCTTGGAGTCGAGAAGAGCCTTGGGCTTGGTGACGGGAGTCTGAGTGGCCTGGATAGCTTTACCACTGCCGCCGCTGTAGGCACGACCTTGGACCCAGGACGCAATCTTGGCGTTGCCAGCGAGGATAGTAGCACTAGATCCACCACCCTTGACGGCGACAGGGACAGCAGAGGACATGTCGACGTTGTCGATGATAAGGGTGCCGTTGGTATCGGGCTGCGCGGGGTTGTAGTTGGTCAGGACACCAACTGCAGTGTTGGCAATCTTGCTGTCGGTAAGGAGAATAGAGCCGACGTTCTGAACGTTGCCGCCAGCAGTCATGTCAATGCCGACCTTGGCGCCAGAGATGTCAAGGCCGTTGAGAGTCCACAGCCAGTTCCAGTTCATGTAGACGGCAGTGTTGCAGTTGTGGAAAGTCATGTTTCGGCTGGTGAACTGTTGACTACCAAAGAAACCACCATATCGACCACCAATGAAAGTGAGGTCGGTCATGAAGCCACCGGAGCCGTTGTCGATGAAGATACCTTGCTGTTTGTTGTCGTCGCTAGGGTCCTCAATCATCTGGAAGACGATGTTCTGAAGAGAGGTAGCTTGGGCGACTTGCCAGTGGATACCAGTACCGGAGCTCTTGGGCATGCCGGTGAGATCAATCTTGAAGTTGCGGACCTGTCGGAAGAAGTTGTTCTGGTTGGTGTGCCAGTTGGAGCCATCCGAGTTGTAGGGATCGACGTCAATGACAGCCATGCCCTCAAAGTTGGCAGTTGGCTTGAGAACAGGAAGGTTGTTGACATCACCAATCATGTGGGTGTAGTAATAGGGGAGAATAGGCTTGGAGACAACATAGGTGCCAGGAGGGAAGTAGACAATGGCGGGAGTGGTGGTAGAAGAGTCACAGCCCTTACCACAACGGTTGCCGTCAGAAAAGGCGGCATTGATGGCCTCAGTGTCGTCAGAGCTACCATCACCCTTGGCACCGTAGTCCTTCACGTTGCGGAAGATCTTGTAGTCGGCGGAGCCATAGGCAACGACACCTTGACGCTTGATGTCGGACATCCACCATGAACCAGCAGCAGCGGCAGCCGAGTAAGCAGGAGCCTTGGGAGCGGCAGACTCAGGCGAAGCAGGTGCAGGATAGGCCGGTGCGGCAGTAGAGACAGAGGCCGCGGGAGCAGCGACATCAACCTCAACCTCAATAGCCTGAGGAGCAGCCGAAGCTGGGAGGGTGAAGAGGCGCATGGCCAAGAGGGAGGCCGTGACGATGGTCGAAAGCCCCATGATGACGATGAATAGCCAGCTAAATCGTTGTTTCTGGGGTGTAGCGGTATAGTATCGCTCTAGAGAGTGTGTTGATATTGCAGATGGCTACGAAGGATAAAGTCAGTATGCCCGTATTTTCGTATTTCGTTTTTGAGAAAAGTGGAGGAACTCATACGCAAAAGCAACTTGGGGAAAGCAGTGCGATGTGAGAGAAAGGATGAGACCTCAGTATGAAGCTCGAGAAAGCTGTCAACTAAGATTGGGGTTGAGTTGAGTTTTGTGTAGATATGTTGAACAAAAGGAAGTGAACAATGATCTGCACAATGGAGAAGAGAAGATGAAAAGAGAGGATAGACGAGGAACAGAAGAGAATAAATAAGGCAGAGAATAACGACAACAACAACAATGGCACTAGCAGAACGAAAGTGAGTGAAGTGCAGTGACTGAAATCGAATTGGCAGCCTGACACTGTCGACAGCCGTAAGAGTCCAAGTGAGGCAGGTGATGATATATCTCGGCAGCTTTCGACAGTGGCACCGAAAGGGTGTACAGCCGAGCAGGATCTGTAAACGCTGAGACCACTAGGAATCAATTGTTTACATGATCAGGATCATGACCCGGCCGGCAATGCTCGAAAGCGGCACTTGAGAGACATGAGGATTCGCATGTGTTGTTGGTCCCTTGTTCCGCTTGCATATTGAGGCTTGTTCGCCGATGAAACTTACCAGGTAGATAGGTCAAATAAAATAAGACCAAAAATCTTCAAAGCCAAGAAACAAGTGTATCCAAGGGAGAGACGGGTGCTGGCTTTTGTTCTTTAAAAGCAGGCAAAATAAAAAGAGAGGGTGGTGATCAAAGATGACGCTGTCCCAGACAAGCAGGAATATGAAGAATAAAAAAAGAGAGGCAAGGAGAGACACGCGCGATCGCGTGTTCACACGATAAAGACTGACTGTCGTGGTGGAGGGTGTGGGTGTGGTAGCTTTCGACTGACTTGTAATGGGACGGAAGAAAGGGAAGAGTAGACAAGACAGGGTAAGGATAGATATGTATACACACGGTTGGGATGAATATGTGTGACATGCACTATTGACTTGACTTACCTTATTACTGCCCTGACCAGGTATAGGAACAGGGATCTCATCGTGGTAGCTCTCCTCGGACGCCATCCGCTGCTGTCTCTGCCTCCGAGGACCAGCCATTGGAGTGGAGTTGTCCATCGAATTGTCTGTCTGTTCACTCTTCCAAGAGGGGGCTGAAACTAGACAAGATTAAAGTGATCGTCATTGGCTATGGCAGCATCACGGACCGTTTCAAACAAGGCCGACCAGGCCAGAACAAAACATGAAACGATAATGATTATGATACAAGGAAGTTCAAGGATGCTTTGGACGATGTATACCTAGGATAGGGTGATGAACGTCGGTTCGAGGGCGATGATGCAGGAAAAGAGATCCTTGGGAGAAACGGGAAAGGGGAACAGAACAAGCTCGTCCAGTTACCGAAGAGAACACCCTTGATCTCTCGACAAAAAGGGAAAGCACCTCTAGTCCTCTACCCTGACGAAATCAGTCTAGCGCCCTGTTTCACTGGACGACCCCAGACAAGCCAGCGGGTGGCTCACGCTACATCTCCCGGATCAAAAGAACCGGGGCATGATCTAAACAACGGCAATTCCGTGCCTAAGGTACGAACTAAGTAGAGGCTCTAAGAAGCCATCACAAGTCCAAACCACCAGATCATACATCTCAGAACCATGATTCACCACTACAGCACCCCAAGGAAAGTGGGTAGGTGTCCTCTCGCTCTCGCTGTAAAGATAGCCCGTGGCTACCAGTAACGTGGTATCGACAGACTATTAGCTTCACATACTCTAATTTCCACTGCACCCATGTCATCCACCATTCCTTCAAAAACTCCATACAATACGAAACTTGCATTCCTCTCCCGCTGAAGCTTTACGCCATGGTCCTTTTAATTCCCACTCTCTCTGCGCCACGGCATAGAATCCTCCTCGCCGTCTCAGGACCCTTCCAAACACGCGCGCGACTACCATTTGTTAAGCGCTTAATCATGTTGCGGCCGAGGTGGCTCCGGTACATGAGGTGATGCTAATTAAAGAGATTTACAGTAGGGGTCTCAGCTATTCCTTGGCTGGATCTATGTAGTGGCGGTTATGAAGCCATTCAGAGGCAAAACCGAGCATGAAAGTGCGGAAAAGCAAGTTTTGGAGCTATTGATATTGGATTAATGCCATTGATTTTCGCAAATATTGAATGTCGGTGGCTTTGAAGCCATGACAGCCAACAAATCCCCTTGTGGTCCCCTGTTTCAAAACACAGCTCCCCACATCCTGCCACACCATGAAGCGCATTCCAGCCCAATCCCTCGGGGGCAAGAAAACAGCGAACCTCAATATAGGGTGTCAAAATAAACTCAGTAAAAGCTATCCTAAGCTTAGACTATATTACCTAAGTCTTTTTGTCATCTAGAGTCAAGGTCCTGTGTTTTCTTTCCTCCCCTAGCCAATCCAACACCTCACACTCCGTAATGCACATCACTCCGATGGTAAGGTAGAGTCGCATTTAAGGTCAACGGTCGCCTGCATGTGGTACAACAATTACTCTAAATCTATACCACCTACCCGATATAGCACAGGATAGTCCGTCAAAGTCAGGTGAACTGCTAACATGAACATGCAGACATGATATATATTAATTAGTTCAGGGTGCGTGTTTATGCAAAATCTGTTCTCTTCACATGATCTACGTATATCCATCACACGCTATGTGTTTCACTCCGCATCCTTCTTCATCCCGCATTTCGATATCGATGCGCATTCCCGTAGATCTCGGACTCCCATGTTTCACGCATCGGCCATGAACCCTGTAACCACTTAAACAAATTAATCCATCGTCCGTCGTGAAACAAAGCACAAAATCAGAGATTCAGATGACAAGACCCCAGGACTCGGAAGCAATAGTTAAGTAAATTCATTCATATAAACTCCAGACGCAGTCTATGTGATCCAGATCGCTCATAACGCTATTGGCGAGTAATCTTCATGAGCGATAGATCCATCGCCCGATCTCAAATGTGCTCCCTGAGGTTGCGCGCATGCACCATGCCCTAGCATGTTCGTCCAACATGCCCTAATGCTTGCTTTACATCTTAAAATCAGTCTAGCAAACCCTTCCATGTCATAAAGTCGTAAAAGCCAGTTCAATTGTGTTCGTCTGGCACATTAGTATCCCCCCAATCATATTATTCCGTCGCATGCTCAGGCCTCAGATAAACCCTCCCTCGATCTGTAAAGGCCTGGCACTCTCGATAGTCTCAATACCATCAACATCAGCACCAAAATCCATTATCAAAATCTTGGGGTCCTGTCCTGTGCTGACGATGCGACGGTAATCGCTCTTCGCACTCAAAACCCAGCTTGCGTGCCACTTCGGAAAGTCGAGCAGCTGGTGTCCAGTTTCCATGTCCCACACCTTAATGTCGGTGTCGTAGCTTCCAGAGACCAGTCGGCCGCTCACACTATCTATGTGCAGACTACGGACCAGGTTCTCGTGGGCGCGCATCTCTCGGAGACACTCGCCTGTGTTGGCATCCCAGATGCGGATAACTTTGTCGTTACCAGCAGATGCAATGTATCGGCCATCTTCGGAGAATTGGGAGCAAGCAAGCCCCTTGGTGTGCCCCGTGAACTCACGAATATTTTTGCCTGTTTCAATGTTCCACAACTTGACGCGGAAATCTCCCGAACAAGACACGATGGTGTTGCCCCGCATCTGTACTGCATTAACAGGTCCGCTGTGTCCCCGAAGCTGCTTGATCAAGTCGCCCGTGTGTCGATCCCAGACGCAGATACTGAAGTCCTTGCTGCATGTGACGATATGCTTGTCGTCAAAGGCAAGATCGAGAACCGCTGCGGTGTGGTGTCGGAGTCGGCGAATAGGACGGTATCCTGCGCGTACGTCGTAAACGATGCAGGTAGAGTCGGAGGATCCAGTGACCAGGATCTCGTCGTCATACTGCAGGCACAGAATAGAGGCCATGTGATGTGTGGGGAATGATGTACTGCGAGGCATAGAGAAGTTTGACTTCTCGTTGTCGGAGGATCCTGAAGCGAAATGAGTAGGGTTTCCATCCTCGTCAATGAGCATGTCAGGTTCGGCGATGACCTCGGGTGGTCCAATAATGAGGGTGCATTCAAGGGTATGCATATCCCAGACCCGAATCGTCTTGTCGCGGGAACCAGTAATGATTTTGTGCCTTTTCAGGTTAGTAAAACACTTGTAAAAGGACCGAATAACTTACTCGTCGAACTGAAGGCAGTAGATGCTATCCTTGTGTCCATTCAGATAGACAGGTCTGGCCTTGCCAGTCTTCCATCGCTGGCTCAACTCCTGCTTGATACGGTAAATGTCCTTCCAGTCATTTGCCGGTGAAATAGCAGGAACTCCGAGACCACATCCGGGCGCAACGGGCTCGCTTGTAGCATAAGTGGTAGTAGTCTCGCGAAGACAAGACTCACGCCAGATGTGCTGGTTACTGACAATCTTACTCCAGTTCTTGCAAACCATGCTGGCCTTGGTGAGTGCTGGAGCGTCGAGGTTTGCGAGGACATGAATAGCGAGCTCTGCAGGGAGTCTAGAGACAAAGTCGATCGTGCTAATAGCAGCATTTTGCTCTATCTCAGTCTCACTCTCGGCTCCAGGAAGTGTCACTGTAATTCCAATCCCGCTCTCACGATCGTTGCTCTCGTCGTTGGTGCTAGGATTCAACCACAAGTTGTACAGTCCCTGACGAGCCAGGTATTCATTCTGCATAGCAGCTGAGGCCTTAGCAGCAGCTCCGGAGTTGCTAGGAATGACGGGTGGCTCCCCACGGAAACCGGGAATCGGGAGATGCGAGGAGTTCTCGTAGTTGTAGGCGTTCTGGTCATGTTTCAGGTCGAATCCATAGATCGATCGTGAACGACGAACGGTTGCTTGTCGAAGACGGCTCCAAGTCGAGTGCGCATTGTTGTATGAAGTAGTAGGTCTATTAGTTTCGGTTTGTTCGACATCTTCGGCAATCGAAGGTCGTCGATGAACCATTCGGTTGATCGACAGTGAAGCGCGGCGAAACATGCCTTTGATCTGCTTGGCACCTGGAGTGTGGAAGTGGTGTTGGTGCTGGGTCTCGTGATGGGCGCTGTTCAGATCGTGGAACTCGTCCTCAGTATCGTCAACAGCGAGATCGCTAAAATGCCGAGAAAGATGCTGCGAATGAGAATGGTAATGACCAAAAGCAAATGATTTAGGACGTCGCCATGGCATAGAAAGGCTCATGCTACGGTTTCGAGGGGGGGCAGCTGTGTGCATTGCGGCTGCTTCAGGGTGGAGAGTGGTGTTCACAGTCTGGGCAGGCGTCGAGATGCCCAGACACGAAGATTCGGAGGGAGATTCCAACATGGCCTCTTGAGCAGGAGCCCAGTCGCTGATGGGGAAAATGCGCTTGGTCATATTCGAGGTGGTAGCAAAACTGTCGAACTAGAAAGGAACGTGTATCAAGTCCAAGCGGGCTGTGCTGGAACTATCGGAGCTGGAAACGCAAATAATCGAACAACGTATATGAAGGAATGTCGAGTCGACCAAATAGCCGAGCAGTGAAGGACAACGACCTAAATGAATGCGCTCGTCGCAGATTTTGACCTCTGTCGTTGTTGTTTACGATCGGGCGGTCGGTAGGGTCTGGTCGCAGGGCGGTCTCAGGCCTTCCTTTAAGTTTCGCGGAACCTTGATTTGCTTTGGGCCCGTTTCTGGCGTTGGGTCGTTTGGTGTTGGGTGGCAACGGTACACGGAGCAAACAACTCAAAAAAAAGAGACGGAGGTTTCAGAGGGTTCTTTAGTTGAGTACTCGGTATACGCTCTGTGCTGATCCCAACAGAAAAGCAGAAAAAGAACAACAGAAAAAGGAGTAGAAAGGGAATGGGGATAGATGTGAGGGAGGGAGAGCAGGCTTCTTGAGAAAAAAACCGTTGCGATTAGCAATCCCGGTAAAGTCAATGGAAGACAGGGGGGCTTGAATTTAAAGGGCGAACTGAACTGAACTGCCACTGAAGGGATCTGAGAAACAGGGGGTCACTGATTGGGTTTTCACTGTACGTACAGCACAGCACAGTACGGCACAACACAACAAGACGAGTGAGAAGAACGGGATGATCAGGGGAATAAAAGAAGGAGAGGGTGTCGTCTAGGAAAGGGAAGACATCAAAAGTATCTCTTAACATCAGCTAGTGCCCCATAGGGCGAGTCACGATACTAAACGACCCTTGGCGGTGATGTAAGGCGACTGGTCCCAAGTCATGCTTAACGCCATCTACAGTACACGATGACATGCACTTGTGAGCTAGCGCTGCCCCAGAAGGAAGTCTTGGGAATGCGGGAAGGACAACGATTTCCTGATTTATTACTATCGAGCGGAGGTGGATCGTACGGTTCCAGTTTTTCTCGGGGCCCGCGATTCTCTTTTTCCTCGGTCCGGTCTGAACAAGCTCTACTACGTCGTTGAAGAAGATGTTTATGAAGCTAAAGAATTATGACGGTAAAACAAACTCTCTTTGCTTTTTTAATCTGTAGCGGTGAGGTCCCTTGAACACGGTAGGAGTAGCACCTGTCGCTAGCCGCCCCTCCATCAAGCCTCCAAGCCATCCTCAGCCAAACCTACCAAGCAGGGCGAAAGAAACTCAAAGTGGCGATGCAAACTTTCCGTATTCTTATTTCCGATGCTGATTCTTCTGCAAAGAAATCTGCAGGTACTGAGTAGTGCAACAATGCCACAATAACTGTGATTGCAAAGTAGCAACAATGTTGGGCCTTCATATCAACACCGTTGATCCCTATTGACCAGACCTCCAACGGCCAATGGCTGTGTAACATCGATTCACCACAACAACAGCGTTACTTCGAGAACCCACGCAGTGCAACACTCAATGCGTCCAGACCTTCCAGGGGTCTAAATCAACACCCCAAACAGGCTAATCCCCCAAAGCAACCCCGGATTTAGCTGGACTCACTGACTGATCTCATCCACGGGGGCTGAAGACCCTGATTCTGCAGTTTCATCAACAACATTGTCCCTCTAAGGGTGGGTGGTTCAAGCCTGAATCGGTTTGCAAAGGGGTTTGCGTAGAGCAGCCCCTGACACCCGGAGAACGAAAAACTCTGACGGATTGGAGGAAGTGATCGACAAGTCCTTCAGAAGAACTTGAGTCCGGCTTACAATTGGTGAACCGGACATTCCGATACCGGTTCCCTGGAACCGGTCAGCCACAACAGGGAAATTCTCCATTTGGGTTCATCTGGATTTATATGAGCTCAGATTGACTTTACCCTGGAGCTTGAAATCTTCAAGGTCTAGACCTCGACATTTTGGTCGAAGTGCCCTGAGTCTGGACGTCATGGCTACCCTACGGAGCATTCAGCTTAAAGGCCGATAATTGCTCGGGTATCTTCAAGACAAGTGCTATAACTCGTAGATTAATAGGTCTCAAGCTAAAGTATCCAATATTGCATCTCAGTTCCAGCAATCTTCGACTTTGTCTCAGGATGCACCCTTCTAGAGTTTATTGCTGCAGGGCTGTCGTGGGGAAGACAGTGGATCAAGTTTTTCCCGCGTCAAGGATCCATCCATACTGAAGTTTCTGAGAGTTTGTTCATTATCACCACGTAGCAACATATCAAAGACACAATTCATCTTCCGCGATCACATCAACTTACCTTCATCATGGCCACTCCAACTCCAAGGCCTTCTCAAGTGGCTTTCCGCATCCATCCCATCTACCGCATCTTCTTCCTCATCCTTGAGCCCATCTCCGCCCTCACCGGTGCTTTCTACACCCACTTCCGCCAAGGCACCTACCTATCTCTCCTCCATGCATCTTCAGCACCAGCAGAAACAGGAAAGGCTACATCTGTAGCTATGTCGCAGCTCGCCAATATGTTCTTCTTCTTTGCGCTCAATGAAGCGCTCGTTCTGCGATCTACAGCGGATTTGCGGGTTTGGAGGACCGTCTTGCTTGTACTACTTATTGCAGATCTGGGACACTTGTTTTCGATGAGTGAGCTTGGGTCGAGTATCTATTGGGACGTCATGGCGTGGAATGCTAGTGATTGGGGGAATGTGCCGTTTGTGTATCTTGGTATGACTATGAGAGTGAGCTTTCTGCTGGGAATTGGACTGGGAGAGTCGAGGGCTTTGAAGAAGAAGGACTGGAAGAAGCAGTGAGCTTTTTGGACGGTTATAGCGATGTTCGGTATTTAGGATTGCGAGATTTCGGTTTTGGGTGTCCGAATTTGTGGTCATGAGGAGGAATGACTTGGATATAACTTGACTACGCCTTGACAAGACATGATATAGCAAGGTCTAGAACATATGATGCCCGTATGAAAGGATACCCCCATCAGGGCAAATGGAACTATAAAACACATCTCGAGCCACCTCCTCACAGATCGCCAATGCACCTCCTCTCATGCTACCTCATCCCCCACGATTCTTGGTGGAGGAATTCAGACTCCGGCGGCCCACGATAATCCGAGCTTCATGTCAAGAGTCATGATGGCCCCTCAACCAATGACATGCCTACATCGGCTATCGGCTATCGCATGTCGCCTGTCTGCAATTCGGGCATAGCGTCCCGAAACCCCCAATCTCTCAATGCGACACTTCAATTCCTCCCCCCAAACCGCGTCGCTTACTCGAATCAGATGATCTTTCATGATGGAGGGGTCGTAGTAGAGGGAAAAAAAGTGCCCCTCACACGTAACGGATACGGTAGTCAACGCGATGAGGGGTGAGCTCTGAGGTTGTTTCGACGAGTGGGGGTTCATGGTCGGCTCGTCGTCATGAGATGAGCTTTATAAAGGAAGAGAAGCCCCAATTGACTAGTTCTCAATTGCTTCACTCTCTCTTTCTCGTCATCTCAACACTCACACTTCCATACTCATCATGTCTGTTCCCGACAAGTTCCAGGGCTTTCAGTCCCCCAGCGCCGAGCACTGGACCGACTTCCAGAAGAACTCATTTGAGCCCCGTCCCTTTGGCGAGTACGATGTCGACATCAAGGTCGAGTGCTGTGGTGTCTGCGCCAGTGACCGTCACACCATCAGCGGCGACTGGGGCGGTTGCCCTTATCCTCTCGCCGTAGGCCACGAGGTTGTTGGCAAGGTTCTCCGTGTTGGTGACAAGGTCACTCTCGCTAAGGTCGGCGACCGTGTCGGTGCTGGTGCCCAGGTCTGGTCGTGTCTTGAGTGCCATCAGTGCAAGAATGACAATGAGACCTACTGTAAGCACCAGATCGACGCCTATGGCGCTGATTACCTCGATACTGGTTTCAAGACCCAGGGTGGTTACTCTTCTCACAGCCGAGTGCATGAGTACTGGTGAGTACACTTGCCCACCCAGTTGATCTCATTGACTTACAATTCATAGGGTCTACCCCATTCCCGAAGCCCTCTCCAGCACCCAAGCTGCTCCCATGCTCTGCGCCGGTATCACCGTCTACAGCCCACTGAAGCGTCTCGGCGCCGGACCCGGCAAGAAGGTCGGTATCGTTGGTATCGGTGGTCTTGGCCACTACGGTGTCATCTTCGCCAAGGCCCTCGGCGCTGAAGTCTGGGCCATCTCCCGTTCACGAGCCAAGGAGGCCGACGCTCGCAAGATGGGTGCCGATGGCTTCCTGGCCACTGGTGAGAAGGACTGGACCAAGGGCCACGAGATGTCCTTCGACATCATCATCAACACTGCCACTTCTTTCGAGGGCTTTGCTCTCAGCGAGTACCTCAGCCTGCTCGATGTGCACGGCCACTGGAACTCCGTTGGTCTTCCCGGCGGTGATGGTATCTCCATCCGCAACCAGGACTTCATCACCAACGGCTGCTACATCGGAACATCGCACTTGGGTAGCCGACGTGAGATGCTTGAGATGTTGCAGCTCGCTGCTGACAAGGGCCTCAAGTCGTGGATCGAGGAAATTCCTATCTCCAAGGAGGGTCTTCAGAAGGCCATGGAGGCTCTGAAGACAAGCTCTGTTCGCTACCGATCTTGCATGACCAACTATGAGGAGGCTTTTGGTGCTTGAGCGTGTTGAAATATGAAAAATTAAAAAGAAGGAGTTTGTTGGGAGCAGCATTGGGAGTTATGAATGAGTTAATGGTGGAGCTGAATGCTCTTGTTGGCGTGCATCAAAGACACCTTGATGGGTCGAAATGACGAATAAGTCTCGTATGATCGATCTATGCGATCATGTCTGAATGAAATGATGAATTGAACATGATGAAATCTATCCATTGTCTCTCTCCGTGATCGGACGCAATTGTAAATCTAGTTCATGAGCTGAATAGCGAGTATTTACAAAGCAATGGTTTCATAATCAATGATTCCATTTCTGCTTTCTAATGGGCCATCACGTAGTCTCGTTTTGGAGTTTTTTTGGCTAGAAGGCTAGACCATTTTCACTTATACTCCCCGCATCGCAACTCATGGGGTTGTGGGGGTCTCCATCTCACCTTTTTCACAACACAATGAAGATCAAGAGCTGTGAAGATGAACTGCAAGCGGGTAGTTGGAGTGATTAACTGTCAGTAAGAGTAACCGATATTCAGAGTCATTGCTACAATGCCAAGATGCGGGCTATCATGAACCCGCTGAGTCTCATTCTTACAACCTTCAATTCCCTCTTCACGTCCAAAAATAACGAGGCCGGCACCCATGTCATCAACGCTATCCCTAATTCTGCCACGCCGAATTCTCCTCCGTGTATCTCCTGCGGAGACCGGTGGGTGTTACTAGTGACTCACCCCTACCGATGCATGTCTTCAGCCTTTTTCACTACATGCTGAGAATAATGTGAAGTTTTTTCAACGAAGTCGCTTTTGAGCCTCGCCAAATCGAGGGATGTGATTAGCAATCTGTAAGATTCGGTGTGCTTAGACGTAGGGAGGAGTCATCGTGGTGGGCTTCGCGGTTTGTTTAAAGATCAAGGTGATCGCCGGTTTTTTGGGAGTTGGCGATACCTTCAAACTACACTCTACAGAACAATCCTACATACAAACAATACAATCATATCAAGCTTTACAAAACTTTTAGATACCTTCTCCACATTTCTTATTTCTCTTTATTGACCACCCATTGTCGTCAACATGTAAGTCCAGCCCCTTTCAACCTCGAGCTCACGACTAACGACGCTACAGGGGACAATCATCTGCATCTCCTTCAACTTCATCATCAAGATCTCAGTCTTTAGGTGCAAGAGACCCGACAGCACTCATGGAAATCACACGTCGCTTCAGCCGCTCCTGTAGCAAGGCAGAGATCGCCTCAGTAGGCATCTCCCCTGCTACATCAGCTGTCTTTGCAATCTACACAGCTGCGCAGACCTCTCAATCCTGGATTGACGTCTTTGACATCAAGACCCAGAGCGGCTACTCCAAGACAAGCGGCTCGCATGCTGTCTTCTCACCCAATGGTTCCAAGTTGGCTACTATCAGGGACTGGACTGTTCAGTTTACAGGAGGCTTCGACTTTCACCACTCTAGCACTGTCTTCCTGAGGGACTATGTCAGTGGAAAGACGGCCTGTGAACTCAAGGAGGCCAAGGGTGAGCCAATTGCTTGGAGCCGTGATGGGAGACTCATCGCAGTGGGTGAAGCGAAGAATCGCATTGGGGTTTGGGACGTGAAGAACGGAGTCAGGGTCGGAAAGGTTCTGAGCCACATCGACGCAGTTACTCACGCTGCTTTCCTCCCCGACCAGAGCCTCGTCACTGTCTCACGTGATGGAACGCTGCGCATCACCAACACCAAGACTTGCAAGACAATTCGTCATCTTGAAATCGACGGCTCAAACAACCCCCGCGCTCTAGCAGTCAGTCCCGATGGTCGACGCATCGTCTCAGTCTGGGGAACAAGCGTCCACATCTGGATCCCCTCCGCCAACGACTTGACGTCCTACAACCTCAACGCGGTGCGACCCTGTGAGGGATGGCCCATTGCGATCTCACCCGATTGCCGATACATGCTCTGCAGAACTGAAGATGGCTTCGACATCATGGATGTTGCGACGGGAACGATTGTGTACGACGAGGCTACGGAGGAGATGGTAATGTCTGGGGCTTTTGATGAGGATGCTAAGGTTTTGGTTCTTGGAAGGATGGACGGCGTTGTTGAGGTTCGGGATGTTTTTCACAGGAGGTAAAAGGTTGTGATACCCTAGGATGATCAGATTGTAAACGAGCTGGATAGATGTGTTTTTGACGGGATGGGAGTTTGTTTAACAGGGGCGTATAGAAATTGTTACTGTTTCTCAGGTATTCAACATCGTTGGTTGTAAGAGCATATGCCAGGCTCTCAACAGCAAGTATTTACATACTCAAAATTAATTTCTTCAATTATTTAAATAAATTTTCGGTGGACGCGGTGGTGAGATAGCCTCAGTTTTGACTTTTGAAATCCCTCAAGCTGAATGGATCCAGGGGCAACAAAGTTAAGAATCGTCACATTAGTGTTCTGAGACAGATATTTTGCAAAGTCAAACAGTGATACAGCTACGAGCCATAGAATACAGTTGGTCACATAGATAGCCTTTCACCAAATCACATACAGACTTCACATCAACAACACTTAATCTTGTATCAAAGCTTGTTCATTCTGCCTATAAAGTCTCGTCACGAGTCCTCCCACGGTCCTTCTTCATACTCATCTCGACTTGTATCAACCATTTATCAATAACTCCAACGGCCAGCACCACTTGAACTATAGCCTTACAAAAGGAAGTAGGAAAGCTCAACCCATCAGTTACACGCAACAAAAGACTTGGCCATTAGGAACTCCGCGTTTAGCAAAGGCTTTGCAGCTTTTCTAGCCATTGATCATACTGCCAGCCAAAGTTTCGACATATTTTCTGGCTTACCGAGGCGTCAGCCAGAGACACACATATTTCTTCCCTGATTTATCTTGTTGAGATACCGAAGAAACAAAATCGAGGCATACCCGATATAGCCCGTCATGTGGGAAAGCCCAGCACTCCCGACAGAGATCTTGTATCAGATTTTCGAGCATTTCTGTCTACATTGTCAGGACAAACATTCCGTCTCCCACGAGCAGATCATATCCAATAAGAAGGATAAGGAACGCCCGGCTCTCATCAACCTTAGCAGGACATGCAAGAGCTGGGGATGTGTTGCACAGAACATTCTTCATCACTACTTCAAACATTCAGATGATCTGAGGCAGATTCTTTTCTGCAGGACAATTTGCGAGAATCCAGAATTGAGCAAGCAGTTGCAAGTGGCCATCCTCGGGCTAAACGCAGGATTCAACCAGGAGTTATTGTACCAGCCTTGGTTTAAGAAATCCATGGCTAGGTATGTGTGCTTGTTTGGGCTAGAGCCGCTCTACTTGCAGAGCTCTGTTGCCTCTTGGGGAGAGTTTATCGCACCGATTATTCTACTTCGGGCAACCAACCTCAAGCATCTCGTCGTTCACGGCCTTTATAATCCGATGATCTTCCAAAGATTCCATATGGAAGCTGTCATGCGGAACAAAGCTCTGACTCAGAAGCTCGAGTCTCTTTCGGTCGGGCAGCAGGAAATATCCTCCGTCTGGGATCTGAGACCACAGGTTCAAACATTTCTACATAATCTAGGGGAACTTCTCATAATGCTGGAGAACCTCCAGACGCTTTCCATATCGCGACCTGACTTTGCAAGTCTC
The DNA here is from genome assembly GCF_019915245.1 of Fusarium musae. Taxonomy (NCBI): domain Eukaryota; kingdom Fungi; phylum Ascomycota; class Sordariomycetes; order Hypocreales; family Nectriaceae; genus Fusarium; species Fusarium musae. The sequence continues at coordinate 965,365 of NC_058388.1, forward strand.
CCAGAGAATCTCCCACTTCAGAAGCTGCGCAGGCTCCGGATTGGTAATGCGAGCCTGTCGAAGAGCGGGCTGCAGAGACTCATCAACAACACAGGAAAACTGGAAGAGTTCGTTTATAGGGAAGTTGAAGACACGGGTTGGTCACAAGCCACTAGAACCAGACTTGTTACATCTCAGGAGATCTTTGAGATGCTTTTACCCATGAAAGATACACTCAAGAGAGTTGTCCTGAAGATATGGAACTCAGAGCGGCCACCTACTGCCATGGCTCAGCTAGTCAAGCTGCAACAGTTACGAGTCAACGCAGGAGTATTGTGCGATATCTCCACGCTGAGACGCAACACCCAAGATCTTGCAAAGAATGCCCTGCTCAATGTGTTCCCACCGAACCTACAGACGCTATGCCTCGACCATAGCCACACGGATGCACCTCGATATCGAGAGGCTTTGGGGTCTTACATATCGTCTACCTACAGAGGACCTCCCCAGGAGCAAAAGCTAAAAGAGGTTATTCTACATTTTATAGACAAAGCATATCCAAATCCAGCACCGTGGGCAATGCCTGTTGTACGGCCAACGAACGCAGAAGAAGAGGAATCACTCCACAGAGAATGTGGTTCATTATGGCTTGAAAACGGGTGTATAACTACCACGGTAGCACCATTTTCATGGTATAGCTGCGACGACATCGGTGAAAACACAATGTTACCGCATTTTTCTATGTAGAGATGCTCGTTTTAGTCCAATAGAACTTGGAAATGCTGCTTTCGATCATATCTACTCTGCTACCAAAGCTATTCAACACAATATTCTTGGCACGAATAATCTGATTTTGTTCCAGTTCTTCAGAAACCTGCCCCCACAGAAACGGAAGATAAGACGGGTGTAAGCGATCGAGGGTGTTGATTGGCGGAAACATGCTGAAAACACAAATTCCCAAGACGGCTTGTTGAGCATTCATGATATTGCCCTGACATGTTCTGACATCTAGCCTACCCCCAACTCTACACACAACACAAAAGCACGCACAAGACTATAACTGTGTAGGAATTAGCCATGTAGCCAACGTCCACAGCATCAAGATTCCGGGGTACGGTCAGTCACAGGCTACCATTGGTGCTACATTGCAAGAAAACCCAGCATTTGTAGATCAGGAAGCACCAGTAAACAGGGTCACAGACGTTTCTGGGTGCTGTTCGGTTACTGATGCCAGCAGAACCTGTCTCCTAGTCAGAGAGAGAGAGTGATGTGACACTCTAACATTGTATCACCTTGCTGGGAGCCAGAAGCAGACAGTCAAAGTCCGAGTCGACATTCACTAACTCCTAAGTTCCCTGAATAGCGAGTGGGATCATGGGTGAATGACTGACTGTTAGACGTAGAAGAGGGCCGTGATAAATGGTCACGATGGTGGAGACCGACAGGTGCTCAAAGTCTGCGCACCATCACTTAGCGTAGGTAGGATAGAGCCTTGCTCAGAACACCACAGTCGTCCGTGACAAACGGTCCTCATCTATAGTGGATCACTCCGTCTACGGAATATAAAAGGTCTCTAGGTTCTCTCTGCCGGAATAAGCTCTCAGCCACAAGCCTCAACTGCAAATAACACTTCTAGCCCACAACTTAGACATCAATACCACGATAACTGATTAATGGCTACAGCATAAAGCTAATATGATATGAACCTAAATGATGACTCCTTGGCCGGCCTCGGAGGCGTATAAAGGTGCCTCCAATCCCTCGGCCAACCCAGCCGCCTCACCAACATTGTTTCGTACCACATTATTTTTCAGCCAGAATGAACCTCCAGAACTTGCCACCGGAGCTTATATACATAATCTGCGAAAAATTTTGTCTGCACTGTCGAAAAGACATGAGAACACCTGCCAAGTTCCTACATATCGATCCAGCAGAAGAGAGTGGCATACGAAAAACTATTGTAGACCTTTGCTTGCTCTGCAAACGTTGGGGCTATGTAGCCCAACATGTACTCTACCACAGCTATGGCTTTCCTGAGAGAAGCGATAAAGGAGATGTCAGATTTTGCAGGACTCTTTGCGAAAAGCCAGAGCTCGGTCGCTTTGTTAAACAGATCTACTTCAAGCAGATTTCTGAGCTGGATCGGGATCTTGACAAAGACGATGATGCTTGGCTGCTCAAGTCATTAGAAGAATTCTCGGACATTCTAAGTCTTCCTCGAGAGCCTTTTAACTTCAGCAAAGGAGCGTGGTCATCGTTTATTATACCACTCATATTGCTTCAAATACCAACTGTCGAAGATCTCCAGATAGACACACGGAATCTCGACCATCTGGTGCAGCAATTCAAAGCGCCATTTGAGAGCCATATGCATGCATTTCCTCAACATGTCGTCAGGGTTACCATGTGCCTAGGCCCGCACTGCCAGGAAACCTTTCCTCTCGCGGGTCCAGTCGACCTCTCGAATACAGCGGGTGGTGGATTGCTGTCAAATATTCAAGGGTTTGATATTCTGATAATTGGAAATCCAATTCGCCAAACACTAAAGAATCCTTTACAGCTCGACAGTGTACGTACTCTTCATCTGATAGACGTGTGTCTGGGTCGGGAAGAGCTACAACTTTTGGTGTCTGCCACAGGGCCACTTGAAGTTTTTAAGCATATGGGAGATTTTACGCAGGATCCAAATCCAGCCACAGCTCAGGATATATGCGAAGTCCTCACGACGAAGAAAGATACTTTGAAAGAAGCGACAGTACTGACGCATTACAAATCACGTTATCTTACAGCAGCAAGAATCCTTGAACATGTTACTTGGTTACGCATTGCAACAAGCTCTATCTGGGAGAGAACAGAAAGCGAGCCAATCCTACATGACCATGCCTTGGTGGCTGTATTCCCCTCTGCACTTTCAACCATAATATTCGAGGTTAAGCGTGAAGAAACTGAGGGGCTATCTGCCGCACTCGCGAAATACATTCTGTCCAACTGTCCCGACTGCCCAAGGGATCAAATACTGAAAAGTGTCGAGATCCGCGTTCATCTAGGTATCCCCCCTGAAGGAGTACAAAGCCCGCCGCTATCGGAGCAGGATCCTTCTTGTGAGAAAATAAGACATGAATGCGCTCTTTTCCTTGAGAGGGGGGGTATTGAAGTGAACTTTGTCTACGACCATTGATTAGTTTAAGGGGTATTAGGGCGTTATGTTGAGCCACGAGGCTATGGAGTACATGTAGTGAACGCAGGTTCAGTAAATTGAGGTATTTCAGCGGCTCAGCCAGATAAAATACAAATAAACTATTCTTCAGTTACCTTATTGTGATCTTCCTACGTGAGATCAAAACCGCATTTAATGTTATTCCTTGGCAAGCAAACGGTTTTCAACAACTTATGCATACATGCGGAAGTAAGTCTTTGATGCTACCGAATTTATTTGGGAATGCTCACAAACAGTCAATCAGTCACAATGCAAACAACTTGCTGGCAAGTGGAAGACGGCCAGTCCATAGCGGAAGCCCAAGCCGACAGTGCTTCATGACGACAATCAGCGCATGCTGATCACAGGCGGTACACCACCACAGTGATACAAGAAGAGACATGAGTGAGAAATAGTGTATGGCCTAGAGCAACCGTTCGCAACTTTCATTCATTATGCTCATCTTTGGACTATAAAATGCCCAGGGTTCCTCCCGCTTACAGCCTCGCTCAACTCAAGCTCTCAAAACTCACAAGACCGCCCACTATTGTATATCGGGAATCAATCATGAAGAAAATGTTCATCCAGAACCTCCAACGGGAGATTATACATCTCATCTGCGAGAGCATATGCCCTCATTGCCAAAACCTCCATAGGGACTAGCCGGCCCCGGGCCGTTGGTCACCCCCTGCTGCGGCCCTAGAACGCCGCCAGGCAATCTTCAATCTCTCACTCGTCTGCAAGAGATGGGGATATATCGCGCAGAAGGTACTGCATCACCATTTCGGCTACTTCGAAACTCATCCAAAAGCAGAGTTCCTATTCTGCGGGACCCTTTCTGAGAATCTGGAGCTTGGAAAGCATGTGAAAATGGCTCGAATAAGACAAACATCTGCATACGACTGGAGTCTTGACGAAGGATGGCTCGCAGAGTCGCTGAGCAAGTTCTCAGGAGTTCTAGACTTTCCAGACGCGTCCTCTGTGCCAGACATCTCGAAATGGGGAGAATATATTGCCCCCTTTATTTTGCTCCATGTGCCGGCCCTCGAAAAGCTTTCGATGCAGAACGGACACTTGAACAAGACCATGAGAAAGTTCCGTACGCTCTTTGTAGGGAAGCAATGTGTTATTCCCCGAGGTATCAACACTCTAGATGTCACACCGCTAAGGTTCAGCGGAAATTACAGCGAAATTTACACCGACGGATCCCTAGATCTATCCTAGGCCTGCATGGGAGGACTCTTGACGACCAGTCCAGGAGTCCGCGACATGACCTTGTTCAAACCCAATCCACAGTCACTTCGAAGCCGGCTATATCTGTCCAGCTTACGAACTCTGGGCTTGCAAGCTGATTTTAGTCGGGAAGAACTCCGTCTGTTCCTTTCATTTACAGGGCCATTAGAGAAATTCACTTACTATGGCATATATCGACTTGATCATAACGGCGTCACCCTCCAGGATATATGCGAACTTCTGATACCTAAGAAGCATAGCTTGACAAGGTTGCATTTGGAGACTTCAGAAGGATCTCAGTCTCAATACTTCACAGCTGCCAAGAGCCTCATCAATGTGCACGACATGCGATTCTTTTTCATGGATTTCTGGAGTTCAACAATCGCAGAGCCAATTCTGGAGGAACACGCCTTATTATATGTATTCCCACCCAATCTCTCCGAACTATGTATCTATATCTCGGAGAATACGATGCTAGGAGCCCTGGACGCTATGATTAAAGATATTTCATCGACTTTTCGAAATCAGCCAGCGGAACAACAGCTACGATATGTCGTTATACGGGTTCTGACAAGCATTGACAGCGAGTCCCCGGAATTTCCTATGGCTATAAACAAATCAGGTTGGGAGAAAATCAAGCAAGGATGCCAATCTTCACAAGACACGGTAGCATAAAGATGTATCTCACCTGTGCGACCAGGCTTCGAAGGCTTGTCTCTGATTAGGTTGACTCACCGAGATGCCTGACCCCTTTTGAAACTGTTCCAGTAGCACATAGAGCAATGGCTGACGGGTAATTTGGTCGGGTAGTTGAGCATTTATAGTACCATTAGTGAACTTGGTCAATTACTTCGTTGTCAAGAGCTTGTACTTAAATCTGTTTATCGATGTGATTGCGACTTCCAGTTAGAGATGCTGCGTTTTTGAGCTTCATGTTCCTTGATAGTGATTTTAGTTTTTTAAGCAGATATAAGCTTTATAAATATGACGACAAAAATGCAAGAGGTGTAAGCTCGTGAATGTGACTTTTTGTATTGTATTGTGGAGGCTCAGTCTGTCTTCACTGCCCCTGGATCTCGAATGGAAAGTCGACTTCCGGGCGTCTAACTCTCTATTCACAAAGGTTCGCCAAAGTCTGAGGCTCCTATCAGACAGATAGTCACAGTGATAAGCTAATTAACGAGTGATTTGACTCCTAGGTGAAAAACTGCTGTGAGGTTAGGAAGAGAATGCTAACAGCTGCGACTGACAACGAATAACACTCTATGCTGACACAGTATATCTGCTCAGACTCAAAAATCCACGAACTGAATCACGATACCATCAACTTAGCCTGATTCATTGTACAGGGCCGGAGTGCATTTACTCATCACACGGTCTGAGAGTCTCGTTATAAAGTGTCAAAAGAACCCACCAAACTTACATGTTGTCTATCACAAATCACTCTACTACCCAATTACACACAATGGATCTCCAAAACCTCGACCCAGCCATCATATATATAATATGCGAGACCTTCTGTCTGCATTGTCACGATGAATATGACCATCGCCAGCGTCGCCCCGCTGTGGCTCTCGAAGACCACGATGCAAAAGCCCGTCGATATGACCTTATCAGTCTCTCTACAGTCTGTAAGAGCTGGGGTTACATAGCGCAAAAAACCCTTCACCATCATTTTGGCTTCTATGAGCTCAGACCGGAGGCTATGATTCCTTTCTGCAGGACTCTTTACGAGAAACCAGAACTAGCCAAGCTAGTCGAGCAAGCCAGATTAACGCATATCTTTTCTACTAATATTATCATCAAGGGAGGTTGGCTGTTCAAGTGCTTGAACAAACTTTCCAACATTCTTGACTTCCATGGAAGAACGTTTGACCCCAAGACCTTGAAATGGGAACAATTCATCGGAGCAGCTCTTCTCCTTCGATTGCCGAACCTGAAGTTTCTCATGGCGGAAGCCAGTCATTTACATGAGCTCCTTAACAAGTTCAGAAAGCCTTTTTCTCTCCACAGATCCAAATTTCCTCAGTTTCTGAAAAGCATTGAAGTTAGAAACAGGCACAAAAATGCCCCTACCATTCGCAATCCCCTGGGCTTGTCAAGGGACACTATTGGAGGATTCATGTCAGAACTTCCGTACCTACAGTTTATGGAGCTCAGAAACCCTTCTTTCTCAACACTGCAAGATCCATTACGGCTTCGGAACATGCGCCATGTCCGCATTTTGGGTGTAGATCTAGGCTGGGAAGGACTCAAAGTCTTCATATCTGCTACAGGGCCTTTGGAATCCTTTCAGTACCAAGGTTCCCAAGATGGGCCCGATCCTTGTTCTATCCAAGATGTCTGCCAGGCTCTGGCTATCAGAAAGAATACTTTGAAATGGTTGAAAGTATTGGCACCTTTCCTGCCACACGAGTTTACAGCAGGAAGGCGACTTAATAACGTCACTTATATGCGCATGATGCTTGACAGCATTTTTTATCCAACACACGAGGAGCCCATTGCGGATGATCAGCTAATACTGAGCTTCGTGCCTCCCAGCCTCGAAACCATTCATCTTGACGTTGCAGATTATACATTGGAACGTATGTTAGGTGCTATCATCAGCTACATCCAGTCAAGCTATCGCAGAGATCCTAGACACCAAATTCTCAAATCAGTGGAGATTCATGTCATGATGCACTCTGACAGGGAAAAGATGGAGCATTCGCGCAAGTCGATACACAACTCAGCATGGAGGTTGATCAAAAGGAAATGCGGGCGTTTTCTGGAGAACGGCAACATAAATCTTCAGGAAACCTGGTACAGTCCCCGGAGGGAGGCCAGATGAGCTGCTCAGGGGTGCCTGTCAGTTGCAATGGGTGGACAACAGCTTCGCACATACAATTAACGCTGGGCTTTTATAGTCAGGGCAGTCAATTAAAAGATTTGCTCCAGCAGGTTTCGTGTGTATACATTATGGACAGGTGACAAGGGCTTATTGACGTAGTGTACCTTAGCAGATCGAGTCTTCGAATGGAGCGCATAAGCATAAAACTGTGCGATAACAGCCATAGTAGGATGCAAGCTCAGATATCGGTACCGAATTAATGAATTCTGGCCTCCATGATTCCTTTCATATGTTAAATAAGACATAAATACCAGAACTACGAACCCAGTTACCACACAAGCCTTTCAAGGAACTTCGAGAGAACCCCTCGAAACTTCTCCGGCTCATCGGTAGCAGGATTATGAGCCGACTTCTCGAAAATAACAAGCTCACTACCATTTATGCACCTCTGGATCATCTCAGACTCTTCAACAGGGCAAATGATGTCGAGTTTTCCAACAATCACCAAGGTCGGAACCTTGATCTCGACCAGTCTGGACCTCACATCAAAACGAGGCTGTGACCAAGAGAACGCAGCGTTGTGAACCTCCCAGCGAAGTTCGGTACTTGCGCCCTCGAATGATTCAGGCTCCGGATTGCTCTCGGGGGTGTAGATGAGGACAATCTCGGCCATGCCTTGTTCTGCATCTTCCCGACTTTGCACGTTGCCAGTCCAGAGCCTTACTTGGCGCATGGGATCGGGATTGATGCGGTCGGATAGGAGAATGTTTGCTAGGGCGCGATGTGTGCCTTGGGGACCACATGCCCAGGTATTACGAAGGATCAAGGCTCGGAGACGGTTTGGATAGTTGAGGGCGTAGTTCAGTGCAAGGAAGCCACCGTAAGATCCTCCAGCAAGTATGAACTTTTCGTCTCCCATCCAAGCTCTGTAGATAAATTAACCACAATTACTAAGAGAAACGCTCAATGTTCACTCACCTGAGCTCTTCAAGATCCGACACCCACTGCTCATCGGTAAAAGGCCCCTTGACCTCGCTGTCTCCACTACCTCGAAGATCGTACACGAGAACGCGGAACCTGTCTGAGAGAAACTTGAAGTCCTCTTTTATGCCGGTGTGTGACGAGAGTCCCGGTGCGCCATGGAGAGAGATTATCAAGGGCTTTGACTTGTTTTCGGCGCCGAGGAGGCAGACGTTGAGTTTGGCTCCGTCGCTGAGTTGAACTTGAGTATAAACTTCTGACATTGTGGTGTTTGACGTAGATGATGTTTTATTGTCTTGACTAAACTTGAGATTCGATGGGCCTCTACTAGCAAAGGTTTTATATAGCCCACCTCAACGAGTGACTTCTCTCGGTGTTATTTGATCACTTATGACATTATAGCTGCAGCATCGCTGAGCGACGAGGAGTGTTACATAATCTCCGACCGTTAACGTAATGTTCATACGTGAGATTTTCCGGCACTGAAGACGAAAATAACATGTTCAGCTATTGCTCCTCGTCTACAGCTCGTTGTGTGATTCGATCAAGCTTACTAAACTCCGATGAGGTGCATAACATGACCCAGTCGTCGCTGAGCGAGGTGTCAGATTTCCTAATCGGGTAATTTTCGTAAAGCGAACGACGATTCCCTTAACGGCATTGCGATTTATCTCGAAATAGATAGAAAGTTGTGACGGATCTGTTTGTTATAGTGAGAGGAATGGTTCAAAATAAATAGAATGTTAGCATTGCTGTCTTTGATCTGGTTCTCACACTTGTGCAAAAATGTCGACAGAATCGAAAACCGAAGACCTGTAATAGGTGGCTTCGTTGCGAAGGACCTTGGATGGAGATGGATGTTCTGGATCATGGCAATCTTTGTAAGTGCAATCTCATGTTCAACGCTCAGTGCTCATCATTGACATTTAGAAAGGAATCCTAACGATCGTGACCTTCTTCTTCCTCGCCGAGTCCCACCACCCCACGATCCAGCGAAAAAGAGCGAAGGACACAGACATGGTCCTTAATAAAGAAGTACCGAAAGTCGGCCAAGTACTATTCCGAGCGCTTATGAGACCAATGCGTATGCTTATCCATAGCCCTATCGTCACTGGCCTCTCCCTATATCTCGCATTGATATATGGCTATCTATATCTTCTCTTTACCACTTTCTCCACGGTGTTCACAGAACAGTACGGATTTGGCATTGATATCCTCGGACTTGCTTTCCTTGGAGTAGGAATCGGCTGTATCGCTGCACTGGCAGTTCTCTCCTGGCTGAGTGACTGGCTTCAGGACCGCCTTACCAAGAAATACGGAGAGTCTAAGCCTGAGTAAGTATGCCTTTTAAAACAACGAACATCACTGACCGTTTAGATATCGATTACTTCCAATTATCCTTGGAATTCCACTTCTCCCCATCGGGCTATTTGTATACGGATGGACAGTAGAGTATGAGGTTCACTGGATAGTTCCTATCTTCTTCACGGGATTCTCAGGGGCCGGACTAATATTCTCATTTGTAAGAAACTATTTCTTTCCAGTATTATCTCACTAACGCACAGCAGCTTCCCACTCAGATATACATGATCGATGCCTTCACAACCTATGCGGTTAGCGCTCTAGCCGCTACAAGTGTCATACGTAGCATAGTTGGTGGGTGTCTCCCAATCGCTGGGCTACCGCTGTACTCTGCTCTTGGTTATGGATGGGTGAGTCTTCAATGAAATGAAATTCCCTCATCCGATACTGACAAGTCACCTTAGGGGAACTCACTTCTTGGATTCGTTACCATTGTAGTGTCTATCGCACCTCTTCTGTTCTGGCGCTACGGCGAGGCTCTGCGCAAGAAGTATGATGTTCAATTTGAAGAGTAAACCTATATCTTCTTAAGCGTCTTGGTTGTCTTGGCGTTCAAAGATCCATTTCAACTTTTGTACTTATAGCATTGATAGCATACAGCGATTTTAGCGGAATACCTTGCCCTTGTCTGGGCTTCTTAGATACTGTCTAACTATGGTCAAGAAGACTGCTCGAATATCTATCAGGTCATTCACTATATCTATACAGTGTTATGTATCTAGAAACTTTGTAGCCCAATCGTCCTTCTCCAACACCACCTTTACGTGTTCAAGAGTTCCCCGGAGGTTCTCCGAAACCTCTACTAGCCACTTCACATTAAGCTTGCCCGTGTCACTCAAATCTAATGTCCCCGCTATAGACCTCTCTTGAAACCCCATGGCGCTTTCATGGTCAGCATTAACCGAGAGTATGACATCTCTCGTGGCCTGTCTGACCATCAACTGCTTTATCGCAATGTCATCCTGTTTAGAGGGCTGAAACCCTCCCAACGTAGTACTCGCCATGTCGCTCCTGAGATATTCTCTTGGGTCTTCTGCAAGCTCACTGAGAAGGTTGACCTGTCGTTGGTGGAGCATGACGAGATTGATGTAACGAAGACAACCGGTGTCACAATTCTGACAGGCAAGGTACTGTGCAGACTTGTGGAAGACGCTCTGAAATAATGATAGAATCTCGTCGAGTGGCGTCTGTCCTGGGCTCTTCGTTATAGCATCCACGATTCCACTCATGTCGTGTATGTCTGCATAACACGCTTTGGGACACTTTGATATGGGCTTGAGACAAAATGAGGGAGGCTCAGAGTCAAGAGCGTCCACTATTTCTGTCAGGGATGGGGAGTTTGCACTGCCTAAAGTTCCCGAAATGACCCCAGTACCTTGGCCTGGAAGAGGCTGATCAAGCTCCAACCCGTTATTGAACAACTAGCCCTATCAGTATGCCTGTTTCAAGTCTAGTTGGCAGATCGCTTACGTTGGGGTCCATGTTCTGAGGCTCGACTGTTGGTGCAAGCTCCAGATCAAATGCAGCCATGTCAAGATCTGATGGAGTGATCTCCATAGAAGGTAGCCCGTTCGATACTGAAAACACATTGCTAGCACATGCCCGTTTCTTCCCACGCCTTTGAGATAGGCTGTAAACGCATGGTGATGCAGAGGATGAAGCACATCGTTGACAAGGGACACCTCCTGTGCATTTAACACGAGACTTTCGACATCTGTCACAAGATGTATTGTATTTCCTTGTTTGTGTTGAAAGACACCTGCTCGCAGAGCTATTGATAGGGGTCGAGTGAGTGTTCCATCGGGTGGTATACCTCTCCGGTATTCCGCTGGAAGCGATCATAGCAGAAGCAGATAGCTAGAAAACTTAATCAATAAGTAACTTTTGTTATCAAGAAGCGATGTATTGTGTGGATGAAGTGTTGTCGGACGGATTTGTCATCACATAAGACGGTGAATCCTGATCCAAACAATGGGGCATCATCACATAACGTTACATAGGTAGGCGTGAGACAAAGGCAAGATGTTGACCTTCAAAACCAAACTTCAGCAAAACAACCAAATGTTAATTGAAATAATTTAATACAATTACTGTGCAGTAAAGTTGCGGGTTAAGGCTTTGTCAAGTAATTAACTCGACGATATGTGAGCAGACGAGCCTGGGCACTCTGACTGTAAGATCCTATCTATAGAAGGCTAAATTAATATCTATACTAAAATTTATCTCTTAGTAAGCTAACCCTATACTATATAATTCTATAGTTAATATTCTTTATAATATAATATAAATAAAGTATAAGTAAATCTAGTTAATTAAAATCCCTTATTTAGCTAAATTATATAACTTTATATAACTTTATAATAGTTATTATTAATTTTAAGCTTAGTTTTATTTTTATCTTTTAAATCTATTATATTTTATAAAGTAAGAAATCCTTATTTTTAATATATTATATTTACTTATAATTTCCTTTTATAATTTAATATATATTTTATTAAACTTATATATATTAAAGCTTTATTTTTATTTTACTTTTAAGTAATTTAAAGTATATTTCCTTTTTTATTTTATATTTAAAGCCTAACTATTAAAATACTAAGCTTTAGCTTATATTAATTTTTCTTTTATTTTATTTTAATATCTTTTTATACTTTTATATTATATTAATTAAAATTATATAATTAAATACTTTATTTTAATATATTTTTTATTTTTTATTTTTTATATTTTAGTATATTATATAAATAGCTTTAAGTTAATATTTAATTAAAGAACTTATTTAAATATTATAAATACTTATATTATTTTATAATATTATAATATATAAAAGTATAAAAGCTTAAAAGATATAAAAAGTATATAAAGTTAAAAAAGCTAAAGTAACTTATATTATTAAAAAGTAAGCTAAAGTTAATTATATTACTATTAAGAAAGCTAAAGTTAATTATATTACTTATAAAAAGAAACTTAAAGCTAAGTTTATTATTACTTAAAAAAAAAAGTTAAAGTAAATTATATTACTATTAAAAAGCTTAAAGTAAAGTAAGCTAAAATATAATAATATTATAATAAATTTATAGCTATAATTATTAAAGTTAAGAAAAAAAAGGAAAATAAAAAGCTTAAAAAGGATTATATTAAAAAAAAAGAATAACTTAAGTATTAGCTATATATCTTTTAATATAATAAAAATATAAACTATAAAGCTATAAAAAAAGCCTTATAATATAACTTTAATAATTATACTTTTAAGTATTTAATTAAAAAAGTTAATAAGATTTTTACTTTTACTTTTAATTATAAAGCTAAATACCTTTTTATAAACTTATAGTTAATTATTTAAGTATATATAAATATATTAAAAAAGTATTTTTATAAAAGCCTTAAATATATTAAGTTTAATAATAATAAAGTAAATTATTTAATTACTTTTTATTTTATATTATTAAAAAGATAAAATATCTCTATAGTAATATATAAAGTATAGCTAATAAGGTCTTATAATAAAAATAATATAATATAATACTTATTTTTTAGTATATTATATATAAAGTATTATATATAATACTAAAAAATATAATAACTTTAAAAGCAAGTCTTAAAGTTATATAATACTACCTTTAATTTTATAATCTAATTAAATAAGTAGCCTTAATTTATAAGTATAAAAAGATATTTTCCCTAGCTTTAGTAAGCTAAAGGCTTTCTTTATTATTACTTAATTAAAGTAATTAATATTAAAGCTTTAACTTTAAAAGCCTAATTTTAAATAAACTAGAAACTATAAAAACTATTTAAAGATATTATATTATATAATTAGTATTAATAGCTATAACTATTTTATTATAGTAGTTAATATTTATATAAATAGTAATTTAATTAATATTAATAATCTTAATATTAATAATATTTTTAATTTATATACTTTCTTTTAATATTTAAATATTATAAGTAAAGACTTACTATATATTAATAAATTAATACTAATATAATAAGTTAATCTTATAATCTTTAATTATATTATAAGGCTTTTAAATATATAAAATATATTTATTATACTAACTATTATAAGTAAATTAAAGGCCTTAGAAGATCTAGTTAATTACTTAAAGTAGGATTAAGATTTATTAATAAAGTAATAGGCCTTTATTATAGTTATTAGATTAGGTAGTAGTAATAGCTAATACTAAGTATAGTTTATAGAGTTAAAATATATAATTAAAGTAATTAAATTAATAGTATAAATATTATATTATAAGAATTAAGGGCTATTATAAGGTAAAAGAAAGGAAGTAAAAAGGAAAAGAAAGGTAAAAAGGTAAATTATAAAATAAAGGTTTTAGTATTAAAGGAAAAACTATAAATATTAGTAAGCTAAAGCTAGCTTAATAAGTTAGTAATAGATTAAATTAGGTTATAAGGTAATATAAAGTAATATAAGAAATATAAATTAAAGGTAAATATAGCTAATTAATACTTAGGTTATTTTATATTATATTATATTAACTTATATAATTACTTAAAGAGCTTAATATACTTTTTTTATATAAAAAAAAAAAAGTAAGAATTTTAAAGTTAAGTATATATTTAATTTCTTATAGTAAAATACTAATATTATATTTTATTATATATATAAAAATATATTATTTTAATTACTTTTATATATTAAGTATTAGGCTAATAATAGTACTTTTACTTATTATTATATTATAAATCTATTTAAAGGCTATATTAATTACTTTTAAAATTATTTAAAAGTAAGCTATAATTATATTAAATATATATACTTATAGTACTTAATATATCTTTATATTAACTTATTTAATAGCTTTTTTTAAGAAATATAAAGCTTAATTTAATATTATTTTTATTTTTAGTAATAATAGTAGCTTTTTATTTAATAATAAAAAAGACTTTATAAATATATTTAAAGACTTTAATTAAAAGTAGTATTTAAAACTCTTTTAATTTTTTTATAAAATTACTAATTATAAAAAAAAAAATCTAAAGGTAAGTTTAAGAAAGTAAAAGATAGAAAATAAAGTATTTTAATTTTATATATAATTATTTAAAATAGTATTAACTTTTTTTAATTATTTATATTTAGTTTTTAAATCTTTATTTTTATAAAAATATAACTTATAATTTATAACTTATAACTAGTATTATAAAGTATATAAAGTATTATAGAAAATTATAATATTTAATAATAAAAGTTTAATATTTTTATTAACTTATTTTATTATTTAAAAATATTTTTAAAATATAACTATATATTTATAAATAGCTTTATTAAATTACTATTAATATTACTATTTATTACTTTAGTATTAGTTATTATTTTATAAAGTAAATATACTTAATTAAGTAAATTTTATTTAATTAACTATAGCTTTATTTACCTATTAAAAAGCTCTTTTAACTTTTAAATAAAACTCTTTTTTATATATTAAATTTTTTATTTTATATAATTAATTTTCTTAAGTATTTATTAGCTATATTTACTTTTAATTTATATTTTTTATATTACTTTATATTATTTTATAACTTAATTTAATCTATTATTAACTTATTAAGCTAGCTTTAGCTTATTAATATTTATAGTTTTTCCTTTAATACTAAAACTTTTATTTTTTAATTTACTTTTTTACTTTTTTTTCTTTTTTTATTTCCTTTCTTTTATACTATAATAGCCTTTAATTCCTATAATATAATATTTATATCTATAATTTAATTACTATAATTATATATTTTAACTTTATAAACTATAGTTAATATTAACTATTACTATTACTTAATATAATACTATTAATAAAAGCCTGCTATTACTTTAATAGGTATTATAATAGTTAAGGTATATAGCTTAAGGTAAAAGGTCTAGCCTTATTAGTAAAAATAGAGGACTATCTATTTTAATAAATATAAAAGGATAGGACCTTAAGGGGGATTTTAGCTTCTTTATACTTTTTTAAACTAAATTTTATATATTTTATCTTTATATTTAATATTATTAAATTAATTACTTAATTCTCTATTTAATAATAAAGACCTTATTTTAATTAAACTTTTATAGCTAGTTATATAAAGCTTATAATTAAAGATATATTAGGAAATATTATCCCTTATAGTCTTTTTTTTATTATTATTTTTTACTTTTAAATTAGTCCCTAAAACCTAGATAATCTAATTTATTAATAGTTACTAACTAAAGGGATTTTAAAATTAACTAATTAGTTAAAAAAAAAAGTATTTCTATATTACCTAAAGTTATAAACCTTATTAAAAAAAGAAAATATTAAAATAAAAAGATAAAAAATAAAAGACTATAATAATAATAATAATAATAATAATAATTTACTTATAAAAGTAATAAAAAGTAATAAATCCTTAATATATTAAATTAAAAGTAATAAAACTAAATATTTCTTAAGTATAAAAAGTAATATTATAATTAATAATTTAAGATTACTTTATATTTACTTCCTATTTTAAGATAGTATTATACTTTAGTACTTAAAGATAATTAATCTTAATTTAGTAATATAAAAATAATATTATAATAAGCTTTAAAAGTACTTACTTAATTAAAAATAATATAAATTAAGGTCTTTATATTAAAAATAAAAACTTAAAAACCTTTTCTTTTTAAATAACTAACTTTAATAATATCTTAAAATTCTAGTAAAAAATCCCTTAAAACTATCTAATTAAATAAGCCTTTAAAACCTTACTATAAGATATTCTTATATTATTAATATTTTAAACTTTTATAAAAAACTTAATAGTTATAATAGTAACTAGTATAATAGTTTTATAAAAAATAAATATAAAAAATACCTTTAAAAGCTTATATAAAGTATAAAAAAGTAATATAACTATATTAAAATAGTATAAATTAACTAATTATTATATACTTATTAAAATAAATTTTATTAATACTTCCTTTTTATTTAATAAGATAGATATTTTTTTTATAAAAATAAGAACTTAATTAGTTATAATAGCTTTAGCTATAATAGCTATTTAACTTTAAGCCTTTATTATAGCTATTTAAGACTATTATAAACTATATACTATAATTAATAATATTACCTTATATATAAAGATCTTTAATAATAGTAATATTACTAAATATCTCTATTACTTTAAATATTATATAAATAATTCTAATATACCTAAAGAAAAATAAGTAATAATTATAAAAGCTTTTACTATTCTCTTTTTTATTAAAGATATATACTAAGCTTATAAAGGCTATAATTAAAAAGAGATAAAAAAGAATCTTAAGGAAATATTTATAGCTAAAAATAATACTATTTTTAATAGCTTAAAAGCTAAGCTTAAAAAATTAAACCTAAAATAGCTTTTAAATAACTATCTTTAAATAATTAAATAGTTAATATACTATTAATTTAAGTTTAAAAAGTTAAAAGCTAATTATAAGGATATAATAACTTAATTTAAGAATATCTTAAATATTATATATTAAGAAATCTTAAATAAAGTTTTACTTTAATTTAAAAAAAATTAAAAAGAAATAAAAGCTATATTTTATAATAAACTTACTTAAATAATTAAATAAATAGCTAATAATAAGATCTTTAAAGCTAAGAACTATTATTATTTTAAAGATATTAAAAATATCTTTATAACTTTATAAAATACTAAAGTAAAATCTATAAAAATAATTTTTAAGTAAATCCTTAAAAAAAAGTAAAAAATAATTATAAAAATTATTATAAATAACTTTATTAATTTAATAAGAAAAATATAAGTTAATACCTTTAATAAACTTAAAAGTACTTTTTAAAAAATAATAAAAAAGATAGTTATAAAGTAATTAAATAAAAAAGCTATAAATTAAATAATAGCTTAGTTATAATATATTATAATTTAAACTTATTTAATAACTATTAAATAAAATAATTAAATAAAAAAAGATTATAATATAAAAGTAAATACTAATTATATTAACTAAAGGTAATAATACTTATATTAATACTATAATAAAAAAAGGCATTTCCTTAAAACTTACTATAATCTAAAGTATAATAAAAAAAATAGATTAATAAATTATAATATAACTAGTAAAATAGCTTAAATAAGATATTAAGAAATACTAATCCTAGCTTACTTAATATATAAAGTAAAAAGCAATTTTAAGGTTAAAAAGCTAATCTATATATAGGTCTTTAAATTCCTTAAATTATATTTTATTATAATTATTAAGTAAATAATAGCTTATAATAATATAAAAGTTAGCTAAAATATATAAAATAAAGTTATAAGTATTATTTAAAAATACTTAAAAAAATAGCTAAATCTTAAGCTTTATATATTACTATATACTTACTTAGGAAATAATACTTAATTATTTACTAAAATTATTAATAGATTATATAATAAAACCTAGCTTAAAGCTTTAAAATTAATATAAATAAACTTTATTATATTTAATAATAGCCTAAATATAAATCTAAAAGATTAAAAGCCCTTATTACTTTTTAAAGTATAGATCTTTAATATAAATATTAATATAAATATAAAAAAATAAATATATATTAATAATAAAAAAGAAATTAAAGCTATTAAAATCCTAAAATAGAAAATAATAGTAAAAAACTTAAGGAATCTTAATCTTTTAAAATAAAAGAAAAAACTTAAAAGATTAAATAATTTTAAATCTTACTAACTTTAAATTTATAATAAAATTAAAATAAATCTATATATTAAAAAGATTAATATAACTATTTAAAATATAATAATACTTAATCCTTAGCTTAATAAAAAAGTTATAAAAAAACTTAAAGATATAATAAATAGTATTATTAAAATCTTATATTAAATAGTTAAGGGTATATAGCTTAGTTAATATAACTTAACCTTTATAAATATAATCTAGTTTATTAAGTAAAACTATAATAATAATTACTAAAAGTAAATAAGTATAATAGTTAAAATCTATATTATTTAATTTAAAATTAATAATAAAAATATAATTAATTAATTAAATAAGTATACTTAAAATTATAAAAAGCCTAAATTAAAAAAAAAAAAGTATATAATTATAGAAAATAAAGGTATCTTTTATAAGATAAAAATAATTATCTAGATTATAAATTAATATATAATACCTTAGCTAGTTAATTTATAAAAAGGAAATAAAATTACTTATTAAAATATAATAGCTTTTTATAATAAAGATTTAAAAAATATAGTAATTAATAACTTTAATATAAATACTTACTTCTAAAATAAAGATAAAGTATTAATATAAAAGTAAGAACTATTAAAGATTATAATTAGATTTAATAACCTTAATAAAAATATTATAAAAGCTATAATAATATCTTATATAAGGAATAAGCTTAAAATAATAAGCTAAGTAAAGGCTAAAGTATATCTAGTAAATACTTAAGTTTTATAGTATTTTTTTATTATTTTAGTAAAAGTTATTATTTCTTTTATTTTAAAAATATTATTTATAAAATTAACTTAAGTAATATTTAATTACTTATTAAAAAATAAATTAATATTACTAATCTATTAGCTAGGTAATATAAAGTTTATTACTTTAGTTATAAGATTAGTTAAGTAAAAGCTAATATAAACTAGAATTAAAAGATTAATTAATTTAAAATAAATATTAATTCTTATATTAAGCTAGGAATTAAAAATATATTAAGCTTAAAAAAAGATAATATTTTACTTTTAGTTAAAGTAATAAGCTAAGAATCTATAGATAAGGTTATTAAATTAATTATTAAGAAAAGTATAAAGTAATATAAAGAAGTCTTTAAAGTTACTTTTTAAAAGATTAAATAGTATTAAAGTATAACTAATTAAACTAAAATAAAATTAAGTAAAAATAAAAATATAAATATAATAAATATTAAAATTAATATAATATATAAATAAAAAAAAGTTAAAATTTACTTTATAAATAATATACTATTAAATAGGTTAGTCCTAGATAAAGACTTCTTATAAAAAGAAAAGAAATAGGTAAAAATTAAAAATATACTAAATATAATAGTAAAATACTTTAAGTAAATTACCTTAAAGTTTTTTAAAATAAAAAAAGAAAGTAAGTTAAAAGGAAAAAGGCTTTTAAAATTAAAAAATTAAGTAAATAATATATTAATTAAAGCTAAATTAAATATATTCTTTAAGGTAATATATAATTAAGAAATTATATTAATATAAAACTTTATAAAATATAAGTAATTAAATCTAATTATAGCTTTTCTTTAAGTTTTAAAAGTTATATTTTATAAAGTATAATAAGCTAAAGATATCCCTATTTTTAAAAAATATAAAGTAATAGTTATTAAATTACTAAAAAAATAACTTATTTAAAAAGTTCTAGAAAAATCTTATAATACTTATTAAAACCTTTAATTCCTAATTATTAAAAAAAATAGTAATTTTTAACTAATTAACTTTATAACTTTAATAAATAAAGTAATTATAAAAAATAGCTTATTTTTACTATATATAGATAAGTTTTTAGCTAATTTTACTATATATAAGGTTATTTTATTACTAGATTTTTTCTTAAAATATAATTAATTCTTTTTAAATAAAAAAAGTAAAAATATAATTATATTTAATATATTAATAGAACTATTAAGGATATATAGTTTACTTTAAAAAGTAATAAACTTAGTAATATAATTTATAAAAAATATTATTTATATTTTTAAAGACCTTATTTTAGAAGTTTATAAGGCTTTTTTTAATAATATTTATATTAAAAGATTAACTACTACTTATAAAAATAAATAAATTACCTTAAAGGTAAAAAGGTATATCTTTAAGTACTTAATTAATATTAATAAAGTACTTTTTAATATAAAGTTATTAAAGTATATTATTATTAAAAAGAAATCCTAATTTTATTAAAAGATAATAGTAATAATAAAGTATTTTTATAATATATATAAAAAAGCCTTTAATAATACTAAAGTAATTAAAATTATAAAATAGAAAAATTATATTAATATTAAAGAAATATAATCCTTTTTTAAGATAATTAAATACTATAAGTAATAAATCTATTATTTTACTTAAATTACTAAACCCTTTATAAAACTACTTTAAAAAGATATTAAGTTCTATTAAAGCTAACTAAAATAAAAAGTAATAAATACCTTAAAAGCTAAAA
Organism: Fusarium musae; assembly: GCF_019915245.1. Lineage (NCBI taxonomy): Eukaryota > Fungi > Ascomycota > Sordariomycetes > Hypocreales > Nectriaceae > Fusarium > Fusarium musae. The sequence continues at coordinate 986,113 of NC_058388.1, forward strand.
TAATTTAACCCCTTTTTTTAATTACTTTTAACTATATAAAAAAGATAAAAGAAGTTATTTTTATAGTTAATATAAGCTTAACTAGTTAAAAAATAATATTAATATAAGTTATTAAAAGAAAATATTATTTAATATATTTTAAATTAAGGTTATAAAATAAAGTTAAGTTAATATATAATATAATAAAAAAAGAATATTAAATAACTTTATATATATTTAAAAAACTTAAAAAAATAATATATAGTATTAAATTTACTTTAAAAACTAATATATAAATCTTAATATACTAGTTAAATAGTAAAATAAATAATATATTAAAGTTTTTTATTTTTTAATAAATTAGCTATTTACTTCTCTTTAATTTTAAAATAAAGTATATACTAGGCTTAAAAAATAGAGTTATTAATAAGCTATTATATAAGCTAGTAAAGCTATTTAATTAATTAAATATAAAGGTTAAAGAAAATATAAAGGATTTTATTAACTTTTACTTTAATATAGTTAAAATTAATAAATCCTTTAAAGTCTTAAATAGGAATTATATACTTAAATTAAAATACTTAGCTTAATACTTATTAATACTAAAAAGGCTATTAGGGATAATAGATTTTTAATATTATACTTTTTAAAAGTAAAGTAAAGTATTTTTTATTTAAGGTTACTAATTTTAAAAGTATTTATAAAGGTAATAAAAATAGCCTTTATTAATTAAAAAAGACCTAATAATCTAAAAATAAGTAATTAAATAATACTATAAAGCTAGTAGCTATAAAAGGTATAATATAACTATAAACCTTATTAAAAAAAAGTATTATTAAAAAAACCTTTAAGGAAATATAATAGCTACTATTAAGTCTTATAAGACTTATTAAAAATATTACTTATAATACCTAAAGGAAAAAGTCTAATATATAATACTAAATAATCCTTTTATTAAAATCTATTTTAATACCTAATATATATTAAATAATTAAAAATATAAGTATTTACTTAAAGTATATTATAATTTAATAAGCTAGATTAAAGTTAAATTACTAAAAGTATTATTAATAAAAGTAATAATATAATTTATTAAAAGCCTTATTTTATATTTTAAAATAATTATAATAGCTATAATAAATAAAAGACTTAAAATAAAAAAAGAACTACTAAAAATACTTTAATAATATAGTATAAAGACTATTAAGATATTATTATATAATCCTAAGGCTAATAATCTAAATAAGTATAAGTATTATATATTCTAGAAAGTATTAAAAAAGCTTAAATATAAAAAGAAATATACTTAAGTAAATAATTTTAAATATACTTTATTTATTAAGTAAATAGCCTTAAAGAAATTATATAAATTTTTACCTTTTTACTTTATATATAGCTAAAAGCCTATATACTTTTTAAAAGTTAAGTATTTTATATAATAATTAATTAATTAAAATATAGTTAATATATTAAAAGAAAGGCTAAAAATATAAATTTATATTTTAAAAATAAAAAGGTTAAATATAAAAAAAGCTAAAATAAAAGTTATTAAATATTAAAAAAAAGTAATTACTTAATATAATAATAAACTTTAATATAAAATATAATAATAGCTATTATAAGTTAAAGACCTTATTTTTAAATATAATATATTAAAAGTAAATAATATATTAATTAAATATAAGTTAATTAAAAAATAAAATAGCTTATTTTATATTATTAAGTATTATCTAAAAGCTAACTTTTATATACTTTAAAAGCTAAGTATAATATTACCTTTAAGTAAATTAGTCTATAAAGACTAGCTTTAAAAGTTTATTAAAAATAAAAATAAATAATAAACTTATAAAAAAGACTTAAAGCTAAATAAAAAAGTAAGAAGTATTATACCTTTATAAGGCTTAATCTTTAGTATTAAAAGTACTAAATTAAATAATTAATTAAAATTAAAAGTAATTTAATTAATATTATAAACTAAAGTAATTTTTAACTTTAAGAATAAGACTAGTAATAATAAAAATAAAAAAGAGGATTTAAGTATATTAAATTTAATACTAAATTTATATAAAGGACTACTAATATACTTTAAAGTATAACTAAAGGAGCTCTTAAAAGCTAAAAAAGATACTTATAAACTAATTAATTAATCTTAAGATTAATTAAAAAAAGTAAAAATTAAAAGCTTTTAACTTTATAATAGCTAGAATATAAAAAGTAAAGCTAATAATACTAAAAGTATTTAATATTAATTATATTTTTAATAAAAGAAAAAGAAATAAGTAATAATAAAAAAAAAAGATAAAAATAATTACTTTTATAAAAATCTATAATTTCTATAAGTAATTATTTAATTATATTAAAAAAAAGAAAGTAAGATTATAAATTATAAATTATAGTAAAAATTATAAAAATTTAAAAAAAGAATATAAGATTTAATTAAAATAGGAAAAAGATATTAAGTAAAAAAGCCTTAAAAAATATAAATAGGAAATTAAAAGTAAATAATTACTTAATATATAAAAAAGATAAGCTTTTAAATAGCTAGTAGTTTATTAAAATAAAAAATATAAAGTCTAGACTTAAGAAAAATAGATTAGCTTTAATATACTTAAAGAACTTAAGATTTAGACTAGATATTACTTAAATACTTAGATAATATAGAAAATATATTAAAAATATACTTTTAATATTTTAAATAAGTATTAGATATATCCTAGATTTTTTAAATATAATACTAAAATTATAGATTTTTAAAATATAGATTTTAAAGAATTTAAATAAAGTAAAATCTATTATAAAGAAAATATAATTTTAAAAGCTAGGATATTAACTAATTACTTAATTTTATAAATCTTATATTAAAAACCTAGTTTTTATTACTTAAAGATATTTTATTTCTTACTTTTTAGCTATTTAATTATAAATTTAGTACTTTTAATTACTATTATATTATTTAATTTATTACTTTATAATATTATAAGCTATTAGTAAGTAATTTTTAGAAAAGACTAAAGGTTTAATTAATTTATAAATACTTAGTAAAATCCTTTAGCTTATAAAGAAAAACTTACTTTAATAATACTATCTTTTCCTAGTAAAAAAGCCTTAAAAAGGCTAAATAAAAAGTTATTAACTTAATAAATAAAAAGAAAGTGCTAGTTATAATTAGCTTTTATATTTTAAATATAATTAAAGTATTAACTACTTTAAAAACCTTTAATTAAAATATAATAATAAAAAGGCTAAAGGAAATATTTATTATTCTAGCTAGTAATAAAAAGATAAAAATTAATATAATTTTAGTATATTTTAAGATTATAAAGGCTAAAAAAACTAATTAAAAAGGCTTTAAAGTAAAGCTTACTTTTAATAAGCTTAAAAAAAAACTAGCCTTAATAGTAAGTAAATTTAGCTAAAATATATATAAGCTAGAGTAATTAATAAATATACTTAGTAAACTATATAATAAGGGTAATATTACTTTAGCTAATAAATATAAATATCTTCTTTTAAAAAGTAAGAGCTAATTTAATAATTAATATTAAAAAGTTAAAAGAAAGAGAATATAAAAGCTTAATATATAAGGAATACTATATCTAGTTAAGAGCTATATTAATATAAATCTAAATATTAAAGGAATTAAAGATTTAAAAGATTAGTTAATATAAAAAGTAATATAAAAAATAATAATATATATAAGTATATAAAAGGTAAAGTTCTTAAAATCTTTTATATTAATCTAAATACTACTATATAACTACTAGTAATAATTAATTTTATAAAAGAACTTAAACTTATAAATATAGTAATTAGTAACTATAATAAGATTTAAAATAGCTTTTTTTCTTTTCTTTAAGAAGTTAAGGTTATTAAAAGCTTTAGTAAATATAGTAATAGGTATTAGTATTAAAAGATTAAAGTATTAAAAAAGATTAGTTAAATAAAAAAAATTAAAGTAAAAATTAAAAAAATAAAAAGAAAAAAAAAGAAATAAAAAGTAATAAAAAAAAGAAAGATCTTAAGTTTAAGATAAAAGCTTTAAGTACCTAGTTATAATAAATTACTAATATAGCTATATAGACCCTAGTTTAACTACTATTTTATTATTAATTTTACTTTATTTATTTAAATATAAGGGCAGTTAATTATATACCTAGGTATATATATTTAATTAATAGAAGTTAATTTAACTTTTATTAATTAACTTATATAAAAGTTAACCTTATTCCTTTAATTCTAATTTTTATAAAACCTTTAAACCCTGCTATTACCTTGCCTTTATCTAACTCTATATATAAATATACTACCTTTACTAATTTAAAAGTAGCTTCCCTTTTACTATAATAACCCTTTTAGCTATATTAAAGAGCTACTTTTTATATATATTTAAGTTTAAGCCTATAAAGGTAATAAAGAAAGCTACCTAGTTTAATTAAAAAGGAAAACCTTCTTTTAAGTATCTTTTTAAGTCCTTAAAAGCTAATAGCTTATTATTAACTTAAATTATATTAATTAAGCTATAAGGATTTATATAATAAATTAACTTAATTAAGCTATAATTAAAAATAGCTATCTTAATAAAATTAAATTAATACTTTAATAAGAAGTTCTTTTTAATAGTAGCTACTATTATATATAACTCTTTATATTCTTTCTTATTAGTTACCCTTATAGCAGGCCTAATAGCTATATTAAGGTTATAGTAAGTTATATAATAGGCCTAATTATATAGCTATAGGCTATTTTATAATATTATATTAATAGCTATAATAGATATTAGTAACTATAATTAATAGGTATAGGGAAAGTTAGGTTAAGGAATATACTTATAAGTTTATACTTAATCTCTTACTTAATTAAAGTCTAACTAACCTTTAAATAGAAGTATAATAAATATACTAGGCCTAGTATTATCTTAGTCTTTTAACTAGGGTAAAGGAAGAAGGTTAATATAGCTACTAAAAAGTAAGCAGTACTTATACTACTTAGTTAAGGCAGTAATTATATTACTTAAAGTAAATAAACCTTAATTAATTTTAAGCTTTATAATTCTAGCCTACTATAAGGGCCTTACTATTTAAGCTATTATATAAAAAGTTAAAAGCTTAATAGCCCTAAATAAGGCTAATAGTAATTAAAAAAAAAAAAAAAAAATAGCTATATAGAGAGTTTTTATAAGTATAAAAAGCTTTCCTTTTTTTTTTTTAATTCCTTTTTTCTTTTTTTATTTAATATATTACTTATTTCCTGCTTTATTAGCTAACTTATTTTCTTACCTTTATACTTTAAGGCTACTTAAAGCTATTCCTAACTTATATTAATAATTACCTTTATTCCCCCCCCCTTATACTAACCTATACTTTTACTATTATAAATCTTATATTTATATATATATTTCTTCTATTATATTAAAATTAAAAATACTTAATTAATTAGTTTTATACCTTTTAAGTCTTATAAAAGCCTTATTATATTAATAACTTACCTTACTTTTAAAATAATTATTACTTCTTACTTTTAATTACTTATAATAATATTTAATAATAGCTACTAGATTAGTAAGTCTTTATATATATATAATAAAAACCCTAGCTCCTTTAATTAGAAAACCTAAACTACCTAGCCTATACTTAAAGAAAATAATAAGTATTATTTCCTTTACTTTATTAATTAAACTATATAATATCTAATTATTTATAGTAAATACTATATTAAAAATAGTAAAAGAGACTTTTATAATATTAAAAAATATAATAATATTAATAACCTTTACTTTAATATAGCTCTTATAATATAGTTAGCTATAGTTTATTTATAAAAAAATTAAAAAGACTTTAAATTATCTAATCTTTTAATATATAATATTACTTATACTTTTAAATAATATAAAGTAGTTATTAAAAAGGCACTAATATTAAATAGCTTTAAAAAATAGCTAAAAAATAGTAAAACTAATATAACCTAGCTTAATTACTATTCTTTACTAGTTTAATTACTTAAGTAAATAAAATAAAGCTAATATATTAGTAATAAGGCTTTAATATAGCTTTTAATAATAACTTTATATAAAATAACTAATATCTATTATATTTATAAGTAAACTTTTACTATTTAAAGTAATAAAAGCTTTATTAACTTACTTTCTTTAGCTAATATTAAATAATTAAATAAATAATATTATAAGAAAAAGCTCTTAAATAAAATATTAAGAGTTAAAATAGACTTTAGCTTTTATACTTTTCTTATTAATTAAAGACTTATAGTTACTAAAAGGAGGTTTATTAGCTTAATAATTTACTTTAATAATACTAAATATTAAGTCTTTATTTTATAAGACTAAATAAAAGGCTAACTTTATATCTTTAATACTTATAAAGTAAGCTAAATATCTTATATTAAGGCTATAGTCTTAGCTTAAAGAAAATAGCTAGTAATATATAATATTTTATATAACTTTAATTATTTTACTTTTCTATTAATATATTAACTTAATTTTAATAGCTATAAATTACTATCTATTTAATTACTTAATATAGTAATATAATTTTATATTAATTTTAAGTATATAACTATAAGAAGATTTAAATTACTTACTATACTAGATATTAATAATAAAAGAAAGTCTTTTTAATAAAAGGCCTACTTATAATATAGTAATTAAGTATTAATTCCTTAAAAGATTATAAAGCTTAATTTTATTATATATTAAAAGGATCTAGTATATTCTTTAACTTAAATAGTAATTCTTAAAAAGCTTAAAGTAATATTTAGAAAATACTTTTATTAAAAAAAAGAAAAAAATAGTAAGCTAATTAAAGCTATATTTTAAAAAAAAATATTTAAGTAAGCTAAATTACTAAAATAAAAGTAAAGTATCTTTTAAAACTTAAATAAGCTATAGCTATTTAATTACTTTAAAGGATATAATTATATTTATATTAAAAGGCTAGGTTTAAAAATAAAGCTAGATTAAAGTAAGTATATACTTTAATAAATTAAATTTAAGTCTTATAATAATATACTTATTTAAAAGAAAAAGGAGTTTTATAAGCTTATTACTATAATAAAGCTAATTTAAGTAATAGGCCTTTAAGCTATTAAGCTTATAAAACTTAAAATAAATATTTATAAAATTATATTAGATTTTAATAATATTCCTTTTTAATTTAAGCTTTAATAAGTAATTAATCTATTTAATTAATTAAGCTTTTTTTTATAAAAGTTATTATTAATCTTTATCTATAGCTAGGACTATAGTTTAATAAAACTAATATACTTATTTCTTTTATTTTTAAAGATTTCTTTACTTTTAAAATCTTTTATATTCTTAAAAGCTTAAATTTACCTAGCCTATATAATAATTATAAAGCTAGCCTTAAAATCCCTTATAATAAGCCTACCTCTTTAAGTTAATAAAAAACCTATTTAATATCTTTAAATTACTTTTAATAAAAAGAATAAAAGACCTATTTAATACCTTTAAATTCTAAATAACTTTACTATTAATTAATAGTTAATTAAAATTACTTTAATAAACTAATTAATACTTATAAGCCTTATTTTATTACTAGAATTAAATAATTATATAGATTTTAAGTTACTTATATATTAGCTAAGGTATTAAAGCCTTAATCTCTTTTTTTTTTTACTTTTATTACTTAATATTAAGTATACCTTAAAGCTAATTATATAGCTAAACTTATAATTAAAAAGCTAAAAACTAATAATTTACTTAAATTTAATATTAAGTTAAGCTATTATTATAGTTATAATTAATAAGCCTATAGCTATTAAAGATACTTTATATATAGCTTATTATAAAATAATAGATAAAGATAAAAAAGCTATAAAAAAAATAATTAAAAACCTAAAGGTTTATATTTATAAAATAATTAAAAAACTAAAAATATAATACTTATTTATTTAAAAAGTCTTTAAATACTTTTATTTTCTAACTTTAAAAACTTAAGCTAGTTTTATACTTACTAGGCTAATAAGCCTTAATTAGTAAGATAATATTTAAAATACTATAATAATTACCTTTTATTTTAAAGCTTAGTTAAGTTAATTATATAAAGAATAAATAGTAATAAGAAATTAAAATTAATATAAAGGAGTTAAATAGTTTTTTAAAATAGTAATTAATTAATTAGTTAATTATAAAAGATATACTAAAGTAAAAAGGCTTATTATATATATATAATAGCTTTTAGTAAATTATTTACTTAATATAATTTCTTAAATATAAGGGTATATATTAAAACTATATAAAGACTTATATAATAATTAAAGTATATAGCTTAAAGTAAAAGGTCTAGCCTTATTAGTAAAAATAAAGGACTATCTATCTTAATAGATATAAAGGGATAGGACTTTAAAAGGGATTTTAGCTTTTTTATACTTTTTTAAATTAAATTTTATATATTTTATCTTTATATTTAATATTATTAAACTAATTACTTAATTTTCTATTTAATAATAAAGACTTTATTTTAATTAGACTTTTATAGCTAGTTATATAAAGCTTATAATTAAAGATATATTAAGAAATATTATCCCTTATAGTCTTTTCCTTATTATTATTCTTTACCTTTAAAGTATTAACTTTATTTTAAGTAATTTATTAAGTCTTTTAATATATATATCTAATTTATAATATAGTTACTAAAGGCTTTATTTTTAGCTTTATTTCTATTAATATTAAATAGCTATATTTAATAATTAAAAATTATAAGATTAACTTATTATATTATTAATAGTTTATTAATATATAATAGGTATTTTCTTATAATTTTATAATACTTTAAAAAAGATTAAAGGATTAATATAATATTAAGCTTAAAGCTATAAATTTTAATTAAAAGGCTAGATATATAAGTATTAACTGCTTTAATTAAATAGTTATAGCTATTATTAATATTAATTATATAGTATTATATTTTATATTAATTTTTATAATTTTTAGTTTATTTAAAATTAAGCTTTTAAGGTTAAAGCTTTAGTATTAATTACTTTAATTAAGTAATAATAAAGAAAGTATTTAGCTTATTAAAGCTAAAAGAAATATTTTTTTATATTTATAGATTAAGGCTACTTATTTAATTAGATTATAAGGTTAAAGGTAGTAATACTATATAATTTTAAAACTTATTTTTAAAGTTATTATATTTTTTTAATATTATATATAATACTTTATATATAATATATTACCTAAGTATTAATTAGCTATATTTACCTTTAATTTATATTCCTTATACTACTCTACATTACCTTATAACCTAATCTAATCTATTACTAACCTACTAAGCCAGCTTTAGCTTACTAATATTTATAGTTTTTCCCCTAATACTAAAACCTTTATTTTATAATTTACCTTTTTACCCCTCTTTTCCCCCTTACTTCCCTTCCTTTACCTTATAATAGCTCTCAATTCCTATAATATAACATTTACACTATTAATTCAACTACTTTAACTATATATTTTAACTCTATAAACTATACCTAGTATTAGCTATTACTACTACCTAATCTAATAGCTATAATAAAAGCCTATTACTCTATTAATAGGTCCTAATCCTGCTTTAAGTAATTAGCTAGGTCTTCTAAGGCCTTTAATTTACTTATAATAGTTAATATAATAGATATATTTTATATATCTAGGAGCCTTATAATATAATTAAAGATTATAAGATTAACTTACTATATTAGTATTAATTTATTAATATATAGTAGGTCTTTACTTATAATATTTAAATACTAAAAGAAAATATATAAATTAAAGATATTATTAATATTAAGATTATTAATATTAGTTAGATTACTATTTATATAAGCATTAACTGCTATAATAAGATAGTTATAGCTATTAATACTAATTATATAATATAGTATCTTTAGATAGTCTTTATAGTTTCTAGCTTATTTAGAATTAGGCTTTTAAGGTTAAAGCCTTAGTATTAATTACCTTAACTAGGTAATAATAAAGAAGGCCTTTAGCCTACTAAAGCTAGGGAAAATATCTTTTTATATTTATAAATTAAAGCCACTTATTTAGTTAGATTATAAGGTTAAAGGCAGCGCTATATAACCTTAAGACTTACTTTTAAAATTATTATATTTTTTAGCGTTATATATAATACCTTATATATAATATACTAAAAAATAAGTATTATATTATATTATTCTTATTATAAGACCTTATTAGCTATACCTTATATATTACTATAAAGACATTTTATCTTTTTAATATAATATATTAAAAAATAAGTATTATATTATATTATTTTTATTATAAGACCTTATTAGCTATATTTTATATATTACTATAAAGATATTTTTACTTTTTAATATAATTAATTTTAATAAAATATTTTAAGTAATTTTATTATATATAAACTTTAAATATTACTTATAAAAAGTATACTTTTAGGTTTATAAGAATTATATTTATAAAATTAATAATTATTATAATTTAAAGGCTATAATAGGTTTTTAATTTATTAATTTAATAATTTATTATTAAGCTTAAAGTATTAATATACTATAATAATTAAGGTATATAGCTTAAAGTAAGAGGTTTAGCTTTATTAGTAAAAATAAAAAGCTATCTATTTTAATAAATATAAAGAGATAGGACCTTAAGGGGGATTTTAGCTTCTTTATGCTTTTTTAAATTAAATTTTATATATTTTATTTTTATATTTAATATTATTAAACTAATTACTTAATTCTCTATTTAATAATAAAGACTTTATTTTAATTAGACCTTTATAACTAGTTATATAAAGCTTATAATTAAAGATATATTAAAAGATATTATCCCTTATAGTCTTTTCTTTATTATTATTCTTTACCTTTAAATTAGTCCCTAAAACCTAAATAATTTAATTTACTAATAGTTATTAGCTAAAAGGATTTTAAAATTAACTAATTAATTAAAAAAAAGAGTACTTTTATATTATCTAAAGTTATAGACTTATAAAAAGAAAAAGATATTAAAATAAAAAGATAAAAAATAAAAGACTATAATAATAATAATAATAATAATTTACTTATAAAAATAATAAAAAGTAATAGATCTTTTATATATTAAATTAAAAGTAATAAAATTAAATATTTTTTAAATATAAAAAGTAATATTATAATTAATAAATTAAGATTATTTTATATTTACTTTTTATTTTAAAATAGTATTATACTTTAGTATTTAAAAATAACTAGTTTTAATTTAGTAATATAAAAATAGTATTATAATAAGCCCTAGAAATACCTATTTAATTAAAAATAATATAAATTAAGGTTTTTATATTAAAAATAAGAATTTAAAGACTTTTTTTTTTAAATAACTAATTTTAATAATATCTTAAAACTTTAATAAGAAATCCTTTAAAACTATTTAATTAAATAGGTTTTTAAAACCTTATTATAAGATATTTTTATATTATTAATATTTTAGATTTTTATAAAAAACTTAATAATTATAATAGTAGCTAATATAATAATTTTATAAAAAATAAATATAAAAAATACTTTTAAAAGCTTATATAAAGTATAAGAAAGTAATATAATTATATTAAAATAATATAAATTAATTAATTATTATATACTTATTAAAATAAACTTTATTAATACTTTCTTTTTATTTAATAAAATAAATACCTTTTTTATAAAAATAAAAACCTAACTAATTATAATAGCCTTAACTATAATAGTTACTTAACTTTAAGCCTTTATTATAGCTATTTAAGATTATTATAAACTATATATTATAATTAGTAATATTACTTTATATATAAAGATCTTTAATAATAGTAATATTATTAAATATTTTTATTACTTTAAGTATTATATAAATAATTTTAATATACTTAAAGAAAAATAAATAATAATTATAAAAGCTTTTACTATTTTTTCCTTTATTAAAGATATATATTAAGCTTATAAAAGCTATAATTAAAAGAAAGTAAAAAAAAATTTTAAAAAAATATTTATAGTTAAAGATAATATTACTTTTAATAGCCTAAAGGCTAAACTTAAAAAGCTAAACCTAGAATAGCTTTTAAATAACTATCTTTAAATAATTAAATAGTTAATATATTACTAATTTAAGTTTAAAAAGCTAAAAATTAACTATAGGGATATAATAACTTAATTTAAGAATATTCTAAATACTATATATTAAAAAGTCTTAAATAAAGTTTTACTTTAATTTAAAAAAAGTTAAGAAAAAGTAAAAGCTATACTTTATAATAAACTTACTTAAATAATTAAATAAATAGCTAATAATAAGATCTTTAAAATTAAAAACTATTATTATTTTAAAAATATTAAAGATATTTTTATAATTTTATAAAATACTAAAGTAAAATCTATAAAAATAGTTTTTAAGTAAATCTTTAAAAAAGAATAAAAGATAATTATAAAAGTTATTATAAATAATTTTACTAACTTAATAAAGAAAATATAAGTTAATACTTTTAATAAACTTAAAAGTACTTTTTAAGAAATAGTAAAAAAGATAGTTATAAAGTAATTAAATAAAAAAGCTATAAATTAAATAATAGCTTAATTATATTATATTATAATCTAGACTTATTTAATAGCTATTAAATAAAATAATTAAATAAAAAAATATTATAATATAAAAATAAATATTAATTATATTAATTAAAAGTAATAATATTTATATTAATATTATAATAAAAAAAAGTATTTTTTTAAAACTTATTATAATTTAAAATATAATAAAAAAAATAGACTAGTAAACTATAATATAATTAGTAAAATAGCCTAGATAGGATATTAAAAAATACTAATCCTAGCTTACTTAATATATAAAGTAAAAGGTAACTTTAGGGTTAAAAAGCTAATTTATATATAGATCTTTAAATTCCTTAAATCTTACTTTATTATAATTACTAAGTAAATAATAGCCTATAATAATATAAAAGTTAGCTAAAATATATAAAATAAAGTTATAAGTATTATTTAAAAATACTTAAAGAAATAGCTAAACTTTAAGCTTTATATATTATTATATACTTATTTAAAAGATAATATTTAATTACTTATTAAAGTTACTAATAGATTATATAATAAAACCTAGCTTAAAGTTTTAAAGTTAATATAAATAAACTTTATTATATTTAATAATAACTTAAATATAAATTTAAAAAATTAAAAGCCTTTATTACTTTTTAAAATATAAATCTTTAATATAAATATTAATATAAATATAAAAAAATAAATATATATTAATAATAAAGAAGAAGTTAAGGCTATTAAAATTCTAAAATAGAAAATAATAATAAAAAACTTAAAGAATCTTAATCCTTTAAAGTAAAAAAAAGAACTTAAAGAATTAAATAACTTTAAATCCTATTAACTTTAAATTTATAATAAGATTAAAATAGATCTATATATTAAAAAGATTAATATAACTATTTAAAATATAATAATATTTAACTTTTAATTTAATAAAAAAGTTATAAAAAAACTTAAAGATATAATAAATAATATTACTAAAATCTTATATTAAATAGTTAAGGGTATATAACTTAATTAATATAATTTAACTTTTATAAATATAATTTAGTTTACTAAATAAAATTATAGTAATAATTATTAAAAGTAAATAAATATAATAGTTAAGATTTATATTATTTAATTTAAAATTAATAATAAAAATATAATTAATTAATTAAATAAATATATTTAAAATTATAAAAAGCCTAAACTAGAAAAAGGAAAGTATATAATTATAAAAAATAAAAGTACTTTTTATAAAATAAAGATAATTATTTAAATTATAAATTAATATATAGTACTTTAGCTAGTTAATTTATAAAAAAGAAATAAAACTATTTATTAAAATATAATAGCTTTTTATAATAAGGATTTAAAAGATATAGTAATTAATAACTTTAATATAAATACTTACTTTTAAAATAAAAATAAAAATAAAATATTAATATAAAAGTAAAAACTATTAAAGATTATAATTAAATTTAATAACCTTAATAAAAATATTATAAAAACTATAATAAATATAAAATCTAAAAGAAATATTATTTTAAAAAAGATTATAAAAGCTTATAAGCTAAAAGTAATTAAAATTAAAGCTATAATAATATTTTATATAGAAAATAAGCTTAAAATAATAAGTTAAATAAAAGCTAAAGTATATTTAATAAATACTTAAATTTTATAGTATTTTTTTATTACTTTAATAAAAGTTATTATTTCCTTTATTTTAAAAATACTATTTATAAAATTAACTTAAGTAATATTTAATTACTTATTAAAAAATAGATTAATATTATTAATTTACTAGCTAAGTAATATAAAGTTTATTACTTTAATTATAAGATTAATTAAATAAAAGCTAGTATAGATTAAAACTAAAAGATTAGTTAATTTAAAATAAATATTAACTTTTATATTAAGCTAAGAATTAAAAGTATATTAAGCTTAAAAGAAAATAATATCTTACTTTTAATTAAAGTAATAAGCTAAGAATTTATAAATAAGGTTATTAAGTTAATTACTAAGGAAAATATAAAGTAATATAAAAAAGTCTTTAAAGCTACTTTTTAAAAAATTAAATAGTATTAAGATATAATTAATTAAATTAAAATAAAATTAAATAAAAATATAAATATAAATATAATAAATATTAAAATTAATATAATATATAAATAAAAAAAAGTTAAGATTTATTTTATAGATAATATACTATTAAATAAATTAGTTTTAAATAAAGATCTTTTATAAAAAGAGAAAAAATAAATAAAAATTAAAGATATATTAAATATAATAATAAAGTACTTTAAGTAAATTACTTTAAAGTTTTTTAAAATAAAAAAAGGAAGTAAATTAAAAAAAAAAAGGCTTTTAAAATTAAAAGATTAAATAAATAATATATTAACTAAAGCTAAATTAAATATATTTTTTAAAATAATATATAATTAAAAAGCTATATTAATATAAGATTTTATAAAATACTATTATAGACTAATTTCTTAGCTATAACTAGAAAATATTAATATAAATATATTATTAAATTTAAAAAAAGAAAAAAAAAAAAAAGAATTTTTTTTAAAAAATTCCTTTAAATACTTTTAATTTTAGCTTAAATCTATTTTAAATCTAGAGGTTACTTAATCTTATAAAAGCTTAAGCTAAAGCCTAAGCCCTTAATATACTTTCCTTTTCCTTTTTATAGTTTATTTAATACTTTTTAAAGAAATTAAAATTTTAATTTAGATTTATATAAAATACTTTATAAGATTTTTTTAATTTTAATTTAAATCTAAGTATAAGTTAAGTATATATTTTTTTAGATTTATTTATTTATTATATTATATATAAAAAAGGTTTTATTTATTACTTAATTAATACTTATAGTCTCTTTTACTTTATAATAACTTAAGTTTTTTATTTAACTTTATTTTTTTTTCCTTTTTTTTTAAATTATAATATTATAAGTTTAATATATTACTTATTTTTATTTATTTTTCTTTTCTTTTTATTTTATTAATAATTTTTATAAAAAGCTTTATTTCTTTATTTTATATACTTTTCTTTTTAAAATCTTTTATTTTTTAAAATTTATCTTAATTTAAGCTATATTTAGGCTATATTATAGCTTTTATTAATCTTAATTATAGCTTTATATTTTTTATAAATACTTTACTTTTTATTTTAGGTTTTTTATTATAGTTATTATTACTATTTTTTTAAATAATAGAAATAATAAAAAACTTTAATATTTTCTTTTTAGCTTTTAAGCTATTAATTATTATTTTTATAAGGAGAACTTTAAAAATAAGGATTTTATATTCTTTTTAATTATCTTATTTTTATATAAATAATATATTAATTACTTATTAAATTATAATTATATTATTAATTATATCTTTAATAAATACTTTATTTATATTTTATATATTAAGGTTAAGTCTAGTTATATATAGTATAATAATCTATTTATAATAAACCTAGGTTTATATTAGTTTTTTTAAGAGATTTAAAGTATTATTAAAAACTATATTTATATTATTAATAAAAAAATAACTTTAAATATATATATTACTATTTAATATAGCTTTTTTATTAAAAAAGGTTATAAGAAGCTTAAGTTTTAGGGTTATTTTATAGGCCTTATTTAATAGTTTTACTATTTCTTTAATATAAACTGCGATTTTTAAACTTTAAGCTAAACTATATATATTTATAATAATCTCTTATATATACCTAGGTTTACTACTGCTTTTATTTATTTTATATAACTTTAATTTAATAATAGCCTTTTTTTTTTTACTTTTTTTAATTTAAGTAATACTTTAGCTAGCTTTAGGCCTATTACTATTAGTATATAGCTTTTTTTAAATATATAAAAAAATTCTTAAGTTACTTACTAAACCCTAAAAGCTTAAATAAGTAATATTTAAGCTTTTATAAAAACTATTATTAATTTTAAAAATATATTTACTTTAGCTTATACTTTAATTTATACTTTTAATTACCTTTTAGCTTTTTTAAATTAATACTATTATAATAGTACTTTAAAAAGTCCTTTTAAATAATATTATAGTAAGTTTTAATTTCCTTTTTTTTTTATTATTTTTTAATATTTCTTTTTTTTAAATATAATCCTTTTTCTTTAGATCTTAATTAAGATCTTAAAGGAGTTTAAAGAATTTAAAAGGTTTTTTAATTTTCTTCCTTTTTTTATATATTATAGTAAATATTACTATTTTTATAGTTTTAGTACTTATATTAGTAATAATTATAATAATAGTAATAAAGATTTTAATAATAGTAATAATAAGGCTAGTAAAGATTTTAATAATAATAAAAATAAAGCTAATAAAGATTTTAATAATAATAAAAATAGAGCTAGTAAAGATCTTAATAATAAAAAAGATATTAATACTAATACTTAAAAGTATTTTAATTTAAGTTTTTTTATATTTTAAGTAAGTAAAAGCTAGATCTAGGCTAAATTTAGCTTAAGTTTTTATAATATATAGTTCTTTTTATTATTATTATTATATTTATTATAGCTTATTATATATTATTAAGTCTTTTTATTTTTCTTTATATTTTATAAGTATTTTAGTATTTATTATATTTTTTAATAGTTTTTAAATAAAAATTAGCTACTTTTTTTACTTAATAAATATATCTTTATTTCCTTTTACTTTTTTTATATTCTTTACTATTAATACTTTTTTTATTATATATTTTTTTACTAGTTTTTAATTATCTTTTTATAATATTAACCTTAATTTAGATTTAGTTTCTTATAATAGCTAGGATAAAAGAGGGTCTTTTATTACTTTTTTTATAAAATTAATATAAAAAATATTATAAATACCTTAAAAAGTATTTAATTTAACTATTAATAAAAATAGAATTTCTTTAATTTTATATTTTACTATAACTTAATCTAGTTTTTTATAAAATCTATTTATCTTAAAGTTTTATAAATTTAGCTATATTATATTACTAACTTTAAATTATTTTACTAGCTATTATCTTTTATTATATACTTTTTAGTATTATTATTAGATATAAGTATATATAGCTTATATTACTTTTAGCTTTTTTTAAAGTTATATTATAAATTATATTACTTTCTTTTTATTTAATATCTTACTTTTAATATATTTATTAATATATTAAATAGCCTTTATTTTATATTTATAAAGTAAATAATTTAAGCTAAACTTAATTATTAATAAAACCTTATTATTAATTAATACTTATATTATAGTTAAGTAAGTAAGTTAATTAAATTAATAAAAGGCTATAAAGAGTTATAATATTAACTATATTTCTTAATTTATTTATTTTATTTTTTTATTAATTTAAAGGTAATATACTATAAAAAGGTATTATTATATATTTATAAGTTTATAAAGTATTTTTTAAAACTTATTTAGCTAGTTTAAGCCCCTATTTAAGATTATATTTTTAAGGAATTTATAAAACCTTTATTAATAATCTTAAAACCTTTAAGTATATACTTTAATTAATATAATTATTATTACTTTAAGCTAAATTAGCTTTAATAATCTATTAGTAATAACTATAAAAAAGGTAAAGTTAGTTTTAATTTAAGCTAGTAATTTAGTTATAAAATTAATTAATAATATTAACTAATACTTATTTAAAATAGGTAGTTACTATAAAAGGCCTTAATATTATTATTTACTTTTATAAGTATTATTATAGTAATAGTTTTTATAAAATCTATATATATCTTAAAATATATTATTTTAATAGTAATCTTTATATAAAGCTTAAAAAATGCTATTTTTCTTTAAGTAGTTTTATATAAGTAATTTATAAATTTACTAAATAACTATAGTAATTAATAGTTTTTATATAAGTAATTAAATTTAGTTTTTATATAATAATACTTTTTACTTATTAATACTATAATTTTAAATTTACTTTTTTATTTTTACTTTTTTAAAGAAATATTATTTTTTCTTTAATATAATATTTAACTAAATAATATATAAACCTAAGCTTTATATTACCTAATTTTAAAGCTTTTATAATATTATATTTATAAAAATCTTTTTTCTTTTTAATAGGGTTTTAATTAAAATTCCTTCCCTTTTAGCTTATATTTTAGCTAGGTCTAGATTAAAGTTTTTTAATAAGTATATTACTATTAATAATATCTTTATAAATCTTATAACTTAATTAACTTATTTTATTATTTCTTAATAATCTTAGTTTTATTAAAATAGTATATTAAGTTAAAAGGCTTTTTTTTTTAGTTAATAGTAAAGCTTATAATTATAATAAAATAGTAAGTTTATTTATTATACTTACTATTTTAAGATTTTTTATATTATTATAAAGTATTTAAAATTCTTATAGTTTATTAAAATTATAAATAGCTTTTAAATTCTTTATAGCTTTATTAATTATACTTTAAAGTAACTAATTACTATTAATAGCTTTTTATTATAAATTATATAATTTTATTATATTAGGCTTAGTAATATTAAGTAATATATAATTAAGTATAAAATACTTTTTTTATTTTCTTATAATAAGTAGCTTTTTAAAGCCTTTTTAAAGCTATTAGCTTTTATTATAATCTTTTTATTTAGCTTTTATTATATTAAAATAAAATTTATTATAAAAAGCTTTTTTAACTTATTAAAAGCTATAAACTAGTTTAACTTTTATTAAAAAAGAACTCTTTTTTTTATTAAGTAATTAAAGGAAGTAGCTAGCTTAATAAAGTCTTTAATAAAATTATAATAGAAATTAATAAATCTTAAAAAGCTTTTAATTTTTTTTAATTATATTAAGGATTCTTATAATTAAATTACTTTTACTTTTTCTAAGTTTAATTAAATAGAGATTCTAGCTTTTATAATATATCTTAAGTATTTTACTTTATTTATTATAAACTTATATTTCTTAAAGTTAAGGTTTAACTTAACTACTTATAGCCTATATAGTATTTCTTTTACTTTCTTTATATAGTTACTTTTAAACTCTTTAAAGTAAATTAAGATATTATTTAAGTATATTATTATATAATTATTTAAGGATTAACTTAAAGCTTTATTTATATATTACTAAAAGGTTATTAAGGTATTTATTAATTTAAATAGTATTACTAGCTATTTAAAAAGCTTAAACTAGGTATAAAATATTATAAAGTACTCTTTACTTTTTATAATTTATATTTTATAAAAAGCTACTTATATATTTAATTTTATTAATTATTAAGCTTTAGTTAGTAATTTTAATATCTTTTTAATTAAAAGGAGTAAATAGTAGTTTTATTAAGTTATTTTATTTAAAGTTTTATAATTTATATAAAAATACTATTTTTTTTTAGGTTTTTTTATTAAAAGTATTAGTATTACTATAAATAAAAAGCTAGTATAAATCTAGCTTTTATTTATTAAGTTAATAACTTAGTATTTTATTTTTAGTAAATAGTTTTATAGTATATTATAAAGTAGTTTTTATAAAAGCTTTAGTTTAGACCTATCTAGGCCTTATTTTAGCTTAATATAATAATTTAATTTCTTTTAATAAAAGGGAAGTAAGGATACTTTAATTAAATTAAAGAGGTTTTAAAAACTATTAAGCTTTAATAGTAATTTAAATTAGTCTTTATTTAGCTTAAAGCCTAGCTTTTTTTTTTAAAAGGCTTAAATTTTTAAAATATAAGTAATTTCTTTAAAGCTAGTAATTACTAATATATCTTATATATCCCTTTTTTATATTTAGTATTATATTATATTAGTAAATATTAAATTAATTATTATTATTACTATATTTTTTAATATTACTTACTTATTATTACTTATAATAAGCTTATTTACTATTTTAATTACTATCTTTTTCTTACTTATATAAATATATATATTATAGTATATTATTTATAGTAACTTAAGGATTATATCTTTTACTAAGCTTAAAATAATATAAAATATAACTTAGTTTTTTTACTTATTTATATTAATAGTTCTTTAAGTAACTTATATTATAAAAGTAATTAACTTTTTAAAGGTTTACTTCTTTTTAATTATTTTTATTACTATTTTAACTTCTTATTTTTTTAATAGGTTTATAATTTCTATTTTTAAGTATTATATTATATATTTATTAATTACTTTATAGTAATTATAATTTATATTAATTTATATATTAAAAAACTTTAGTAAATTAAATAAGACTAATATTAATAAAAATAGTCTATTTATTACTTTATTAATTTTTTATTAATCTTTCTTAACTATTATTATATAAATATATATAAGTCTTTTATATTCTGCTTTTAACTTTTATATAAAATTTCTTATAAAAGTAATTAGTTTTTTAAGCTTAATATCTCTTTACTTAACTTATTATTTTCTTTACTTATTACTATATTATAGATATATTTATTTATTTATTAAAGTTATAAGAAGCAGTTAAGATAATAGTTTTATATTTAGTAAATTATATTATTATAATAAAAATACTATTATTTCTATTTTTAATTTTTAAAAATATTTACTAAAACTTACTAAGCTTTTTATTATTTTTAAGCTTAAACTTAAGTTAGCTTTACTTAACCTTTAAGTATATCTTATTAAGTTAAAGTTATATTAATACTAATTATTAAAGAGTTACTTTTATTATCTTTTATTAAAAATAAAATAAATATAATATATATATTAGATTTATAAAACTTCTTTTTTAATTACTATAACTTAATATTTATAGTAATATTATAATAATACTTAATAATTACCTTAAAGTTATTTTAGGAAATACTATAGCTAATATTATAGTCTTATATAATATAGTTTAGTATATATTAAAAATAAATTAATTTTATATTACTATTTTAATTAAAGCTTTTTACTATTATTAGTTTTTAGCTAAAATAAATAAAAAATTTTATAAATAGCTTATTATTATATTAATAAATCTATTTTAACTTAATTTATATAATTTCCTACTTATATTAGTCTTTATATATACTTTTTAAGTAAGCTAGGAATATAATAAAGTTAAAGCTTTTTTATTTTCTTATTTTAAAAAATAATTTAATTATATAAAGTATTTTACTTTTTAGGTTTATAAAGATATATATTTATATATTTTTATTATCTTTAATTTTTATTACTTAAGTAATTAGTATATATTTTATTACTATTTTTTAAAATAGCTATATAATCTTATTATTATTAAACTTAAAAATAGTTAGTAGTTATTATTAATATATTAACTTTAGCTTAGCTTTTATTATACTTAAAGCTAGGGTTAGTTAAGGTATAGCTTAAATACTTAAGGGCTATAGTAATATTATTTTAGTATTAAGTTACTTTTAAATTTATTTAATAAGGTAATCTTAAAAGGTATTAAAGTTATTTTAAAACTAGGTTTATATTTAGGCTTATTAAACCTAGATATTTTAAAAGACTTTTATTACCTATAAGGCTATAGGTTTTTTTAATTATTATTAGGCTATACCTTATATAGGCTATATTACTTGCTATTTTTCTATTATATTATTAATTCTATATCTTAAGGGTTTTATATTATAAGTAGTAGTTAAAGAGTTTATTACTATCTTAAGCTAAAAGAAGTTTAATAATTATTATAAACTAGCTTTTTAGCTATAATTAGAGGATATTAATATAAATATATTATTAAATTTAAAAAAAGAAAGAAAAAAAAAAAGGAATTTTTTTTAAGAAATTCCTTTAAATACTTTTAATTCTAGTCTAGATCTATCCTAGATTTAAAAGTTACTTAATTTTATAAAGGCTTAAGCTAAAGCCTAAGCCCTTAATATTTAGCTAAAATTAATTAAAGTAATTACTTACTTTTATAATTATATATTATTAATTTAATAATAATATAAATTACTATATAAGATTTTTTACTTAAAGTATATAGCTAAGTAGTTAATAAAGCTAGATTTATTATATCTTTAAGTATATAGCTATAAAGCCTTTATATTTACTAAAAATATATAATTAAAATTAAATAAATTATATTATTAAGCCTTTAAAGTATAAATTAAATATTTAATAAGATATATATTAAGTAATTTTTATAAGATCTAGAACTTATTAAATAAAAAGATATTTATAATATAAAATATTATATTTAATAAAAAGTAAAATTTTAATAAAAATATAATAACTTTTTAAGATAATCTATAATATAAAAATCTTATAGTAATTAAAAAATAAATTAAAAACTTAATTTCTTTTTAATAAGATTAGCTTAGCTAATAATAAATATATATAATAAATAAAAAGCTAGATAAAGTTATTAATAAATATATAAAATTTAAAAGTATTAAAATTAATAATTTAATAAAAAATAGTAAATTATTAAAATAATATATATAGTTTAGCCTAAGTATTAATTAGCTATATTTACTTTTAATTTATATTCTTTATATTACTTTATATTACCTTATAATCTAATTTAATCTATTACTAACTTACTAAGCTAGCTTTAGCTTACTAATATTTATAGTTTTTTCTTTAATACTAAAACTTTTATTTTATAATTTACTTTTTTATTTCTTTTTTTCTTTTTATTTCCTTTCCTTTACTTTATAATAGCCTTTAATTCCTATAATATAATATTTATATTATTAATTTAACTACTTTAATTATATATTTTAACTTTATAAATTATATCTAGTATTAGCTATTATTATTACTTAATTTAATAGCTATAATAAAGGCCTATTACTTTATTAATAAATCTTAATTTTACTTTAAGTAATTAGCTAAGTCTTTTAAAGCCTTTAATTTACTTATAATAATTAATATAATAAATATATTTTATATATTTAAAAGCCTTATAATATAATTAAAGATTATAAGATTAACTTACTATATTAATATTAATTTATTAATATATAGTAAGTTTTTACTTATAATATTTAAATACTAAAAAAAAGTATATAAATTACAGATATTATTAATATTAGTTAAATTACTATTTATATAAGTATTAACTACTATAATAAGATAGTTATAGCTATTAATACTAATTATATAATATAAT
This sequence comes from Fusarium musae, assembly GCF_019915245.1. NCBI lineage: Eukaryota > Fungi > Ascomycota > Sordariomycetes > Hypocreales > Nectriaceae > Fusarium > Fusarium musae. Next base: position 1,009,663 of record NC_058388.1, read on the forward strand.
ATCTTTAAATAGTTTTTATAGTTTCTAGCTTATTTAAAATTAGGCTTTTAAAATTAAAGCTTTAATATTAATTACTTTAACTAGGTAATAATAAAGAAAGCCTTTAGCTTACTAAAGCTAAGGAAAATATCTTTTTATACTTATAAATTAAAGCTACTTATTTAATTAAATTATAAGGTTAAAGGCAGTGCTATATAACCTTAATACTTACTTTTAAAGTTATTATATTTTTTAATATTATATATAATACCTTATATATAATATATTAAAAAATAAGTATTATATTATATTATTTTTATTATAAGACCTTATTAGCTATACTTTATATATTATTATAAAGATATTTTATCTTTTTAATATATAGTTTAAGTTTAAAGTATTTTTAATATTACTAAAATTACTTTTATAAAGATTTTTCTATAAATTAGCTAAAGGCCTAGATATAAAAAAAGGTAATAAATTAGTAAATAAAGCCTTTATTAAAATATAAGTAAGTAATTATATTTTATTTAATATAGTATTCTTAGTAAGAATACTATAATATAAAATATATATAAGTATTTAATAAAAGACTTAAAGTTAAAAGAGTTAAAAAAGCCTAGCTAACTTTAAGAACTTATTAAAAAAAAAGAGCTTACTTTAGCCTTTAAACTAATTTAGTATAAAAAAGCAGGAGATTTAAAAAGATAAAATAAGCTTTATATTAAATAAGGAAAAGGAGCCTTTTATTAATATATATTAAAAGCTTTTAAAAAGGCTTTTTAGCTTATATATTAATATAAAGAGTTATCTATATTAAGATATAATTTAAGATATAGAAAAAATATACCTAAAGAGTTATAAACTTTCTTAATTATAAGTAAAAGTAGCTAAAATTATAGTAAAGGGTTATTAAATCTTTAAGTATTACTAAATATATATTTATAAGTTAGATAAATATAAAAGATTCTTAAAGATTAAAGTAAGGCTAGTAATTTAAAAAGATTAATAAGTAAAAGATAGCTAAAATACCTATATAGCTACCTTAATAAAGATATTATTTAAAGTATTAATAGTAATTATAACTAGGTTTAATTATAAAATACTTTAATATAATATAATTAATATATTTATATAGTTAATATTAAATAAAGAAATATATATAGAAATACTAATAAGTTACTAAAAGCTTAATATAGTCTTAAAATTATAAAAAGCATTATATAGATTAAAAAAGTTACCTTTCTTATAGTAAAAGCATTTTAAAAAAAGCCTTTTATAAATAGGCTTTTACTAAGTTTTTAATAAAGATTACTATTAGATTTAGGATAATATAATATTTTTTTTTTATATAAATAACTATATTTTATATTATCTAAAGAAATAAGAAAATAAAGTAAAAAGCTATATAAAGAAGCTATAAGATATATATTATATTAAAAGAAAAAAGACCTTATAATAGTTTTTAGGAATTAAAGTAGTAAAAGATAAGCTAAATTATTACTTATAGCTCTCTTAAGGTATATATATTAATAAAATATAATAATTATTCTTAGAAACTTTACTAAAATATAAAATACTAATCCTTATAATATAAAAAGAGTTATTACCTTATATAGAATTATTAAGCCTAAAAAGTATTAATAGTTATTAATAAAAAGTAAAGACTATTATATATATAGTAGTAATAACTTAGCTAAATATTGCCTTTATAATAAGCTAATTAGCTAGATTTAATTAAAACCCTAAATTATAATATTATAAAACTATAAATAAAATAATTTAATACTTTACTTAAATTAAAGACTTAATTTTATAATTTAAAAGTAATAATAGCTCTCCTTTTAATAGATTACTAGTAGCTTTAAATATAAGCTTTACTAATAACTTACTAAATAAGTAAAGCTTATAAGCTTATATTATATAATTATTTAAAGGAATAATAAGTTAGTAAGTAAATAAGTAAAATATAATAATAATATTAACTATAGAAGCTAAATTACTTACTTTATTATAAGTAATAAAAAAAGCTATATTTATAAGCTAATTTATATCTTTATTATAAATTAACTTAAATGTAAAAATACTTTAATAAAAGCCTATTAAACTATTAAAAGTAATTATATAATATAATAACTTATAGATAATTTAATTAATTAAAAAGGAATTAGTTAAGCTATATATAAAGCTATAATATATATAAATCTATAACTATTAACTAAAATAGAAAATAGTAAATAGAATAGTAAATATAATATATATTTTATTAGCTTAGCTAATAGCTAATAGCTTAACTAAAAGCTTTATAAATAAGAAATTCTAAAACTTTTTTAAGTAGCTAAAGCTTACTAATATTTTTATAATAAAATACTAATAAGAGGATTTAAAAATAGTTATATAAAAAAGAAATAAAATATATATTAAAAAGATATTTAATTTTTTATTTATATATTTATTAAATATAAAAAAAGTAAAGCCTTAATAAGATATTATTAACTTAATAATTATATTACTTAAAAATCTATTAAATATAAAAAAGATAAAGCCTTAATAAGCTATTATTAACTTAATGCTTATATTTTTAAAAAGAAACTAATTATAAAACTTTTAATTTACTATTTAAAAGTTTAGGGATAGTTAGTAATAGTAAAGTAATAGTTAAGTATAAACTAATTAAGATAGTTAATAGAAGTAATACTAATAAAAGTAATAAAAATATTAAAAATAGGATTTTCTAAATACTTATTAAAAAGAATATAAAGTAATAGCTTAGCTATATAAGAAAATATAAAAAGAAGATTATTATAAGTCCTTTTACTATTAATAAAGATATCCTTATAAATACTTAAGTAAAAGATTATTAAATAAAGGTAAGTTATAGTAATAATATTTTAAGTATAAAAAGATATAATAAAAGTAACTTAAGTAATAACCTCTTTAAGTATAAATTAGATATTACTTTAAAAAAAGGTTAGCTAATAAATTAATAAAGATTTAATAAAAATATATAAAAATAAAATACTAAAAAGTCTAAAAATCTTAAAAAGATATAATATTTTAAGCTTAAAGAGTAATAGCTAGATTAATACTATTACTAGAAATAAGATTATATATATATTTAATAACTATTTATTAAACTATATTATAAGATTTAATTATAATATAGGCCTACTAAACTTAAATAATATTAAATACTTTATTAATAAAATAATCTTAAATATATTTAATACTTAAGTAATAAGCTTAAATAGTATTAAAGAATTTATAAAGAATTAGTAAAATATTAATAAAAGCTAATATTAAAAGTAAAAAATATATTAAGCTATATTTTTTTTAATTATTATTATAAAAAATATAGTATTTTAGTAAAGTATTAATATAATATTAAAAAGAAAGGTTATAATAAATATTATAAATATAATAAAAATATAAAATCTTACTAATAGCTTAATTAATAAACTAAACTTCTAGGTTATAAGTAAACTTTTAAAGAATATTTATATAAAAGGAAATATAAAATATAATAAAAAAAATTAGTAAAAAGTTAAATAAAGTATTAATAAAAGCTTAATAAAGTAATAGAAAAATTAATAAAAGATTTTAATAAAAACTAAATAAAATATTAGTAAGAGCTTAATAAAAACTAAAATATTTTAAAGCTATAAAAAATAAATATAAGAAATTAATTATTAAAGTAATATAAGTATAAACTACTTTTAATCTTTTAGTAATACCTTAATAAAAATATACTTAATATAATACTTATTATAAAGAAACTAGTATATAATATTATTAATTTTTATATATTAAAGAGGGGTATTAGATTAAAATAATAAAATAATTACTTATATTTAGGTAATACCTTAGCTAGTTATTAATAAGCTAAGGAATATAGATATAGAACTTCCCCTCTTTTTAAGAAAGGGAATAGATAACGAGCTTTTTAATAAAAGGAAGAAGGTCAATATAGCTGCTAAAGGACCTACAGGCAGTACTTATACTGCTTAATTAAGGCAGTAATTACGCTACTTAAGGCAGATAAACCTTAACTAATATTAACTCCTATAATTCTAGCCTATTATAGGGGCCTTACTGTTTAAGCTATTATATAAAAAGTTAAAAGCTTAATAGCTTTAAATAAAGCTAATAGTAATTAAAAAAAAAAAAAGAGTTAATAGTATTAATTTAATAATAGTTAAGTAAGGTATTAGTATATATATATATATATATATATATATATTAACTACTTATAGAAGTATTTTAAAAGAATTATAGCTAATAAGTATTTTTTTATTAATTTTATTTTAAATTAAATTACTATTTTATATCTTTTTATATTAATTATATATATAAAGCTTTTTAAATTTATATATATATAAAATATATATTATATTTATAAATAATATAATAAGTTATATATTTTTTTTAATTAGCTTTAAGTCTTATATTATTAGCTAGAAATTTATAAAATAAGGAGTTATATTTATTTAATACTATTTAATTAATTATAGCTTTTTAAAAAGCTTTTTAAATATAATAATATTAATCTTAATACCTATTTACTTTAAGATATAATTATAATATATAAAAAGATTCTTAAAAAGCAGATTTTTTTTAAAAATATTTTTAAAAACTTAAAGCTTTTTATATACTTATTTTTATAAGTATAATTAAAAGTATATATATTTAGTAAAAAATAATTAACTATTAGTTTTTTAAAAATACCTATAAGTAAAATTAATTATATATAGTCTTATTTAGTTATATATAATATTAATATATAGTTACTTAATTAAAAGACTTAAAGTAATATTAATTAAAATAAGATTAATTATAAGGTAAAAAGTTAGCTTTATATTATTCCTTAAACTTTTATAATAAGGTCTTTAATTATAAAAAGCGCTTTTTAGTCTTTTCTTATAATATAACTTAATCTTATTTTTTTTTATTTTCCTTATTTTTTTAATCTTTATTTAATATTATAAATTAAAGAAATACTTTAAATATATTTAAATCTTTATATTATCTTTTTTCTTTACTTTTTATCTTTTTAGCCTTAACTATAGCTTTAATTTTAAGTTTAATTTTATTTTCTTTCTTTTTATATTATATAGCTTTTTTTTATTTTTTATTTTTTTTTTAAGCTTTATTATATACTTTAAAGTAAGTATTTTAGTTTTTACTTTAGCTTTTATTTATTTAATTACTTACTTATTAAAATATTAAGTATTACTTTTTTTTAAATTATTTTATATATTAAAGTATAAAAGTATAAGAAAAACTAAAACTTTAGCTTTTATAAAAAGTATAATACTTACTACTTTAAAGAAATCTTTTAGCTATATAATTTTATAAATAGTATTACTATATTAAAAAAGATAAAATATCTTTATAGTAATATATAAAATATAGCTAATAAGGTCTTATAATAAAAATAATATAATATAATACTTATTTTTTAATATATTATATATAAAGTATTATATATAATACTAAAAAATATAATAACTTTAAAAGTAAGTCTTAAAGTTATATAATATTACCTTTAACCTTATAATTTAATTAAATAAATAGCCTTAATTTATAAGTATAAAAAGATATTTTCCCTAGCTTTAATAAGTTAAAGGCCTTTTTTATTATTACCTAATTAAAGTAATTAATATTAAAGCTTTAACTTTAAAGGCTTAATTCTAAATAAGCTAGAAACTATAAAGACTATTTAAAAATACTATACTATATAATTAGTATTAATAGCTATAATTATCTTATTATAGTAATTAATACTTATATAAATAGTAATTTAATTAATATTAATAATCTTAATATTAATAATATCTCTAATTTATATACTTTCCTTTAATATTTAAATATTATAAGTAAAAACTTACTATATATTAATAAATTAATATTAATATAGTAAGTTAATTTTATAATTTTTAATTATACTATAAGGCTTTTAAATATATAAAATATATTTATTATATTAATTATTATAAGTAAATTAAAGGCCTTAAAAGACCTAGCTAATTACTTAAAGTAGGATTAAGACCTATTAATAAAGTAATAGGCCTTTATTATAGCTATTAAATTAAGTAGTAGTAATAGCTAATATTAAGTATAGTTTATAGAGTTAAAATATATAGTTAAAGTAATTAAATTAATAGTATAAATATTATATTATAGGAATTAAAAGCTATTATAAAATAAAAGAAAGAAAGTAAAAAAGAAAAAAGAGGTAAAAAAATAAATTATAAAATAAAGGTTTTAGTATTAAAAGAAAAACTATAAATATTAGTAAGCTAAAGCTAGCTTAATAAGTTAGTAATAGATTAAATTAAGTTATAAAGTAATATAAAGTAATATAAGGAATATAAATTAAGAGTAAATATAGCTAATTAATACTTAAGAGTATTACTATATATAATAAGTCTATTTAAATATATATTAATAATATAACTATTAATAAGCTTTTATTTTATTAATAAGAACTCTTTATAATAGCTTAATATAATAAAATAAACTATTTTATTATAAAATAAAAATATAAAGCTTAATAAGGCTATAATTTTACTTTTAATATTTTTACTTTTAACTTTTTTATTATATTTTAATATAAAAATACTTAAAATAACTTCCTTAAAGTATCTTAAAGTAATATAAAATATAGCCTTTAGTTTAATAGTAATTATACTTTTATAGCTTATTATTATAATATTATACTATTAACTTTTAGTAATTATATTAATAATATTAATATATATAATAAAGATTAATTATATTTATTTAATTTAAATTATTATTAAACTAGGCTTTAAAAGGCTACTTAAAGTAAAGTTAATAACTTTAATAGCTTTAGTAAGTTATTATTAATAAAATAAGTAAAAAATAGCTTTTTTAAAGGCTTTTAATTTTATATAAAGTTTATTATAACTATAGCTAGTTTTAAAGTAAAATTTAATATAATTTATAGTAATAAAAAATAAAAGTAAATATTTTAAAGCTAAATAGTATATTATAAGCTTATAAAGATATATATAAAATAGAGCTATAGCCTTTTTTCTTTAGTATTATATTATAGTAATAATATTTAATATAATAATATTATATTACTTAAAAGCCTAATAGGGCTTTTAGTATTATATTAAAGTAAATATAATAAAAAAAATCCCTTAAGATAAATTTTAGTATAGATATTAATTTAGCCTTCTGTACTATCAGGTAAAAGCAATTCCCTTGGCCCAGTGAGATTTGGCGGTTAAATCCAAATCTGATATTCTCGCAACTTCAAACTCAGCTCTTATGATTCCTTTGTACCTCAAGCGGAAATCAGAGACAGCCATAACAGCACACAAGCCATGTCAACATCTCCTAAAAAGAACCAAATCTCTGCTCAATATCTTGAAGCCGACAAAAGATGGACGGAGGGTCTGATCCTTGCGCAAAGCCCCTTTTGGGTCATCGCCGTGGCATTCGTAATGATGAGTGGTATCATCAACACCTGGAACGACGTTGATTATATGCTCTTCTCTATCACCGTCGCCTCACCCACGATACTTCTCCCAGCGCTCTTATCGAAGCCTGGTGGTCGTCCATGGTACCGCCGATACTGGGTAAAGCTCAACTTATGGGTATCAATCATAGTCTTCACGGGGACATACTTCATCTCACACTATTTCTTCGATCTCATGGGCATGCGATACATGTTCAACAACAAAGTGAATTTCAGCTCTGCAGTTGCTGGTCGAACGGGCGGCGAAGTTCCTTTGTTCTTGTATCCGCTTACGCATGCATACTTTATGAGTTACTTCACTTTCTTGCTGGTTGCAGAGCGCAAAATCGTTCGTCGACTACAGCTTGGAAGTATTGGACGTGTCTTTGTGGTGCTCGCGCTTTCATATGTCGTCGCGCTCGGAGAAACATTCTTCATGGCTAGCCCTCTTCTCTCAGACGTGTTCCTCTATGAGAAGAGAGATCGTATGATGAAAGTAGGAACTTTTGGGTACATGATATTCTTCGTCACTGGCTTGCCTATGCTCGGACGCGTCGATAGCCATGGCGAAGATTGGTCTCTCAGCAGAGTAGTCACCGAAGCCCCGGCTGCATTCACGTGTATAATTTTGTTGTTTGAGCTTTGGGCAAAGATAATTGGGCCTCTTTAATGGAGTTTTTATTAGCTGAGATGTTGGACAAACTGAACTCTGGGGGCAATATGGGGATACGGGGTGAGATCGGGGAAGTGGAGGAGCCGGTTCGACCAACAGACAGGGATTTATTACCATAGATTGCTGGCCAAAACTATATTCATCCTGTTCAACTTGTTGATGGTTACTCGGTTTAGTCTACAGCTTCAACAGCTCTTGGTTCAAAATAATTAGGAGGTGCGTTGGGGCATCTAAATACTAGCCGGAACAAGGCCAGCTTGTTACAATTTGGTGAATGTGTTACAATCCATCTAATAGCCAAAGTACCAGAACCACGCATGTTGATGAAGTGATGCTGTATTTAAACCCCACGCTACCACGGCCCAGGAACCGAAAAATATGTTTCCGAACCGATTCCCCGGGACGGGAGTGTGGGGGAACAACGCCATCCAACTTGGTCCAGATTCCCCCGATCAACGGACCTATTTACTAAGAATCACCAGCCAAGCCCTCTAACCTCTCACCTCATAAAGAGCCTCAATGAGCCTCAATCTCAGCCTCTAAGCCAACTTCAACGTCACCATGGCCGAGAAGTCAGATTTCCCAGATCTCGCAACAATCGCCTCAGCAGGCCACATCGAGGACGAGAAGAAGGCACACACAGCACACGATGGTGGTCACATTGAGGGAAACGCTCTTCTCGTTAACAGGCAGGGCGAGATTCGGAAGATTCCCGTGCCGTCGTCGGATCCTAATGATCCGTTACATTTCAAGCCGTGGGAGAAATATGGCCGGAAACCCTGCTCAGCATATTGAGCGCAAGGCATACGTTGAGCGTCTCCGACCTTGGTCTACGCCATCTTCTCAACCACTGCGTGTTATTCTGTTGAGCTGGAAGTACATGCTCGCGTCATTCTCGTCACCAGGTATCTTATACGCCGTCCTCACATCCTCAATCGCTCTTGGCTGTGGTGTTGGTATGTCCTTGACTTATAACCAAGTCCTCATGCAGTATTATCACTGGGAGGTTGTTCTTTGATCGGCCGAGGTAAAGAATGGAGTAGTCAACGCCAGCCTCTTTCGCAGCTTCGGCCATTGGTATGATCGGTGTGATTCCAATACCCCCCGCGATGAATATTGTCTTGCCAGGCCCAAACTCGAGACTGAAGTGGTTGCGTGGTCCCCGAATTAACACCTGGCTCCCCTTAACAGTGTTCTTGTGTATCCAATTCGAAGCACCAGTATCGTTTTGTCGAAGTACCGCTATTTGTAGGTGCTGAGCTTCAGAATGTTTTGAGCAGATGGAATATTGGCGATAACCAATAGTACCAGCCTGAATGTCGATATGTGATCCAGGAGACCACTTCGGGACCTTCCCACCATCCTTGGGATATAGCATCAGGCGGATGATCCTCTCTGTAACTCTTTCGACATTTTTAACGACCATCTCCAACTCTTCTGTCTTTGCAGAAGCTCGAAGCGTGGAATTGGCATTGGCTTGTCCAACATTGGCACGCATCTCATCCAAAGACGGCACATCCCATCAGATCTCGACTCTTTCTGGCCCACGACCAGCATGAACCTTACAATATTGAATCTCTTCGTATGGTGTCGTGGGCCTCAAGTTTGGTAGTCTCTCTTTCAGCACTGCAAGCTCAGTTCGTAAAAGAAGTCATGCAAAAGGTGCACCAAGACAAGCATGAATACCTCGTCCAAAACCAAGGTTCTGGTACTTATGCTGTCTATTAAAGTTCGGTTTGTCGGTGTTCTCGAATTTCGTAGTGTCTCGACTTCCGGAATTATATGCAACGAAGAGCTTCTCACCAGGTTGGACAGCGTGATCTCCGATCTTGGACTCTTCTTTGACGAGGCGCTCCATTCCGGTAATGGCAGGCTCATATCGAAGAAGTTCTTCAATCTCAGTGTTTCTTAATTTTTCATCTTTTGTGGCGGCGTCTCATAGATCGTGGTGTAATAGATGCGATATCCCCATTGAGAGGAGGTTGGTGGTTGTTTCGTGTCCAGCCAAGAGAAGTCCTGGGATCATGCTGAGATGCTCATAATCTGTCATCTCTACGACTCCAGCGTCTCTTTCATTCCAAATATGACTGATTAGATCGTCTCTCCGGTCTTTTTTGCGCTCTTGGATGACTTGGGCGACGTATTCGTGCAGATCCAATACGTCTTAAACTCGCTGCTCAATGCTCAACTCCTTGTTCATCTCAGTAATTCCTCCAAATAGAGATAGACATCTTCCAATCCATTGCCATCTCGATGGATCAAGGCCAGCAACTATAACGATAGTCTATAGGGGTAATGGAAGTGCAAAGTTGCTCTTGATATCAGCACAACCCTTTTCCACAAACCCGTCTATCAGATCATGCGCTGTTGCTCTCAACAAAGGCTCAAAACGCTCTAGTCTTCTAGGCATAAAGAATAATGCTACGCTCTTTCGCAGTCTATCGTGATCAGGGTTGTCATACGCGAGCAATGTCCCCCTTTCCGGGACCTTGTTTGCAAAGATTTGCTTGACTTGTGGTGGGAAATCGGGTACCGTGGGCCTTGAGCTGAAAACACTGGGTTTGTATAGAACTGAGACTATATCGTCGTACCGAGAGATGGCATAGCCTCCTAGTTTCTCGCTGTATTCTATACTTTGTGTTTCTCGGGCTATGGCGAGGTCCTTGAAGAGGTTTCTCGGGTTGCTGAAAGGGCACGTCATCGTGAGAATTAGAAATACTAACTTACCATTTCTTTAACTTATATATTATACAGTACTTTCTTATCAAACTATCTTATATGATTGACAGCGCCGATACTAAGGTATCTTCTCGTCCCGATCAGTTCGGCCGGAGCTATTCGTCGGAGTAGAGATGTGGGGCCGATTCCGAGAGTGTCGACCGAACTGAAGCCAACCGAACAATAGATATTGAGACTGGTGAATATCTTTTAAGTTCCAGTATCTATTCTGTTCTCTTATACGTTAAAGGTCGTTCTGTGGGTTCCTTAGCTCGATCTGTCGCCTGAAAATCTTCCTTAAAGAACTGTCAATGATCTCCGTATAACCAAGCTCTGTGGAGGTCTCGGCCAAGGTGTACTCCGACAAACGAGACTCGTAAGATATAATAGTCTCTTTTTCCCTTGATATTCAGGTGATAGATAAAGACTCTAGAGGAGGAAGAGTGGTTGCTAATTGGTAAGGAACCAAGCTTCCCAAGCTAACCACGCTGTCTTATCTCAGTTGAGAGTGTGTGTGTGTGTCAGTGAGTAAACTCACCATGCCCAACAGCGCTTCTAAATGTCTTCAATGCTCGTTCTTTGCGGCGGATATCTCCTCTTACTGAAACCCATCTCTCACTAGCAATGCATTGAGGCTGTAATTGGCTAACGTAACAATGTCGAAGTGTCTCTGAGGCACAGAGCTCTCCTACGTACTAAAGCTACATAGAAACATCGTTATCTCCATTGTTACCGATCGTCTACCTAGGGCTGAATCTTGTTGCATGAGTACCTGCGTCTATCAAATGTCTGTGGTCTTGGCGGCGTCTACGGATTTTGGGCAACTTATATCCGATGTCGTACATTCATCCATCCTGCGCTAACCTCGTCTCGTATTCACTCATATAAACCCAACTACACCATCGTCATGGACATATTCATCAATATTTCGAGTGTTTATAATCTAACAAAGAATATTTTTTTTATAAAAGAATATGATATCCGTAGTCTGTAGACATTAATCCAGTACCGTCAAACAATTACCTCTCAAAGCCATCATGACTGCAAACAACGCTGCATATCTCGTCGCCGAAAAAGCACCTCTCGAGGTGAAGCCAGCACCATACCCAGAGCCAAAAGATGACGAGATCATCATCGAGAACCATGCAGTAGCTCTCAATCCTGTCGATTCAGCTCAGCAGAGACTTGGGCCCTCCATCTTCCCATGGCTCAAGTTCCCAGCTATTCTCGGCTGCGATGTCGCGGGACGTGTCGCAGCTGTTGGCTCTGGCATCACCAAGTACAAGCTCGGCGACCGGGTTATTGGATATAACATGGGTACCTTTCAGGAGTATGTTCCTGCGAAAGAGTATCTATGTGCCAAACTCCCAGATAACATTGGCTTCGCAGAAGCAGCTGTGCTTCCGCTTTGTTTGAGCGTTGCTGTCAAGACTTTGTTCCATCCTGACTACCTTGCGCTTGACCTCCCTACCACAGAGACTAAAGCCAATGGAAAAGTCGTTCTCATATGGGGTGGATCTACCAGTGTTGGCTGTAACATCATCCAACTTGCAAAAGCAGCCGGTTTCGAGGTCATAACCACCGCGTCGCCCAAGAACTTTGACTACCTCAAGAAGCTCGGGGCCAGCCAGACCTTCGACTACAACTCTCCAACCATTAAAGATGATCTTCTCGCTGCAGTCAAAGGAAAGGCCGTGGCCGGAACTATAGCCAATGGCGGCTTGAACGTCTCAGTCTATCCTTCAATCGTGGAAGCCTGTGCAGCTGTAGCCCTGAGCTCACCAGACAATTGTAAGCTTGTTCCTCTTACAATGGTACCCCGATTTCCAGTCCCTGATAGTGTTGAGACCAAGTTTGTCATTCCCCTGGCGACTGATAAAGACCTTGCTTCGTGGATCTTTAATGATTACATCTCGGAGGCGTTGGCAAATGGAAGTTTTGTGCCGGCCCCTGAGGCAGAGATTGTTGGCCATGGGCTTGGAGGTCTCCAGTCTGCTTTGGACACTCTTGATGCTGGTGTGTCGGCCAAGAAGATCGTTGTTACTATGAAATGAGTAGTTGAAGAAAGTGCGGGAAGTGGCCTATCATTTGGTAGCAATGGAAAATAGTGCGATGCTTCATCATCAACTCTTTACTTGAGCCAGTATCTTCCCGTGACGTTCAACATGTTGACCTACACCCCTCAGGTCGATCACTTCTCACTAGCCAAAGCCTTAACAACAGCCTCAAGCGCCCCCCGATCCGCGCCCCTAATCCTATCAACCCTCCCATCCTTCGTAAACGCAACAGCCCTGCTCTTCACCCCCTCAACCTGCACACCCTTCGCAACGCCATTCTCAAAGAACACAAAAGTCGGCATAGCACTAATGCCATACTTGGCTGCAACGTCCTTCACATGGTCAGTGTTGACCTTGGCAAAAGCAAGTTGTCCCTCTGAGGCGTGAGCGTCTGCTAGGTTTGAGAACACAGGCGCGATGGCGCGGCATGGCGGACACCAGTCTGCGTAGAAATCTACCACGACGTGTGTGTTTGATGCGAGGACTGAGTCGAGCTCTGATGGGGCGGAGATCTTGTAGACTTTGCCGGATGTCTCGGGGATGGGTGAACGATCCGCGAACACGGCCTGAAGATGAGTGAGTTTTGGTGGTTACAATTGATTAGTGAGCTGGTTTACTTACCTGAGCAATCATGAAGAGAGCCAAAAGGCCGAAGACGATATAAATTGTCTCCATTTCGTTCCAAGACTTCGGTTACTACGTTGTTGAAGGATCACAATGAGACTCATCATGAGGTTGTGTTGTTCACTAAGGTAGCTATGAACAGGCATGACAAAGGTCGTATCACATGACCAACTTGGCACGCCATCAGCCAACGTCCAACAAGCAGCATCCCCATCGTGGTACGTAACATACATGGATAGAAATATTTCTACTTTACAAAGAGCTAGAATATTAACAATTGTTATTTGTCTCTTATGACAACATTGAGAAATAGTCAATTGTGTTTGTTTGGTGCATTGAGTGGTCTTAATTAGACAGCATTCCAAAGACTCGAAGACGATAACAGCGCAAGAATTTGCACACAACGGCAAATAATGTTGACATACAACCGATCTTGAAATGAAAGGACTTAATCCATGAGAAAACACAGTACTTACTCTAAGCTATACTTCTATCGCCTGCTGCAATTAAAATTGGATGTCATACGGCAGAGAGGAAAGGATTACCTTATAGAGATAACATTTGTCACTTGTTGACACGCAACTTGAAAATTGAGAAATTAAAGTCCTTTTATTATGGTCATGTCTTTCATCGTAAAGTCTATCCTTGATCCAATTTTTCAAAGATGCCAAAGGGGTATGATGAACAGAATCAGAATGCTCGCAACAAAACATAAACGCCTGGGCCGACCTCGAGCAGACGCACTCGCAGAGTTGGTAGTTGGCCAGCACAGTCAGTCAAACCCAGATCCGCATTGCCCCGTACTCCTGTCTTGCTATGCAATTCACTGACATTCCAACAACCATGTCGCCCCAAATGCTGCACTCCATCGTTTTTCACCCAGGTAACCGCTGGTTTTCCTGGCTCCCCATAAATCCTTGCGCTGTCCACCACTTTCTACATTTCTATTCTTCCTTCTGTATTGGTACCGTCTGACCCAAAAGTTATGTACCGAAGCGGGTATGTACTCCGGAAAGGTCTCATTAGGCCCAGCCCAGCATCTCGAGAGTTCCTCGAGCGTCCGAAGCCGCCATGCCACTGACTGCAAGCTGCTGGGCAAGAGGGCTCTTTCGAAGGCGCTGGAGCCCGGTGGATATCTTCCAGCTCTCCGTCTCATCGATAACGAACAGGTATCGCTTTCCTTCTCGGTTCGTGGCCCGTAGTAGGTGAAGGCCTTTGGATTTCCACTCTCCAGTCTGGCCAGTCGAAGACGTAATGTTAGTATCTCGAAATGTACGATTGCATAAACCAAGACGACAACAAGTTTTGCATGCGCGCAGCATCTCGGTCAGGTAAACGTCGGCTTCTTCACCTACGAGAGGTTGAGTTGCTCCACGATCGCGTGCCCGAGACGAGGCCATTTTGTAAAGCAAAGGGTTCGGTTTGGTACCGGGGGCGGGGGAGGAAGCAGCAGGCGATTTCAAGCAATGCGGGGGGCACCATACCTCTACTTGTTTCAGCGTCCAAGTTTTGACGTCCCATTCCCGCTGTGGTACATTTCGGACGTCATCATCGATGAAAAGACCTTCGGTTGTCACACGGAGGATCAGTCCGTCGGTTACAGTTCCAACACCCGAGATAAGTTGGCTGGCGGGCGTCTTGGAGAATTGGTTCATGAAAAGGTAAACACCTGAGATGACAATCTTGTCAGGATCCTTGGTTGAATAGGGACCAGCACGTGTCGAAAGGGGCGGTGTTGTTCGACCAGTAGTCTGCGATGCCGCCCACGACGACTCAGAACCAAGCGAAGACACAGAGCCTCTACGCTTCGGTTGCTGCTTGGGCTTGTCGTAGGGTCGATACGAGTTCTCCGTGCTGACACCAGAAACATTGGACTTGGCGGCTGAGGGAACAGGGCCAGGCTTTCGTTGAGAAGAAGCGGCGCTTGGAGGAGGCTTGGAAGTAGAAGAGGTTGTAGACTTGGGTGCAGCTGGTGGGCGACCGTTGGGCCACATGCTGATCTTCTCGCCAACGCCTGAGTAGGCATAGCTCATACGTTGTCGATCAGCAGTTTCCCGTGCAGCTCGTTCTCTTTCAGCCTGCTCCTTCTCAGCCTTTTCTTTCTCGGCCTTTTCCCTCTCGATCCTCTCCTTCTCAGCCTTCTCCTTTTCTAATCTCTCCTGCTCTCGCTGTTTCTCCAGCTCCTTTTGTTTCTTCTCTTCTTCTCGTCGCTTGGCCTCCTCGGCTTCCTTCTTCCTCAAAGCCTCTCGTTCAGCGGCAAACTTCTTGCGTCTTGCTTCGCGCTCTTCGGCTTCCTTTTTCTTCTTCTCCTCAAGTTCGCGAGCCTCCTTTTCTCGTTGTGCTTCTCGCTCACGGGCTTCCTTAGCTTCCTTCTCCAGGCGTTCCCGTTCTCGTCGCTCTTCCTCGAGCTTGATGGCAAGTTCCTTGGCCCGCTGTTCAGCTTCGAGGCGCTCCTTCTTATCACGGGCCTCTTGCTCCTTGCGCTGCCTCTCCTTCTCTCTTTCTTGTCGTTCCTTAGCGTCCTTCGCCCTCAGCTCAGCAAGTCTCTTTGCGGCCTCTTCACGTCGCTTTTGCTCAGCTTCCCTGACTTTGCGCTCTTCCTCCTTCTTCCTCATCTCCTCGCGAGCCTTTTCCCACGAACCCTTTTGCTTTTCACGCTCAGACTTTTCAGCTTTGGGTACAGGAGCCGGCTCTGGTTCTGCCTCTGGCTCTGGTTTGGGTTCAGGTTTGGGTTCCGGTTTAGCCTTGGGCTTTGGTGGAGGAGGGGGGGTCTCAGCGCGAGGCTTTGGTGGAGGTGACGGCTCTCTTGGAGGATCTCTTGGAGGGTCTCTTGGTTTGGATTTGGACTTCTTCGATTTCGGTTTCGGGGGTGGCGTTTCAGGAGGCGTCTGTGGTTGAGGAGGTCGAGCCTGGGGAGGTGGTCGAGGTGGCTCGGGTTCATCTCGCGAAGTGGGTTGAGGCTCTGGTTGCGGAGGAGGAGGGGGCCGTTCTGAATGTGGCGAGCCATGCCAAGATGTCTTGGGACCATCATGAGGCGGTGGCCTTGGGGGGGTATCATGATGAGGCGGTGGAGGAGGAGTGCCATGAGGAGGAGGGGGAGGGGGCGCTCCAGCATTTGCTGAACGGAAGCCCGAACTCCATCCGCCTTGATTATCACGGCCAGAATTTCCCGGACCGCTAAAACCACCTCCACTACCTGGAAACCCCTTATCCTGATTTTGGAAACGACCAAGAGCCCACGCACCGAAGCCAACACCCACAACCAGCATTGCCATTGCCATGTTTCCTAATCCATGGAAGCCTTCCCACCACGTACGGAAAGCAGGCGCCAAAGTCTGGCCAAGGACCACGAGGATCAGAGCTGAAGCGAATCCAGCTGCGAAACTGTTCACATTCGGCTGCATAGATGGTAGGTACAAGAATCCGCCTCCAGAGGAGTGCTCGGGAATAACAAAAATGTCATATTTTCCCGGAGGCAAGCCAGAGCCCTTTGGCACTCCGCCATGAGGCGGAGGCGGCGGAGGGGGACCGCTCATTCTCGACTGTCAGCTCGAGTAGGTTTTGTTCTAATATTGGCTCCTCGGACTATGGAATTTTTGGAGTCGCGAACGCAGACGAAATCGATTGTTTAGGGGAGTCTCGAGGAAGCCATTAAGGCTATTCAGTGTGATTGGAACTACGAACAGGTCAGCCAACGCCATCCACATGTTTCGACACAATGAGCGGCAACCTCTCAAAGCGACTGAAGTCGAGAAGAGAGGATTGAGAGTCGACAAAGACTTCCGTTCCCGAGTGGCTGGGGCTGGGTTACGGCAAATGAAAACGAGGTTGGACAAGACAGGACTCACGCAAGACAAAATCGGGAGTGCAGGGGATTGGATCTACTCGAGGATCCTGAGTACAAAAAACCGGACGTTGCAAAAAGTATCGGACAAAGAGCAACGAAACAGAAGCGACCGCTTGTGATACAAAACGACAAAGCCCTACTTGCTCCAACTTCGTGCAGGTACTGAAGGTTTGTACGGCGAGTCGGTCAGGTCAGGAACGGACAAGCGAGGCGAGGGAAAAAAAAACCAGGATGTCGAGAGTTACGAGGAAAGGAGGAAGACACAGGAGGGAAATGGCTCGGCGGTCGTTGGTGGAGATGAAGATGGAGAGCGGAGGCGGAGGCAAAGGCAGAGAAGACAAGGTCGAGGTAGCGAACAAGAAGGAGTGAGTGCAAGGAAGCACCATGAGGTGCCACCTCCCCAATTGTTTACTTCCACTTTGGGGAAAGCTGGCTGTGGCCCCGGGCGGGACGGGTGATGGGCCTGAAGGTATGAGAGTACATTGTAGGTACTTTCAGCCCCTGCTGCAGTTAGTCCAGGGCCACGAGACGCTTGAATGCTAGCCCAGCCGCGCTAAATTTCACCCCGCCAGCGGTGCACGTCTTCATCAGCCCCACCTTCTGGACATCGTCACTCACTGGTGGTTTTTAACTGGTGATGTCTTAACCTATCAGTTGGGAGAGACTAGGAACCAGGATCCAATGCCGCGGTTTTCAACGACTCGAAAGGTGGCTTTTCTGTCCACGCAATTTGGCGAGGCCACTCGTTCGTGGTACGATGTTTGAACTGGGCTGAGTGGACAGTACAATGACATGAGTTTGATCTGTCAGGTCAACTCTATCTTAATGGGCAAACCGGCCAGGTTCTGTCTTTGTTTGATCTTGAAGAATCTCATGATATCTCGCTTCTTACCCAGGGCGAAACGATCTCAATATCTGATTTACGTATTGAAGCTCGATAGCCGAGAGGTATTCCTCACAGGAGTTGAGAGGTATACCCGTAATCCATGAACTTTGAACATGCTTTTTCCATGGTCATTTCCGTTACTTCCACTGGTCCAACGGTCAAGCGGCCTTTTAGCCCCCAGCGTTCCTCGTCTTCATTTCCCCTCAGAACATGACACCATTCAAAGCTGGGTCTCCCCTGCTTGTCAACCTCTCAACATCTTCTATTCTCAAGTCTATTCCTTCGCACAGTTCCTTGTGCAACTCCTGTGGCTTACTTTCACGAGAAGCATTGACTGGACCCTGTGGATCAAAGGTACGAACAGAACAGAGCTCGAACGTAGAACAAGCGAGAGCCCAGGATCAAGAAAGAGGGGAAGTTGAAGATATCTGGCGTCTGGCTCCTTCGTAACTCTGTGGCCAATTCGCGCTGCAGCAAACGGGATTGTCCCCGCCTGCCGATCTCATCAGCAACAGTATCGTGATAGGCATCCAAGCTCTATGATTTGAAACGATTGGGCTGCCATTGATATCGCTCTCTTGTTCTGCAGCAGTGGTGCACCTTTCTTCCCACAGCATGTACGCGTGTTTTGCCTCAATGTTTTGACCAAAAAACCACTGCAGGATCTCGTATGTATCCCCCGCCTCAACGCAGATATCTGTCGTCGAGCAACATCCGTGATATCTCCCGCATCGGCAACTAGGCACTTGATACAAGTTCCACAGCTCGTGGGTAAAGAGTCCAAGCTTCGGTACCGCCTGTCAACCCACATGTGCAAAGTTTGCACATCGTCACCGACAAAACGCAGCAAAGAGACTTCAAACTAGCAATGTCGGCATTTTCACCGCTCTGAATGTTGAGGTAACTGATATCCGCATTGGTGGTCTAGGCCTCACGATACCCTTGTTACGGCTTAGATGCGATGTCGCGGCCTCCTCTTTTTTTTGCCGACTGCCTGTCCACGGTTACATAGAGATTGTACCACTGGGTACTACAGCACCAATGCCACGGATGCGGTGCTTGTTCTTGTGGAAGTGGTAAAGCCAACAAATATACTTCCACTTCCCCGATTCCCGCGGTAGTAACAAAGTCTACAGTACGGTGTAGAGTTTCGTCCCTGAAGCCGGCAAACTCTCTTGGAGGCGACCAATTGCCGACGTCATGCCGCTTGGATGCAACCCAGAGGGTTTGCTTTCTTCAGAGGCTAAAATAGCTGTTACGAAAGGTCTCAGTGCTCACCAGTTTCAGTGCCTAGTGATCAAAATATTTAGGTAAATTTAGCTTAAGCTTAGGGGACTCTTTGCTAGATTTATTTTGACACCCTATATCAAGGTTCGGTGTTTTCTTGCCCTGGTCTCAGTGCTCAGAGTGCATTTCTTTCGGGGCACGATTTGTGAAAGAGGAACAATGCATTGTGAAATGTCCGCAGCTTCCGCAGTGCCAAGCAAAAAGAGGAGTGGCTGTCCGTTCATCGCCTCACCGCTGAGGCCCTCTATCCACCACCACCCACCTCATTTTTTTTCTCTCTCTGTATCTTCAGACATAATTTCCCAGCCACTTCTAAATGCAAGTAATCAATTTTACGAGAGGATGCATTGTTCACTGCGTGGCTCCAATCATGACTTGTAATTCGTTCAGTTCGGATCGAGTCCTTTTGTGCAACCAATTGGTGACTGACTCGAAAGCGTTCAGTTGACCACGTTTATTTCGCCGTTGCCTGGCAACCAGAGATCAGCAAAATACAACACTGTTGAACCCAAGAAAAAGAAAAGAGAAACGCGCTAAGCTCGTGACGACGTCGGCTAGTGACGTAGCTACGCCACTAAAAAATTGAGCCTAAAGGACCGGTGGGACGGTCTGAGTCTCAGTTATTCCGCTGTATCTGAGCATGAAGTCAGATCTCATCAGACTTCGCCAATTCATGCGAAGAGACCAAGGAAGAGGGAAAAAGATGATAGTATTTGTTGTTTACTCATTTCTCTCTCATGTGATGCTCATCTCATAGAGCGGCAGACATCACTCAGTCACTATCACTCAAAGGTTGTCACCCTGTTCGTTTTGGTTAGGTGGGCTGAAGTGACAGGCTCAAGTCACCATGATGTACCTCTGTCGTACCCTCTGCAACCCAACCCAGGCCCATCCTCATGCAACGTGGAACGGTCCGGCGCGCCAAGGAGAGCTTGACTTGTCCATTCTGATTACCCGTCGAGTCGGATCATCTCCTTACGAAGCAAGCTTTGTGAATTTTTGTTTTCACTGTGACGGTGATACTGCGATGTGAAGTGGTTGAGTACTACTAAAAAAGCACGAGATGTGATGAGAAACAATGGCTTTGAGATTAAGACAAACTCGCGCTTCAAGGAGGAGACACACGGCTGTCTATGGAGAAAGGGTCCTGGTGGCATTAGCTCAACATAATCTGCTGTAGACAAGGAACAAGGTTTCACTTCACATGCTGCGTCCTGTAAACTTCCATGTGCTCTCAACGGTGATGCATTCAGCCTTCATTGCCTGTCAATCTATTATTACTTTACTTTACAAACACCAGTTCGGTTTATAAAGCACCCTACAAATCAGAGCCCCAATTCAATCCAATTCAATCCAAAGCCACACAAGACGCCTTGCATGCCCATATCAAACGTTCCCCCATCGATTCTGTACCAGGAATGTCGCAATGTCTGCAACCCATGATAGCCCATTAGATAATACCCTTAGAATCCAAAGCCACCAAACGGCGACTTGTACCACAAATAGAACCAGCTTTACCAGTAGTAGGAGAGGTAGCTGTCACATTTTCTTGATCCGGTTGTTCGCGACCTTCAGTTTGGCCCCTGTGCGATCGGTGTCCTGGTCCAGTTCATCCAGTAGACGGATCTGATCTTCGACCTCTTCATGGATTCGCTCGCCCATCTCTCTTTGTCGTCGAATAACTGCAGTGAGCTGTTCAACAGCAAGATCTTGGTTCTGCATTTCCTCCTTTTGTAGTTGTAGCACTCCCTCGTTGCCCAATTCTCGTGTCTTATCAGTCTCTGGCAAAGGAGCACCAAGAACACGACCAGCAGGACGACCTCCCTTCAGTAGTCCAGCTTTGTCGGTTGCTGAGGCCTGGCCTTGACTTAAGCCGCCTCTTCCTGAAGCTGATGTGGAATTGGGCATGCTGTTGGAAAGCTTATCTAAGCCCTCGCGTTCCATTCGAGCTTGGGAAACTAGATCCCGGCGGCGCCGCAGCTCACCCTCGCCGAGTCGTTTTGCCTCTTGTATCTTTCGTAGCCCATCCGCAAGTGTTGCGATCAACGTTCCACTTCGGACGAGAACCCTTTTGGCCGCTGCGCCTGCTTCTGCGGCGACTGTTGAATTGCCATTATCTACAGCAGCATCTCGTCGCGATAGACATTGTCTAGCCTCGTGAAGATTCTGCTTCAGGTCTCGGTGAATATCCAGCCATGTTCCTGGATCAGCAGCACCAGCGACGGCACTCTTAATCATACCGCCCGCTGATATCGCCGAGTTGGTGGTGCTCGAGCTTGGCAGGTTCAGGAAGGCTCTCCAAGCTGATGTGTCGCGCCATCGTCGATCGGGTGACTCCGCAATGGCTCGTAGATATTTCTCAAGTCCTGCCTGGCGGTCTCGGGTCAATTCGACTGAGTTGACAGTCGACTTCAACCAGTGTTTCGCTGGTAGGGGTTCCGGTGGCGGAGCTCCAACTTGTTGCGTCAGAGCCTGATGGAGGGCATCGAAGTCTGAGTATCGCTTTTGGACGACAAAGGAGCGCAGAGGTAGTCGAAGAGTGATATTGTAGAGTGTGTAAGGTTTCTTGGAGCCTTCGTCGGAAACGCTCGTTGAAGGAATGGCGATTTCTGGCGGCGGTGCCATGTTGATTGAAGCTTGGTTGTGGTGATGATTCTCGGAACTGTAGAGTGGTTCTCGATTCAAATAAAATGTATGAAAGAAAATGATACTGATGCTCGGCTGTTACGTGGTTAAACGGCGAATGTTGTTGATTGTGTGAATTAAGACATGAAAGACGATAAATGCGTCATGGTCATGGCGTCTAAAAAGAAGCTGCCTGACGTATTCGTACAGCTTATTATGCATTGGATGCCCGGGCCCAGAATGTGTTTTAGTTAGTCCTGGTGGCTGACCGTCGGTGAAGGTCACGGCGCTCGGCAATTGGCAGCACTAAACTACAATTGGCTGCGCATGCGACCTGTTGCCAGAGTGATCCACATCTAAAGTGAAGGCCTTTGAGCCTCAAAATGCAATGTGAACAAGGTCATGTGAGAACCCATGATGACCTATCATGGTGATAGCAATGATGAAGAAGACTTTAGTTCTCATTTTATTATACGTGGTCTTGTGCAAAGAGTTGTGGATGCTCCAAGCTTTACTTTTATACCTGTGATTTGACAAATTGGTATTGAACATGAGCTAAAACAACCACCATCTCCGCGCCAATAGTGTCCGATGCCCTTCAGTGGTTATTTCTGCAATAATGACGAATCTTGGAGTACCTCCGGCTGAGGTATGTGAGTCATATCTACATCTAGAGCAGAGGGCATAGATACTCCTGTTAATCACATTTACAGACAAATACGTTGACTGTGTGAGTCAAATAATGTTTCAATTGAGCGGCCATGGTCGAAACTCATGAGCTATCAATGCCATTATATGCTTCAATCAGTAATAGCCGAGCTGTATATGCCAGTTTTGTGATTGTAACTATCTGAACTAAATTCTTTGATAATGTAATCTGACATTGAGCAATGTTCTCGTGATCGACTGATACAGCACAATCATACACAACACCCAAACCGGTTTCGAATCATGCACTTATCTTCAACTACAATCATTCTGATGTTAGATACCTGATCATAGGTGATATGAAAGGATTTCTGATTACGAAACATTGCGCTTGAAGAATCACTTCATAGTTTCATAACAAATCGCTTCGCATCCTGCCATTGTTCTCAGGCTCTAATTTACATATCATACGATGGTCCCTCTTTGGTGGCCTTGATAGAACACCCAAAAGAGACTTGGTTTCTCTCGGATCCGTTCTTCAGTATAGATCGTGAAATTACATCAATCAACATACCTTAAGATCGAATGGTCGTGGCAATACCCGAGAGACCTACATGAATGATAATAGGACTTGGAGGAGCAAAGACAATTTGAAGTCTGTACAAGTGGATAGACTGATCTCACTCATATCATGGCCTTACAGGAATATCCTGCATTTATCGCATTTTCCCAGGGTTCTGGTGGCATACATAACGAGCGTGGCTTGTAATGGGCAACTGTCCTGTGCTTCAACGTGTTCTTCGTCTTTGTAAACGATTCTATAGCTCTGACAATCTGAAATTGGGCAGAACTCTTTGGGGCAATCGTTCACCTTGCGCTCAAAATGTATTGGTAGCATATTATTCCACAGGCTGTCAGCTTGAATATCATTTATATCACACTCCAGCCCAAATAATGCTTACTTTGGGTATCTCGACAGTTTATGTACAAAGTCATCACATTACGCTAACAAGTCAGATCAGCCATGCTTGTTTCTATACTTCCCCAGTTTGACTTTGACTTTCATGGTCTCGGCTCGTCCCGCTCCCAGTTGCTGGCCACAACGTTACCCGTAACACGGCGACACAAGCTCGAGTGTCCAACAAGATCAATTTTTACGCTCATTCTCGAGTACTCTATGTGAGTCCCGGAACAAGTACAGACACAACCTTCGCTTCTAGAGCCAAATGCTGTCCTCCATCAGCTCAGCGAACTCCTTTCCCAAAGGGTTTGGGTCACAACTCCATATCCATGTCCTGTTTAACTCGTGCCAGAGAAACCAGTGTCACCCCAGCCCAAATCGTGGTCGCGTTAAGTACATCTTCCAGCCTTCGATGCCATCAACAAGTCTAAAAGGTCTCTTGGTCATCGAGACCCTCGCCCTCAGCAGGAATCTCGAATCCTTCCTCTGTTGAGTAAAGGATAGTTTGGATCTGCTTTACGAGGCCATCCTCTTGCTTCTCCAGCTCAGGGTCCTCGTCAACGGCCTGTTGAACAAGTAGCTCAATATCCCGCAACTTGCTGAAATAGAAATCTCGTTCCCTCTCCAGACCTGTGACGGTCTCCTTCAATGTGGCATTTTCTTGCTGAAGAGCTGCGGTAGCGGGTCCAGCGGCCTTTGCAACTCGGGGTCCACCACTGGGGGTACCGCTTCCCACGCGGCGAGCGGCGCCAGTGCTAGCAGCAGGTCGGGGTGCGGCGGCTGCGGGAGGCATTGAGCCACCTTTTCGGCGGGCAACGGCATCGTACTCGTGGTCGGGGAAGTTAAGATCCCAAAATCGCTTTGTCCACTGGAGGAACTCGAGGTTGTCCTGCATCTTGCACTTGATAAGTGCGGAGACAGGAATAGGCTTGTCAATTTGGTGCTTGGTAAAGGTGTCTAAAGACACGTCAGCATGTTGTTTGTTGGCAAAAGTGTAAAACGAATGACTGACTTTGCAAGACCTTGAAATTTTGAATATACAAGTATTCAGAGTTCACATTGAACTTGACCTTTGACATGGGGACGTCCATGTAGATACTGTCAAAGACCTGGCAGAGGGCAGCACTAGAAAGGCGGTGTTAGAAAGTGTCATGATGTAGATGATGATGCGTGCTTGTGTGGTGGTTGATATATCAGGATCGACATCCATACGAATCTCCCCGGTAGTGGTCGTGATAGTGATCGCGGGGTTGTTTGGTGTTGTTGATAATCCCTTGCTTCGATCATGGCATGGTGCAACACGACGCAACGATCCGTGACGAGGGGGCGGGGCAAACAAAAGATGGATGGACTCACCCAGTACCGCATTGCTCAACCTTCGTAATGTTAAGCTGAAGGAGGCTGTTGAGCCATGCAACTAGCTCTTGTCTGTGGCATTATGTATTAGTATGTAAACAATATTTGGAGGTAGCTAGCTGTCTTGTAAACAGCTCCAGATGGCATCACCAACCTCGACTCGCCCATTTTGATCTGATTGTTTATTTGTTGTAGGGTGTAGTGTATTATTCGAATTCGCGAGAGCGCAAACAAGCGACGTAGGAGAAGGGCGAAAGGCGTTCGTTTCTAGAGGATATCGAGTCGAGAAAAGAAAACAAACTGAACGAGGGCGCAAAAGGGAAGCTAAGGAGATTGCGTTCGTCGGGTTAAGTTGGGGAGAAATTAAAAGCAACCGTCCTCGCGCTGATTCCACGAAGTTGTTCATGGGTAGCCTGTCGCCCAATCAACCAACCGGTCGTTGGTGGGGGGTACCCAGAGGGACCAGCGCATCCGCTGTGTTATTGCTGATTGTGTTTGGCACAGAAGGTACCGCCACGTACCGCAACGCTAGAACCCCTCCTAACCCCCGCTACGTCCCCTAGAGCTTGCTCCAGTCAGTGAAGTCACGTGTCGAGCCGTCCATCGACGCTTAGGAAAGTAGCAAGCTCTCACCGCCAAAATTTCGAAAAGCGGCAGAAAAAAAAGTTCGAGATTTACTGCGAAAGGTGCCCCACTGCTTCTGTCGCGTCTGCAAATCTTGATAGAAGAGCTGTACGAGTGCCTTTTAGTCCGACAAGATGGCGCCCTCACAGAAGCGAAAACCTGCGCAAGACGATTTCATCTTTACAATTGACGACAATGACGATATTCCCGTCGAGGAGGAGGAAGTGACCGTGGAACCTCCCAAGAAGAAGGCCAAGACCAGCAAAAAGTCAAAGAAGTCAAAGCGTGCAGCCAGTCCTGAAGATGACGAGGAGGAGAATGGTGTAGAGGGTATTTGGGGATTCAATGATGACGACGATGGTGCTATGGACTCCGAATTCGAGTTTGGCGCTGAAGAAGCTGCCGACCTTGGTACAGTAGAATTCGAGGGATGGGGTTTCGATGGCGCAAAGAAGGGTATGGCTGTTGAAAAGAAGGGCGTTGATCTGGATGAGATTATTCGAAGGCGTCGCGAAAAGAAGCTTGGCAAATCTGACCCCGAGGAGACTGCCGATGCTGAAGAAAACGAGGCCATGGATGTTGATCTGGACGACGATGATGACGAGGTTCTCGCAGACGACGCATTCGGTATGAACGTTGCTTCTGATGTTGAGGAATCTGGTGACGAGGAGGACGAAGATGATCAGGATGAATCTGGAGCCGAAGACAAGGATGAGGAAGACGACGAGGAAGACGATGATGCTGCATCAGACAACGACTCTGTCGCTACTCCCACAGGTCACCCAGATGACGATGCTTCCGACGATAGCGACGATGGGGAGGACGCCGAGGAGGAAGCTAAGCGAAAGGCTTTCTTCGCCCCGGAGGAAGAGGAGGCATCTGGCAAGAAGAATGCCTCGTCTTTCCAGGCCATGTCTCTGTCACGTCCAATTCTCCGTGGTCTTGCTACAGTAGGCTTCTCCAAGCCTACGCCCATTCAAGCCAAGGCAATCCCTATAGCACTGATGGGTAAAGATCTTGTTGGTGGTGCTGTCACTGGTTCCGGAAAGACTGGTGCCTTTATTGTTCCTATTCTGGAGCGTTTGCTATACCGACCCAAGAAGATTCCCACCACTCGCGTTGTTGTTCTCACTCCTACTCGTGAATTGGCTATCCAATGTCACGCTGTCGCCACAAAGCTTGCTGCCTTCACTGATATCAAGTTCACTCTTGCCGTCGGTGGTCTGAGTCTCAAGGCTCAGGAGGTTGAGCTGAAGTTGCGCCCAGATGTCATTATTGCTACTCCTGGTCGTTTCATTGATCACATGCGAAACTCTGCCAGCTTCAACGTTGACACTGTTGAGATTATGGTCCTTGATGAAGCTGATCGTATGCTTGAGGACGGTTTCGCCGACGAACTTAACGAAATTCTCACAACGCTCCCCAAGTCACGTCAAACCATGCTCTTCTCCGCTACCATGACATCCACCGTCGATCGCCTCATCAAGGTCGGTCTTAACAAACCTGCCAGGGTTATGGTGGACTCTCAGAAGAAGACTGTTACTACACTGGTGCAAGAATTCGTTCGCCTGCGCCCTGGCCGAGAGGAGAAGCGAATGGGTTACCTGGCACACGTCTGCAAGAACATCTACAAGGAGCGAGTTATTATCTTCTTCCGACAAAAGAAGGAAGCTCATCGAGCTCGAATTATCTTTGGCTTGCTTGGTCTCTCATGTGCTGAGCTTCACGGTAGCATGAACCAAACACAGGTTAGTCTTATTCTGTCTCGCAGCTATGACCATCACTAACACTATTTAGCGTATCTCAAGTGTTGAAGACTTCCGAGACGGCAAGGTGGCGTACCTATTAGCCACCGATCTTGCTTCCCGTGGTCTTGATATCAAGGGCGTCGATACCGTCATCAACTACGAAGCGCCTCAATCACTAGAGATCTACGTCCACAGAGTTGGTCGAACAGCTCGTGCTGGTCGTAAGGGTACTGCCTTGACATTAGCTTCTGAGAATGACCGCAAGGTCGTCAAGGCTGCTGTGAAGTCTGGCAAGGCCCAGGGCGCCAAGATTGTCAGCCGACAGATTGAGGCCGCCGAAGTTGATGCTCTTCAAGCTCAGATCGACGAGATGAATGATGAAATCGAGGAGATCATGCAAGAAGAGAAGGAAGAGAAGCAGCTCGCCCATGTCGAGATGCAAGTCAAGAAGGGTGAGAACCTGATACAGCATGAGGCTGAAATCAAGGGGCGACCTAGGCGAACATGGTTCGAGTCTGAACACGACAAGAAGCAGTCCAAGCAAGCCGGCAAAGATGAGCTCAACGGCATGAGAGAGGCGATGAAGAAGAAGACGGGCAAGCTAAGCAACAAGGATAAGAAGCGCCTTGACAACAAGCAACTACGTGCCGAGGGTGGCGGAGAGTGGAGGAAGGGCAAGTCGTCAGAGGCTGACATGAAGGCCCGACATAAGGAACAGGCCAAAGCAAGGGCCAAGGGCCGGGCGACTAAGGAGGGAGGCAAAGATGCCGCCCCCAGCAGACCCAAGGGAAAGGGAAGAGGCGGTGGTAAGAGGAGATGAGCTAAAAGTCTAGAGGAGTTTATTGGCAGCGATGTATAGGTAGTTTTAGGTTAATTATATCCATGACCATACACAATCCGTCTTCCTCTTCCTCTTTCGAGGGGTACCTAGCCTGATTCGGCGCCTGTGAGGAATGTTGCAATAAGGTTTGAAGGGACTGGACGTGCCTGTAGATCTATGCAACCCTGATCGGCAATCTGACGTTTACTTGACGCTAAGAGGTTGACGAATCCGTCCAACACTCGCACTTTTCAGGGCCGTACATTACGTATTATCACAATTCATTGGTTGAGAAAGTTCATAAACAAAATTTACTATATTAAGTAAGTATCAAGGAGTGTGTAATCGCTCGCTATAGCGCTAGCACCATTGCTTTTGTCGTAAGAAGCACGGTTGATATTGCTTTCATCATTTGTAAAAAGAATGTCCTCATAACTTCATTCGTAAAAGGGGGTCCAAACTTAGAGACTAAGGGCAGGAATGCCGATGGACGCCGCGACCTCGCTTTGGACTCTGAAGAGGTTGACAATGGCATTGTCGAGGCCAGTGATAGTGGCACTGCCGCCAATATTCGCAGCCCGCACAGCAGCCGCGAGGAGGAGAACAGGGCTAACAAAGGGATTGATGGCAGCCTTGACAGCGTTGATCTCAGACTGGAAAGCAGCTCTTAGAGCGGGAGTCAGGTCTGTGACCGTGATGGAGATAGTGGCTCCGAGGTTCTCAAGGATGCCGATAACAACGAGGATAGAGGCAGTGAGTGTGACGATCTGTTGGTTGGCGAGGCCAATGGCTTGGGCCGCAACACCACCAGCTGCTCCTGTAGTGACGCTGACAATCGTGGTTGTGGAAGTGGTCAGACCTTGGGCGATGGCTTGGTAGTTGGCTTTGAGAAGAGCCTGAGCTTCTACGATGACTTGGGCATCGACGTTGTTGCTGATCAAGGCGACATTATCGTCTATAAGCTTGTTAGTAAAGAGAAGGTTTGAATTATGAGGAGAAATGACTTACTGATCTGGTTGAGAGTTACCAAAGAGGCGTCATTTACAGTGTCGACTGAAGACTTGATGGTTCCTGTGACGGTTTGTTGCCGACGGAAAGGAGAGGCCGTGGCGAAGGAAGCAAGAGTGAGGAGGCTGAGAAACTTCATGTTGATTGTGGGAGTTGGAGGGACTAAGGTAAGTCTTAATTATGTGATGAGTTAATGAGTTGTGAGTGAAGTGATGATAATGATGATATTTCCATGCGCCAGACCAAGCAGGTTATATAGACTTCGCTTCGACACCAGGTCCAGAAGCCATCGTATAACTCGCCACCTCGATCTCAACAACCATCCCAAACTAACAGGTTTTGGGCAACCCTCCGGAGCAACATTCCAAAGCCCGGACACGCATTGCAGCTCTAGACTGGACCCCATTACAGCACCTCAAAGTTGATTGATTGATTCGAAGCCATCATCTTCCCGCCGCTCGGTGAAATAGATCTAGGCGACTCGGTAAAAATAACACATTAGCTTTTCCTCCTCCAGGCACAATAGACTCTATTCGCCTTGTGTCCAATATCAACTCCCAATAAATAAGCCACCTAATCATTAGTCAACCATTCCGTATACTCAGCGCCTCATAGTTAACTTTGACAGTTTCCTCCGATGACTCCTGGGACCACGCCGTTGCCATCGGGCCGCTACCAGGAGGCGCTTGTCCAGGGGAGGGAGGGAGATGTGCATGCGGTAATACCCTTTTGAAAGAAACACGCATGTTGGTGAGGAACAAATTGACGTCTGGAACGGTCGATCGTGTCTTGGTTCTCTTGAGTTGGGTGGGAGGCGGCCTTGGAGAAGAGAGGAATTCCCCCATGCCTGAGACAAAAGTGATAAAGCAGAGAAGGTGGCTTGGGTTTGGGAAAGGCTGTTACAAAAGTGCTCCGGCACTACCTTAGTTCCTGGGGTTAGTTCAAGACGTGCCGTGTTATCTCCCGGAACTAATGTCTACATGTAGAGAGTTGGATTAGCCTGAACTCGTGGTTTCTCAAATCAACACTTCGATTCTAAGCATAAGTTCAGCCGCCTCGATCGAAAACCCCATCTCTCTGCTTCGTGTCTCGGAGAAAAGATGTTAGGTCATGCTCTTTCAGCCACTTGACTAATAAACACAATAATCTTCAAGGTCTCGAAACTTGGAGCACCTGTGCAATCTTGGCGCTGCACAAGATCGCAAATCGGATATCTAGATTGTGAATACTGCTGCAGCTCTAGATATGTGATGAATACCCTGATGCCACCTGTAAAGGCAGGGTTAAAAGAACCAGTCGGCTCCCGAGTTGTCGTGAGGGCTGCCTGTGTGTCTTCCACAACCGTCACTTTGCCGTTATTTGACAACCGGGAAATATTCCGGAACTTTCCATTGTCTCACATATAAGCTATCTTCGCGGTTGTTTCACTACTTGTGGAATATGTTGCATCACAGACCTGGACCAGAACAACTGCAGCTTCACGGCGCAGTGTGTTCTAGGCCACGGATGGAGAGTCTGACTTACATATAACACCTTGATCATATCTGAGACAATTCTCTCACTCCAATAGATCTGGGAAAAGTCAGATCCAAGTAGTCAAGCTGTAAGAATTCGGAGATATGTTTGAGGGTGTTCAGCTTCGTCTTGTGATCGATAGATCGGTGAGATCGAGATGTGATATCGAGTCTAGGCTTCATACATATATGTTGGCTGCATATGCCACATCTGAAGATCCGCAAATAATATACGGATGGGCGATATCTCTGTTTGAGACTGCATAACCTGTGAACTGTAGGCTCATGCAGGGCAGACATAGTCCCTATTCAGTAATGGCCAGAAGCTTGAGGTCTGGCGCTCGTAACTCATCCAATCTACGTAGCTTGGCCTTCAGCAGCATGTGTATGATAAACATTCATAATTATTCCGGTTTCTATTGCTTAGAGTCGGGCTGAGTTCGTCTCTTGGTGGTGCATATCGACTTGGCCTACCAAGAGTTGTGCTGCATGTTGACTTACATACTTGGTCACTCCAAATTACTCTGATCCCTCAGCAGCATTGACTTTAAAAACACTTCCCACTAATTAGCCACATTGTTCAACGGGTACTGTTTATCTGAATGGGCAGAGAGTCCGCAGGAAACCTACAGGTAGTCTTCAAGCCGTGAATTCAACGTGTCTACCTCGTTAATCGACGGAGAGTTACGCATGAATCGGGAAACAGTATGTGAATCGTCAGCCAAAGTCTCTATGTGATCTGCCAAGAAAAATTGCATCTATGTTTTATCTCCCTGCGTCAAGCTGAGCAATAGTGCACAGTAAAGGGGGTGGGAGCTCCTTTTCAGCCATCTCGGAGTGTACACACCATAAGCTCGATCAACTCGATGAAGAGTACCGATGTCAGTTTGTCTTAATCCTTAGCAATTAGAGTCTCTCGGGATGTTATACTTCAACTTCCTAATCACCGGCTGGCATTCCAATGGCCTGAATAAGCTCATGCCTCGTAGATCCAGATCTTAAACCTAAACTCTATTGCAGTGAGATCGACATTGCCACCACATCACATTCTCAGCGGTCAACCAAGCCTCCAAGCCTCTCTTGTCTTGATAGGCTTCCTTGGAATCTTGATGCTCAGCTGATGAGTGTTTGAGACAGGTTCTGGATCAGCTACTAGGAACGGTATAGAAGCGTTGACCACTTTCGGCCGTTTTGATGTGGTGGCGGATAAGAATCTTGATCTATCAGGCCAAACCACAACCCTACTATTGAACGTAGAGAGTACTATGTTTCATTGCATTGGTCACTGCCTCTGAAGTTGGATGTCCATGGTGGCAGTTGCGTTCAAGAGGCGGGGGCATCGTCACTTGTTCCAGCCCCTTTAGCACAACGGGCAAAGATACTCGGGGGCCATCAGAGACACCACTGGGCTTTTGCTGTAACGTGACATGCGCCGCCGTCATTCAGTAGCTTACTTACGTTTGAGAAGTTTTTGGAGATTATCGAGCACGATTGAATCGAAGACATATGATGATGAAGCATGATGCAGGAATCAAAGCAGGGTACGGACCAAGAAAACAGGAAGAGACACATGGCGTAAATTCCATCTAGCATGACGATATCGAACCTTTGATCAAGTCAATTATCTTCAATCTTTGACTAACTCCTCAAGATGACAAAGCTTTTCAGCACCCGCGCCCCCTCATTCATATGAACAACATGAGCTAACTGTACAAAAATGCCAAGCGGTTCGCGGCAGATCGAGAGCCAAGCCCCCTTTTCAATTTTTCTTTGCTTTTCTTTTCGTTTCTTTTCTTTCTTCGGTTTCATTCACTTTACATGCCATTGGCCTTCTCCTCCAGAATAGACACCACACTAGGGGTCTCTTGAGGAGCAGGAGCATCAGTGGCCTTCTGAACAGGACTGGCGGGTCTGCTAGTGACGAACTGCATATCACGTCAGTATTGATTTCCTGATAGAGGTTGTTTAAGACTTACGTTGCTAGCTGCGCTCAGGAGAGCGATCAGAGAACTCTGTACCACATCCTCGTGGATGCCAACACCCCATACTGACTGCTTGCTACCAACGGGCTTGCACTCGATGTATGAGGCAGCCTTGACACCGCGTCCCTCGCCAATGGCGTGCTCCTTGTAGTCATTGACATCAAACTCGATGTTAAGCTCCTTGAGGGCGGAAACCATGCTGGAAATGGGACCGTTACCACGGCCACGCAGCTTCAACTCCTTGCCATTCACCAGCAGGACGCCATCAAAAATACGGATAAAGTCCTTGGTGTCTTGGGTCCTGCCGTGGGCTGCGGGGGCAGGAGATCGTGATCGGTCAGGGGTGATGCTGTAGTCCACCAGGCTGAAATGAGGGTTGTTGTTGAGGAAGTATGTGTTCTCAAACAGAGAAGTGATCTCGCTGGCTAGCAGCTCGCGTCCGACCTCCTCGCTCTTCTTCTGGACGACCTTGGAGAAAGCGACTTGGAGACCACGGGGCAGATCAAGCTGGAGCTTGGTGTGCACGATGAAAGCGCTTCCTCCCTTTCCAGACTGAGAGTTGACACGGATGATGGCCTCGTAGTTGCGACCGATATCTCGAGGGTCCAGGGGTAGGTAGGGCATACCGTTCCAGGGGTCCTCGTGGCCCAGACCCTTGGCCTTGCGGTCCTGGAAACCCTTCTTGATGGCATCTTGGTGGCTGCCAGAGAAAGCAGCGCATACCAGGCTGCCGCCGTAAGGAGCACGTTGGTGGACGGGGATCTTGGTGCATGACTCGACCATGTCGATGACTGAGTTCAGGTCGGAGAAGTCAATGTTAGGGCTGACACCTTGTGTGTACAGGTTAAGAGCCAGAGTGACGAGATCGACGTTTCCGGTTCGCTCGCCGTTACCGAACAGACAACCCTCTACTCGGTCAGCGCCGGCCATTTGAGCAAGCTCAGCAGCAGCAATACTGCATCCACGGTCGTTGTGGGGATGCAGAGAGATACAAACATCCTGTCTGTCGCCAATGTTGTTGCAGAAGTATTCGATCAGATCGGCGTAGACGTTGGGTGTCGCCAGTTCCACTGTGGCGGGGAGGTTCAGGATGATCTGGTCGCCCTTGGTCGCATCAGGTCCCCAAGCAGCCTTGACAGCCTGGCAGACTCTCACAGCGTAGTCAGGGTCTGTGTCTGAGAAGCACTCAGGAGAGAACTCGAATTGCCAGTTGGTGCCAGAAGCCTCGGGGTTATCCTTTGTCAGAGATCTGACCAGCTTGGTGCACTCTACAGCAAGCTCCAGGGTCTGCTCCTCAGTGTAGCCAAAGACTACTTGACGGAAGCATGCGCTTGTGGCAAGGTAGATGTGAATGATGGCGTTCTTAGCTCCGCGGACAGACTCGACGGTTCTGCGAATGAGATCGGGTCGGCAGGGAGACAGGACTTGTAGGAAGACGTCGTCGGGGACAGCTCCTGGGGTCTGGATCAGGCGCTGGGTGAAGTCGAAGTCGGTTTGGGAGGCAGAAGGGAAAGAGACCTCAATCTCCTTGTAGCCTAGATCGCAGAGCATCTTGAAGTATCGCCACTTCTCCTCGCCGTTCTATCATGAGAGGTCAGTCTCGTGTCGCAATTGGGCGCGTGGATGGGGAGAACGTACCATGGGATCGGGCAGACTCTGGTTACCATCGCGCAGACAGCTTCTTTAAGGAAATTAGTATTATTCAAGGGTCTCATGAGTGTCAATTAGCGACGTACGAAAGCCATCGAGGGGCCTTTTCGATGGTCTTGTCAGGCCATGTTCGATTTGGCAGTTTAGGAGGCTGAGCACGTTAATTAAAACATCACCTGAGATTGATTGAAAACAAAACTCACATTGAACGGCTTGTATTTCTTCCAGGGTTCCTTGAGCCTGGTAAGGAAAAAATGTTAGTATCATGGCATGTCTGAAAGGCCGAGATCGCAACGTACATAGTCATATTGGCGATGGGATGTTGAAGAGCAACTTGATCTCAATTCCAAGCAGAGTGTGTCTGTCAAAAGTATGGGTAAAATTAAGGAAGAAGCTCGAATACAAATAGTTTCTGAGAATGAGACGTCAAAAAAAAGATTGAGTCAGTCAAAGTCAAAAAGTTTGAGTCACGGTAGCGGAGGCGGGGTAGTACGGAGTTACAGTAGGTAGATTTGATTTGGAGGCGCGCCCTGAGGTGGGTGGGAGGTTACAGCGAGTGAAAGGCAAGGTAATTGACATTTTTGGAGGGGCATTCCCTTGCAAGATGATACAATTGCTCTGCAGCTCTGCTTGTTGGTTTGCCTGTACCTTGTTTGCCCGCTGTTATCCGAATCCGGAGTCGGAGGAGGACCCATCAAAGGTTTACTAGTGAAGACTGGAGAAGAGGAATCCTTGTCATATTGAAGATAAACACGATTATTTGTATGTAAGTAACTGTAGAGAATTCATAGACTGGAGAATGAATTCATTGGAGGTGTTTTCAAGTTGAATGAGTGTTCTGTAAAGAAACAGCTGAGGTATAGTCTAAAGACTGACATTGTTTGAAAGGCTGTTCTTTTTGTTTTACTGATACTCAGAAGCAATATACTGGTTGGTATCCATCCATACTTGAAGCAAGTACACGGCTACAATTAGCCCTATTAAAGTCATGGTAACACCGATCAACGGCATCGGCCTCAAGAAGACGGTCCGGTCGGTATCTACCTCAAATTCTCGGGGCTCAAAACTGGATCTCGGCATATTATGGATACCTCCGATTTTATCACGGGAGCCCGGTCTCACTGTCATCAGGTACGTACCTACAGCTATCTACCTTACCTTACAGGCCCCATCTCATTAAATGGCCATGACTGATGACGTAAGGTCTGATCGGCACAGAAGAACTGCAACTGAGCTTGCAAGGTCTAGACTAGACAAGACTACCTAGACTAGACTAGGGTCACGAGCTACACTGTCTCTCTCTGTTGTGTCTCGGTCGGTATCTGAGAGCAGCAAAGTGAGCAAACCATCTTCAAATACACTGAGACTCGTCCAAATCATGTGCTGCCGTCATCATCTCCGCCGTTAACTGACAGCCCTGCCAGTGCCAGTGTCAGGCTGAGCAACCCCCCATCAGAAGACTCAGCCGCCTGAGATCTGTCCCTACCTCCACTCCAATAAATACATACCCCAACTTCCACTGTCAGCTGCCATCGCAACCTCGAGAGAGCCTCGTCTGACTCTACCATAGCCCAATTCGCATATAAAGTCGACAAGCTGGCGCCGTTCAGATTCTTCGGCCCCTATCGCCCTCATCCGCGTCACAAGCAGAGCCTCGCACGCTTCCTGTTCCCTCGCGCCGTAAGAGACCGATACCGTGAACGACTGCTCAATTTCCACCTCAACACTCTTCCGCGTCTCAAGCACAGGTTCCAGTCCCGAGTTTACCGATACATTCTTGAGCGCCAACGGAGGCGCGCGGATCAATCGCGCATTTTGGATATCGTGAAGCGGCAAGGGAAACAGCTCTGGCTAGGATCACAAGCGAATCGCCCCGTCAAGCATGCAAGGACCCGATCCAAGGGTTCAGTGGCGCACAAAACGCCCCAGACAGCAGGAATCATGATGGGATATGGCTCTGGCCGGGCTACGAGCCCTGGTGATGGCGAGAGAGGTTATAGGAGGAAGCGCTTGGCAGCTATGGCAGGAAATTTGTACAGAAGCGGCCAGGCCGCAGTGTCCGAAATCAAGGAGTCATATGCCCAGACCAGGGCAGGGCCTGCGGCTTCAGGACACGAGAACCACGGACGGATACACATCCCCGGCGCATTTCCAGATGTTGCGATCACAGTAAAAGGCGACTGCCAGATGGTACTGTTTCCCTCGTATGCGAAACAGCACACCAAACGTGATTGGGGCGAGATGGTGATGCACGACTCGGATGCGCCACATGGAAGCATCAGAGATGAAGGCTTTTGGCGAAATGAATGGGAACGGAACGAAGATGAAAGAGCAATCGTTGATGTCGACGTCCGAGGCTGGATCTATACACCTCACAGTGGTCCAATGACAAGGAGAAACAGAGTTCTCATCGGCCTGGCACGGCAGCTCAGTGGCATCCCCGCGCCAAGGGCAGACCAAACATATAATCCAGAGACTGGACTTCCACGTACACATCATCAGATACACGAAGAGCAAAAAGAGCAAGAGAAGATCAACTCTGAAGCTCGGCGCATTGAAAGAGTAGGACAGCGAGAGAAGCAGGTTGCATACCAGGGAGGCTTTAGTGAGAAGACGCCTGACAACGATGATCCTCTCACGGACAGTTTCTACTATCCTTCTCGTCAGGGTAACCAATCTCCAGATTCAGCCCCTTCCAGTCCAACGATGCCAGCCAAAACTATGACATCGAATACCACTACCAGCGAGATGAGCGAGAGTGATCTCATTCTGGCCAATGCCAATCTCATGGCTCGAATCGCCCCTTTCATGACAAATCCCTCTGTTGCTCTACCAGTCACTTTCTTCTTCTACAACAGCGAGAAGTCTCAATCAAAGACCGTCATGACCAACGATGCGGGCCATTTCGTCATTCGTGCTGCTCTTGACTTTGTCCCAACACATGTTAGAGTTCTGGCGGATGAAGACCTGTCAGCTATCCAAGAGATCAAAGTCATTGAACCATATGGAGTCAGTCTTATTAGCGACATTGACGATACAGTCAAGAAGTCCAATATTTCTGCGGGCGCCAAAGAGATCTTCCGCAACACGTTCATCCGAGATCTTGGTGAGCTCTCTGTTGAAGGTGTCAAGGAGTGGTATAATCGCATGGCCGACATGGGCGTAAGCATCCATTACTGTTCAAACAGTCCGTGGCAGCTTTTCCCAGTCCTAGCCAGTTTCTTCAAGATGCATGGCCTGCCACCAGGATCTCTTCATCTAAAACAATACAGCGGTATGTTGCAGGGTATATTTGAGCCAGTGGCAGAAAGAAAGCGATCTACACTTACTCGCCTACTACGAGATTTCCCTGAGAGGATGTTTATTCTTGTGGGTGACAGCGGAGAAGCTGATTTGGAGGTTTACACGGAACTTGCTCTTGCGAACCCAGGACGGATTCTCGCTGTCTTCATTCGAGATGTCACAACACCAGAGGAGACAGCATTCTTCAACTCCAACTCAGGATATGACTTTGGCCGACCAAAGACCCCAGCCACTTCTAGCAACGCTTCAAGAAACGTCTCAAGAAACCCTTCATACCAGAACCTCGGGCCTGGTGGACACCGGGGAGAAAACAAACCTCCTCCAGGCCCTACTATGGGAACTCTGATTGACTTCTCAGACGAGCCAGGAGAGACCAAGATCGATCGCAATGCGGCTCTCTCTCAAGTTCGAAATGCCAGTGCCAATGCTAACTCCAAGAGTGCCAGTACGACTGATCTACTTGGCGGACGTAAGCCACCTCCGCCCAGACCAGCAAAACCGGTTGCGTTGAGGAGTGCCAAGTCGATCACCGAGTTGAACAAGGGTCTCAGCAGGCAGAATTCTGATGAGATACCCCCACCGCCTCCGCCTCGAAGGCCAGCAGTGCAGGTTCGAGAGCCATCAGTGCCTCATCCTCTGAAGCAGATTCACAACTCCTCGCAGCAGAGCTCAGGTAGCAGCAATGGCGGTTTCAAAATCCCAGCGCGCTCTAATTCGGGAGATCGTCCTCCTCCACCTCCGCCACGACGACGCGGTACGCCCTCAAGCATCACCGAGTCAAACCAAAACCCACGTCTTCCACCACGACCACCTCAAAACATGGCCAATCTAGACGTAGACTACGATCCGCTCCCACCACCATCATCAAACCCCCCTCCGTCATTTGGTTCAGGAAGATCAGGGTATCAATCAGACGGCGGCAACACATCAACAGCAGGCTCGCCGACACTGGGTCCACAAGCAGTAAACAAGAAATTAGAATTATGGAGGAGGAGATTAGCACGAGCACACGAACAGTTAGACGGGCTAGGTGTGGCCCTGTATACATGGCGACGAGGAAACGATGTCATTGCAGAAGCAGAGGGGATAGTCAAACGAGCCCTCGCAGATATGGAGAGAAAGAGAAGGATGAGATAATAGCGACTCGGATATATATACCAAGCATTTGCTATTCTCGATTCAACTTACACCGTTGTATACTACTATACTAGCGTTAGGATAGATGGGGAACTGGAGTTGGGATATCCACCACACTACGGATGCATCCACAACCAGAACTAGACACGACGATCACTATTCAATCAGCTAAGGCGCAGTGGCAGAGTGGTCTAATGCGATAGACTAGAAATCTATTCTCTTCGGAGGCGTCTGTTCGAATCAGGCCTGCGTCGATTGGTTTATCTTTTGTCCTTGTGCTGTACAAGGAATCATTTTTACTCCAGTCCCTGTTTTTCCCAGATGTTTTGCCACTCAACACTTAAGACAGATAAATCCCAATACATCTCATCTCCGTAGCTGATTCCTGGCCACCAGGCTCATCATGGTCTTTCAAACACAGTCGCTTATGCATGTAATGCTTCTCGCTATATACTGCAAAGTTTCAAATCAAGTAGTAGACTCTCTCTAGATATTTAGACTGAGACGATGTTCTGATGAAAGCAAATAGATGACGGCCAGAGGCCAATAAGTACAATTGTCTGCTATATTCGTTTCTAGATGAATCCAAACTCCAACTCCGCTTCATCACGTTGCATGTCGTAATTATCATCGAGGGTTCATATCACCTGCCAGATTCATATGCATGATGGCTTCAGCTGTCCAGTCCTCCTCGCTCTTCTCTCCCTTATTCTGCTGTTGCCAAAAGCTCACCTCTTCACGCCCGTCCACGCCTGGTAGCCGAATCTGGGGCGGCGCTTGACCGTTCCCTGGGATGGGCTCAGGTGGTGGAGGTGGTGCGTGGCCAGGAACAGGACGTCTGTGAACAAGGCCCTGCCCTTGCTCGGCACCAGTATACCGTGAAAAGTCAGGGATGTCGAATCCTTGGTCAGGCTGGTGAGAAAGATTCAGCTGCGTCGGTGGTCCAGAGCCTGCAGATTGAGGTGGGTGCTCAAACTGTGCGTGCTGGAACCCTGTCGGTGTCTCTTGATCTGGAAGCTCAGAGACCATCGTCTGTGTTGGCTCATATTCATGACGAGGAGTTGCCTGGTCATATTCCTCCTGCTCCAAGATCTGAGGAGCTGGCTCGACGTTTCTCAAGCTGGAAGATCCTGGTGCTGCACCGCCTCCGCTTCGTACGCTGACCATGGATGCCCTAGCCTGGTCCATAACGTCACCTGCAGTAGATTCCGCATCCATATCGCGGATGGAGAACTGTGCGAGGGTTCTAAGCTTTCGGCTGACCCAGCCGCCAAGAATCTTGCCGCGCTGTTTCTCTCCTAGTCGAGATCGTGGGAAGTCTCCCTTGTTCACAAATGCGACAATATCAACAATGATCTGATGCTCATTCAGGATGGCATTGACGATAACAGGGACAATTGATGCCAAGTACGGCTTGCGGTTGACTTCAACGAGAACGACCACTAGACCACCAGCTTGGAATACAGCACTGTGTTTTGTCAGCAGGTTTATTCATTGTTAAGAGCTTCATAACTTACCAGCCATTCTGCACAATATTTCTGTGGCATCGCTCCACGGAGTTCTCGATATCCATCGGGAAATGGCTCAAACCATTGATCTCGAAAGTCTCACCGATATTTCCGAGAACAAACAGAACCTGCATATCC
The DNA here is from genome assembly GCF_019915245.1 of Fusarium musae. Lineage (NCBI taxonomy): Eukaryota > Fungi > Ascomycota > Sordariomycetes > Hypocreales > Nectriaceae > Fusarium > Fusarium musae. The sequence continues at coordinate 1,050,245 of NC_058388.1, forward strand.
ACCAGAGCGCCGTTGGGTCCAATGGGTCGGCTAACATTGTGAAGGAATCCCAAGTCGCCTGTACGGATGTACTGAATGTTCGGATCTCCATCAACAGCTCGGCCGTCAAAGCGCTCAGCATCGAAAGCATCCTTGGAACCGTAGAAGGACTTGACACAGGCTTCAGAGTCAACCCAGATCTCACCATACTCGCCATCGAGACAGTGGACTCTGCTCTCAGGGTTGATGATGGCGATTTGTGTCGATACAGGAACCATACCACTGTCCTGTACCAGCAAGGCAAGAGGATCTGATTCAGGGTCCACAGGAATAACCAAGCCACGACGAAGGGCTTGTGTATCAAGCCACAGTTCGATCGGCTCAATGCACATGTAAGATCGCGATGCAACCATGGGGTTCAGGACGTGCGAATACACTGTGTTGATAGCGGTTCTGTCCAGACCAGCTCCAGCAAAGTGAAGCCTGACCTTTTGGAAGACATCAACTCTTGGTCGGCTCTCCGCAGTGATCATCATATTCTTGAGTTCGTGCAGCGTGAAACCCTTGGCTTGCATAGCAGCCATGGCATGGTCAAGCATCTGCGGTGTCGCATAAGTATCCTTAATCTTATATCTGGACAATGTGACAAAGAGAGACATGGGATTAGCCGCAAATTCCACTGGTGATAGGAGGTAGGTCGGTGTTCCGATGTAAATGCCCATTAACGCTGTATGGATGAAACCGAGACCAGTCGAGCTTCGTACACATCCGAGCACAGGCCTTGAACTGGTCATTTGGCAGGTTTCCTTCTGGACCTTGCACATGCCCATGATGGTGTCATGACCAAGCTGAACTGAAATACGTCGTTGGTCAGGGGTCCAGTATGTCCAAACAATAACAGGATAGCCCGGCCGGATCCAGGCTGGGTCAATGGTGAATCTCAAATCCCTCAGTCCACTGCTCTGCTTCGGCGGCTTGGTTGTGTTGTAGACCGAAGGGCTGGTGATTTTCAGAACCTGCGCTGATTGCTTGATATGACTGGCCACAGGCTTGACCTTGATAAGATGGTCCACCTCGGAGTTGACCAACACAGCCTTGACGTTGTAATCCGCCACGATATGGAGGAAAGCAGGAACATCCTCATTCAGTCGGTTCTGGTCGAGGGGCGCAATGGGAATGATGATGGCGCCCAAGCAGATACACGCATGGATGGCAAAAACAAACTCCTCTGAATGCGTATACATAAGGATGATATGGTCTCCAGGTCTCACCTTGACCTTGTTCTTCAGATACATAGCAACGGAGGCAACCTTGGTATCAAACTTCTTCCATGTAACGCCCTTACCTTCTCGACCTCTGCCGTCGATTGTGCAGTAGGCCAATTCTTCTGGCTGGCGGGCTACACGCCATTGAACAAGGTCAGAGATGCAGGAGAAGTTGTTCAATGGAGTTGATGTCCGGTCGTCAATAACCACTTCTCTTCTATCGACACCCGAGTATTGTTTGTCTGCTGGCAACAGAAACTCGGCACGCGAGTCTGAGGCCAATGGTGACCAAATACCACCCATAGGGTCCACGCCAATAGGAAGGTTAAGAACTGCATGTTCCACGCCAAACTTGACGTGCACACATGGAAGGTTGCCGAGATCGAATTCTCGGCGACAAAGCATGTTTCCAATTTCGCGTCGTCCATTTTTGACAACACGTGGCAACGTATTCGGTGCTGTGATCATAACGCAGTACAGTCTAAGATGATGCTCTCCAATGAGGACCTCCATACAACGCTCGGCCAACGACTCCAGGAGGGCAGTATCCGGTTGTCGTGGAGGCCCTCCAGAGGTCAACGGTGCCGTCGAGGCGGCTGCCGATTCCAACACCACAACTGGCAGGTGTTCATCATTGACAAAGACGTCAAATGCTGAACAGTCGTAGATCTTTGGAACATTCTTGACTATGCTCACAACGATATGTTGAACAAAGAAATACCGGTATTCGGCCAGTTCGTGCCCATGCTCAACCCACTCAACCTTTTGTCGAATGCGGTCTTCGTAGAGGCCTAGAACAAAGATTTTACCCTCAATAACGGTACCCAACAGACCAGTTCGAAGGAACTCGGGCTCCACAGGCTGGGGCGTGGGGTCACCTGGGTCGAACTTGTAAGGGCGGGCGTGGAAAATGAGCTCAGTGTTCTTTGGCTGTGCCCAGAAACCACCAGATAGAGAGGGAGAGTCTACCCAGATCTCACCCACAGAGTGGGGTGAAGCCAGTAAACCTGTTTCAGGATCGACCACACAGAGTGTGGCATCTGGTATGGGATATCCAAAGGCACCAACTCGAACCAACCTTGGATCTTCCGTCACCCTCTTGCGGGCCTCGTTTCCAATGGCCACTACCACAACTTCATTTGTTTTTAGAGCCTCGCGGTCCAAAAGAACCTCGCCAAGCTCATTCTTTGCTCTTTCTTCCGTTGTGGTGGTGCCTCCGCCACTCAGAAGGCTGCCAAAGCCATTGGAAACTGTGGGCTTCTCGGTTTCTTCCTTCTCTTCGCCATCTGAATCTGTCTCGTCTTCTAAGTCGAGCTTCAAAGGACAGCCCATGCGTTCTTCTCCTCCTAACCAGTCACGCACACTAATAACCATACCTCCATGCTCAGGCAGACAAAGCATGGGAGCAACAACCTCGCGAGCACGAGGGTTTCTTAATGGTCTGAGCCATCGATCAGCGAGAACTTCGTGAAACTGGCTATCTACTGTCAGGGTATCGATCAAGCAGAGTTTGATCATCTGGAAGTTTGGTTCCATTCCCTTCTTGAAGTTTCGGGTTATCAACGGCTCTTGCTGGTAATTATAAGCGGCTCGTTTCAGGCCAGGGTAGTCTGCGATCATGATGGTCGATTTGTACTTTGTAAGTAGATGGGCGTAGAGTCCGGGAACATCAACGGCTTTGTTGTCGAACCAAACAGTAGTATGGCCACCATACACCGTCAGCAGCACGCTCAGAATCATACCAATGCCCTGACGGGGGTCAAGGTATGAGACCAGAATCTCGCTACTTGCGCCACCACCAATCAGTCGGCCGTTCTTATCCCGCAGAGACGGATTGAAGGTATCCCCTGGACCGTTGCCTGGAATTGTAGAGATAATGGCGCTAAGACAAGCCATTTGGTGCATGATGGTTCGGTGGCTGAGAACAACGCCTCTCAAATCTCCAGTTGGTGCCCTCGAAAACTCGATGTATGCCAGATCGGGGACGACCAAGGGCGGGACGTCATCTTTCTTCTTAGGGTGATAACTACCGAACTCGTTCGTCTTCCACCACTCGACACCCTTTGGCCATGTCAACTTTTGAGTTGTGATATCTCGCTGGAAGGCTTTGAGGTTGTTGTCGGTGGTTAGGGCCAGATGGGCTTGTGTTGTGGTAAGAATGTGATTCAAGCGTTGGTAGTCCTGCAAGTCGTTGATGGGCACAGCAACAACTCCGGCGATGAAGCATCCCAGCAAGGCAATTGCAAAGTCAATGACTTCAGAATCGCGATAGATAAGCGCAACTCGATCGCCACGGTATAAAGAGCTCTTGTCTCTGATAACTTGTGCCACCTTCTCGGCTCTGGACGCCAGCTTGTCCCACGTAATTGATGCAATTTCCTTGCCCTTGCTGTCCAGTACCCAATATGCTGGTTTCTTGGCGATAGTTCGGCCTCTATGTCGAAGGACAGCTGCGATATTATCGAACTTTGACATTGGCGTTGAATCGTCATGGGGGTCTTGAATAGCGAAGGGGACCTCGCGAGGGTCTAGTGGTAGTTGGTATTCGAGGGCCTCGGGAGGTGGGAGATCGTTGGTTGTGAGCATTGGCGGCGCCATGGCGGCAGTAGGAGAAAAGGCATCGCTGGAAGAGTATCGCTGCTGAGGTCCTCCATACTCGATAGTTTGGCCCTGATCATAATGCTGCTGTCCCGCGAAGTCCGAGAAATATCCTTGCGAGTCGAGTAGCGTGGTTGTTCGTCCATCAGGTTGCTGCTGCGGTGGTTGTTGATACTGTTGCTGCTGATACTGCTGATCAGGGTATGCGCCTTGCTGCTCTGGTCTGAAAGCGTAGTCCCCCGATCTCATGGTACCGGTTCGGGTTTCAGGCTCAACGACGTGAGAGGGGGAGAAGAAGAGGGAGTCTCGGTGGGCAGCCGTTGATCCCGCAGCCATGGGACCTCCCGGTCGCAAAAGCGACGCCGGTGCCTGCTCCGGCGGAGGTCTCGGTGATTCTGAAGACGGGGCATAGCCAGAATGTGGTCGGTATATGGGTGAGTCTGGTGTATCGGGGATCGGGCCGCTGCTGGCGCCGAGAGAGGCATATGCAGCGGCGCGGTGGCCATCACCTGAAGGATGGGCCGAGTCATCGGGAGAGTGTATGCGTAGGCCAGACTGAGGTTCGGCGAGAGCAGCAATTTGAGGTGGAGGAGAACCGAGGAATTGAGAGAAGAGCTGAGTTCGTCGCTTCTGGTAGCTTTGGGCGCGTTAGTTTGAACGGTAAAGGTTAATGCCCGAGTCGCAGAGTTACTTGCCCCTTCTGTGTAATATCACCTTCCTACAGAGAACTCAAAGTTAGCCATGATATCTCGAAAAGATGATTGTTGATCGCATGCGACATCAACAAATGACCTTGAACCAAGCTCCAATGGCGTGCCGAAGCGTCCAAGCCAATGATTGGAATAAAGGTAGGAATTTGGTGAGCAATCAAGTGGCAGTTTACATACCTCAAGCTCGCGATCCAACTCTTCAAGGCGTTCTTGAAGCTCTGGATTGACTTCAGCCATGATGGATGGCGGTGTCGGGCGATGTGGCCGCTGCAAAGATGAAGGTTGGTGGGTTTATTTGAGGTTAGCCACGGACCTGAGTCTCACAGGTCCAGTGCCAGTCCGTCCAGTTGAAGGGACCCGACGGGATAGCAGAGTCTCGTGACGTAGTCTCAACTCAAGCCTTGGAGGGCGGGCAAGAGATTGCTCTTATTGGTTCTGTGACAGGGCCCGTTGGATAAAAGGGCGGGGTGCCCCTGGACTGTTTTGGCTGTATCACCATTCTTACCAGTTTTTTTAGCTGAGAATACGGTCCCTTGCGGGTTCATCCTCCCGTTGCCCCTCCTCTCTTGCAGCTCCAAGCATATGTTGGCCGCTAAATTTAGTGGCTGGTCACTGTTTTAGCGTGGCATTGGTTGCAGGAAGCAAGATATATATCCTTGAACTGAAGCTCCTCTTCTCAACAGGGTCGCAATCGTGGTATTCGGCAGGCTCGGTGCTTTAGCCAGTATCGTATCACTGAATCTAATATCCGTTTAGGAAATGCGCGCCGTTGTATATGTCATTCTCTTGGCCACATCTACTCCGTAATAGCTGTTACTTTTTGTATGGAGTATTCTATTTTAAGAAACCTGAGTTGGCTGTGATAGACCGCCTATGACTGCGTCGCATCAACCACACAAAGCAAAGTCCAGAATGTGTGAAACTGGACCTTATCTTCCTGATAGATCACCGCGATGTCAACAGATATGCAAATACTATATGTGCATTTTCATTTTACGACACTCGGATCCCCCAGAGCTCAGATGTAGGGTAAGCTATTTGAAGATCGGATGTCGGTGGTTCGAATCTCCGGGTCCACATTACACCTCTTCCCTCTCAAAAGCTCAAAATTTCCTTCCATTTTACTATTCTCACCATTCAACATGTCTTGCACTTCAACACAACCAGTCGAGTGCAGCGAACTTAAAACCTCTTGAGGGACTCTGAGGCATTTGCTAGACACCATGAAGTCATGTGTTATCTGGGTCAGCCTGGCTGATATGAACCGCGACATTTGCTGAAATGCAATCGAATCACCTACATGCTCATCACAATAGTATTTTCATTGGCATCGAACTTGCTTAATGACCTAGTCTCATGGTATGTCTATTGTTTATTTCTTTCATCGCAATTCTATTTCCATATGATGAGACACACATAACACAGACCTGTTCTGAACACTTGTGTAGAAAAACATGTTTTTAATCTGATCAAACCCTTTAAAATTCTCTTTGGCACTTGTTCTATTTCAGAGATCCAGTACTAACAAGGCCTCAGGATCTAAAATTGATAGAACATAGAAACCAAAATGGAGTCAGGCTTCGAAGCTTCGACTCTACTGGTTTGTTCTTCTTTTGTTCGCGGCTCCAAGTCGGGTCTCTTTGAGACAAAGACGGTTGAACGTCGAACACACCCCCTCCTCTAGTGAGGAGATGTCCTTGTTCAACTAAGAACCGCCCATCTTTTACGATTTACTCATGTTCGGGGCCTCGTTCTTTCGCATTGAACAAAGCCCTCGACGAAGACAATGTGCTGTTCCAGCTCTTACTGTATCTAAACTATCTTGTAGTAATAATATAAAGGATGCCACAGACTCGTTTCCTTAGTTCATCTTTCGTCCTCACCCAAGCAATTATCTGCTCCTGAACGCTCTTCCGCATAGCTTGAACAAATCGTCAGTTCTGGCAACAACGCATATCGATACCACTTCGCCAGTCCCAACAAGATCTGAACAGTCACCATAAAGCCTAGTAGTACCCGGCAAGTCTCAGGACATTTCCAGATGGATAATCTGTACAGTTCTGCCCCAGAGTATATGGGCAACACCTTAGCAGATATCAACCAACAGGTTTTGAATGGTATGGGTGATGACTACGACTACGACGGACTTTTCAACGAACAGTTCTCATCCGAAGATTTCATCAACTCGTGGGACTTTGGGGCAACCCAGGGCGTGGCTCCGAATACAGTCAAGGAAGACGCTCAGCTTCCAGTTGATCCTAAGCTCGAATCGACCGCCGACATTCCCGCCCCATCCGACCTAAACTCCATGTCGAATATGCCCAATGACATAGTAGCTCCTAAGCCTCATCAGCTACAGGATCCAGTTCCCATGCCAAAGACATCTTTGGCGCAGCAGCCCCGAACAGTACGCCAGCCTCTGGCACTACCCGTGCCTGTACCGGGAAATGCGTCCTCAGTTCATCAGCCTTTGGCACTACCTGTGCCTGTGATGGGAAATGCGGCCTCCAGTAGAGTTTCTCAAAGCGTTGATCTCGCAGCAAATGATCAATTTTCACTCTTTGACACTCGTGAACAAACAAACTCGTACTTATTATCCCCTTGCACGTCTTGTGAGAAGCACCAGCTAACCCGAACAAGGCACATTCCTCCCAATTATAACGCTTACAATTCCTATCAACCGAGTTATCATTACCCGGACAATGGTATCCAAGGGATCTACGGCCCTCAGGGCATGGCACAGTATCCCCTTCAACCTTCAGCCGCAATCAAATCTCAGTCTATGCACAAGATAATCCAAGTAAGCAAATGCGCAAATTGTCGTCAGGACCCTCATCCTGGCCCATGCTTTTCACAGACAGCTCCCCAGACTCCTCCCCAGGCTCGTCGGCCACCTCAACAAAGACTTCAGCAAGAACCACCCCAAGCGCCATCCCAAGAAACAGATGGACGACCAATTTGGTTGCAGACACCTCCTAAGCGCAAGCGAAATGTTGCATTTGACAACGATGAGGATGACGACTCCGACCTGGAAGGTCCCCGGAAGAAGCCTGGTAGAAAGGGACGGACCCTCAAGACTAAACGCGGAAGGGATAAAGATTTCGAGATTGGAATCAAGATGTATGGAATGTTCCGATTCCCGGAAATGGACTGGGTTTCGCACAGAAGGTTCAAATTTCTGTACTTGCCCACGGGACAGTTGGAGAAGAAGATTCTATTCTCGGCTGAGGACTTGAAGGACTATGTCTACAACTGTCCTCGAAACCCAAGGCTTTGGATCCAGCAAAATCCAGCGCAGTGCACAGAACGAACTATCGATGCTGATACTATGTGTCGATACGAGAACTGCCCTGATTCAAACAACACGATAAGACCTGGCTGGGTGCGCGTGGCGTTCGACGAGTTCCATCAGCTTACCTCTTGTGGTCAGAAGGATCCTTTCAAGATGGCTGGTGTTATGCACCTTTGGTGCTTCGAGCAGTGCATCGACCCCGTAGAGGTAATGGCAAATGGGAAGATGATGCCAGATGATCGCGACGACGAGCATCTCATCAAGGAAAAGTCGAACAAGATGGCCATCACTCGGGATTCTGACACAACGATCGTTAAGCATACGATCAGACCTTGGTTCAAAAAGCATGCAGGTCAACCACTACAAGCTCCTTACGCGAACTATACGGAGTCTCTCTCCTACGCGCTTGTCAAGCACCATCTGGATCATCAAGTCGGTGCTCGTGCCAGGAGCCGCGGTGGTCGCAACAAGGATAGACCGGAAAGCGAGCTGAAGACCATTGACGTTCACATGGGCCGCCTCGACTTCTGGGCCGCTCGCGACACTGCTTCCAGGAAGAAGAGGTCGGCGAAGCATTCTCGTGCTGCTGAACCTGAGCAGTTATATATTCCGGCGACCTCCAATGGACTTCCCCCGACACAAAAATCTGCTGAACTGACGCCATATGGCTCGACGAAGAACTTCAGCGATGTGCTAGAGAGTATTTCCGTTGCCAATAACTATGAGTTTGATTATAACGGAGTCATGCCGGAGGTGAAGAAGGAGGAGGAGCCAGTCAAGGTCGAGGATAGCTCAAAGTGGTCTGAGCCTGCCCCAGGGATCCAAAGAGTATCGATATCAATCAGCGATATTCTATCTCCCAGTGTTCTCCTAGAGCAGGAGGACGTTGTGCAGCCGAGCCCCAAAGCAGAGACTGGTCGCAAAGATCAGCCCATCTCGCCACTACGACGAAGCCCCCGCCTCTCAGCTGGGAACATTTCTGATTCTGTTCAGACCGAGACCAAGGCTACCACTTCCCCAGAAAAGGCGCAAGCCTCCGGCTTGGCTTTCCCTACGGCCCCTAAGAAAGTATCCGTGGCTCTGCCCTCTACACCAGAGGGCCAGAGAGCTGCTTCGTTGAGTGATAGTCTTTCCGAATCGCCATCCGCCCGACCAGTCAAAAACAAATCCCCTCGAGAAGGGTCTGGTCACGCTGGTGAGGAGACTCAGGGCTCACCTTTGAGGAGAAGCAGCCGAGTGAGCCCTAAGAAGAAGCTTTGAGGCAGCAGGTGGTGATGATCAAGGACTATTGAAAGTTGCTGGAGTCATGGAGTGGATGTAATAGTACGGTATCCCTGCTGGTTAGAGGACTACACAGGATATGGAGTTTTTATTGGGTTTAGAGGGTATGAATCAAAATCTATGGAGCCATGGGATGTGTCGTGTTTCTGCAATACCCCATTTCTCATGGTTCAGGATAACAGCATAACATAGCAATCAGTGCATTAGACTTGGCTTAGTATTCAGTCCGGAGTTTGGAGTTTATGTTCACCTTCCTGTTTTAGTATTAGAGAATCAAATTGTATACACGAATGAATAAGCTATGAGTTGCAGTGAGTGAAGTCGAGTGATCATGGAGATATCGAGAGAGTTAGTCTTGGTCGAAGAACCAGTTGTGTCGAGAGAGAACTTTGATCACCTTGACAAAAGGCTCTATAGATAGAACATTGCTCTTTATATTAAAGGCTCAATTCTTTGTGAATGGTTCGAGTATCGGGTCGAGTCTCTTTGTTTCTTCAACAATAACGACACCAGCATCATAGGACCTCTCTTTCAAGCCACAAGCTATAAGCGACAAAACGCACGGCTCAACTCAAGGTCCAGTCCCGATCTTCAAAGAAACCCAAGCCAAGCCAGGTCAAGTCAAGTCAAGGACAATCAAATCGTCTATCAGGCAAAAGGGGCCCAAGCTTCAACAAAGAACCTCGAGCTCCCCCAGGCTCCAGCTCGCCCGTTATAGCAGTGACGTTGTCCCCATCTGGTGGGGGAAGGGGAAGTAAGGGAACGACCCGTCCGTTGAGAGGGGTCGTCGGGGGGAGGGGGGTACGGGAACGCCGATGCAGGCTTACAAGCTAAACAAGGTTGAGGGCTGCTAGGACAGATCTGCGGCCTTGTAGCTGAGCCGGCATCTGTAGCTGTGAGTTGTTCGATATTGCTCTTTTGGGGGAGGAGGGAGAACGGGACTTGAGAGGGTGGCATGGATGCCAAGAGAGGAGAGTTGCGTTTCGGCGAGTGCGAGAACAATAAGTCGTGTGCTATATTTGAAGCTCACGTCTCTTGTCTTTGGGGCATATTCTTGACCTTCTTTGTTCAGATTCTTCAGTTCTACAAGTGACAGAATCATAAATATCGCTCTGCATCGCCCATACCCTGCCAAGCAGGATCAGAGCAAGGATCAACGTGGTCAAGTTCAGTCTATCGACAGGCGATATTCGGCGAGAGCGAAGCTATATCAGCACATCCCACTGCAATACATACATAGTCTGTCTACCTACTGTATCAGCTTTGGTAGCACACGGCATTGAGAGAGAAACGTTTTACGGCACAACGATAAATCCAATCACGTGTGCCATACCTTTCTTCCCTTTTGTTATTTTTCCGGTTTCCTCCAAGAGCTCGCCTGAGCTGTCGGTATTTGCATCACACATTCCACACATACCAGAGCAGAGCAGAGCAGGCCAAAAGAAGGGTTGCATCCCTTATCTGTCGGAGAATAACAGAGAGCTATCAGTGGTTAATTCTCGAATCAACTACTGCAAGTTAAACAGCTTCAGGTTCGTGGATCAACTAGATCCATCCAATTCCATCTCTCATTCCGGAATTTGTGGTCGGTCCTAACTTATTCTACTAGTTACAGCGGCTATAGCAGTGACGGAGACGGCGCGCAACAGGAACAGGTCCACCGTTTTTACTTTGCAGCTTGAACCTTTCAGGCGGTACCTTACAGGGCTTTTAGTGGGGCGACCACCTAAACCATCCCATTCTCCAAGCATCTCCATCTCCATCTCCATCTCATCCCGTCTCCCAGGGCCCTCCACATCCACATCCACATCCTAGATTCCAGGGCAGGCATCAAATCGGCCGAGTTCCATTGATACAACTGTCGTCGCTCAATTGTCTCTCTCTCCTTCTCTCTCTCTCATCTCTACTCTCTTCTTTATCTTCTTTCTCTTCTCCCAAAGGCAAATCATGGGAGCCGAAGTCAAGCCTGCTTTGCAGGTGATTGTATTGGTACGTATCATCAAACGGTTAACAGCCTATCCCGATCCCTCGTTTGTTTACATGTGCACCGTTACATCTCCAAAAACCAACCAACACCCACTGAGGTTCACCTGTGATATCAGAACGGTTTTTGGTGCATGACGACCAGAAACACAACACAACACACCGGATCATGTCGTGATTCGTGGTGGCGTTTGCCTTGCCGCATCCTAATACCCTATTTCATAATTCGGCTTCTCTCCACTCACTCATATGAATAATTCAGCTGAACTCTAGCTAACCTTCTATCACAGGGCTCAGGAGGTGGTCCTCAAGAATCAAACACCACTGCTTTTCTAGTCCGATCTGTTGCCCAAAAATGGCATCGTGGCTCTATCGTCGCCGTCGATGCTGGCGTCCATCTCTCTGCCATCACACGTATCATGGAAGAATCGATACCTTCTCCGCCACCTCCTCCTCCCTTCACACTCACCACTGGCCCCTTTGCAGGTCTTGAGCTACCTTACTCGTCACCTTCTGCTAATGCATCCCACATCACTCGATCTCTTGTCGACACATATCTCATCACTCACCCTCACCTTGATCACATCTCTGGCTTTGTAGTCAATACTGCTGGCTTCCCAGGCACAAGGCCAAAGAAACTGGCTGCTCTACCAAGCACAATCCAAGCTTTCAAGAATCACATCTTCAATAATGTGATATGGCCAAACCTGAGTGATGAGAACAACGGAGCTGGTCTGGTGACTTATATGCGATTGGTTGAAGGTGGTAGTCCGACACTCGGCGACGGTGAAAGTAGGGGTTACATCGAAGTTGCAGACGGACTCCTTATCAAGGTTTGGAGCGTAAGCCATGGGCATTGCCTCGAGAAGCATAGCCACAGGGGCTCGACGTCAAGTGCATCTACTCGCTTCAGCAGCCATGATGCATCCATGCCACAGGGCCCCATCGCGCGCTCAGCATCTTACTACCCGGGATCTATTTCCCTGCATCGAGGGTCACTCATGATCCCCCAAAACAGCTTCAGCCCTGTAACCAATGTATCGGAACAGGAGCAAATTTGCGTCTACAACTCAAGCGCCTACTTCATCCAGGACCCCACCACCCACCGCGAAGTCCTGATTTTCGGAGACGTTGAGCCTGATAGTATATCGCTAAGCCCGCGGAATCTGCATATTTGGCAACAAGCTGCCCCAAAGATCGCCGCTGGTAATCTCAAGGCTATCTTCATCGAGTGCAGCTACGACGAGTCGCAGGCCGAGGATCGTCTGTACGGGCACCTGAAGCCCCGTTATGTCATCGAGGAGCTGCGTGCCCTGGCTCATGAGGTCGAAATCGAACGCAAGTCGCATTACTCCGAACCTAAGAAGCGCAAGCGCATGGGCAGCACGACTGACGAGACTCCACGACGAAATCCTTCTATCGCGAATCTCACCTCTGAAGACCCCGTGTCTCCCAGGACCATCAAGGCTTCGACACCGGATTACGTTCACCCTGGTATTGAAACACCTCCTACACCGCATCTCGCTTCGCCGACGGCTGAGTTGACGCTCAACCCATCTGATTCCTTCACATCTGTGCCCAAGATAAAACGGCCCCTCGAAGGTCTCAAGGTTGTCATCATCCATGTCAAGGATCGACTTGATGATGGACCTAATGTTGGAAACACCATTCTGAAACAGCTGCATAATTTTGAGAGCGAAACGGAGTCGCCCTTGGGATGCGAATTTATCATCTCCCATTCTGGTCAGAGCATCTATCTCTGAGCACTTCATCTACAGGCGTTTGCACTTTTTTGCTTTCTCTGGCATTTAGCCATATATGATTTCTTCTGTTCTATAGCACCTGGCTATAAGCTCCGTGGGCTTGTGCTACTGTTTGGGTTTATGTTTGTTAAATATTTTGCTTATTTGAGGCGACGGTTTGGTTTATGAGTATAGCTCAGGGAATGAAAGGTGGGCATGTATCACTCCTAGGGAATTGTATTGCATGATTGTCATTTTGTTATTAAGCCTGGTTTCCGGGCTAGTTTATTCTATGTATTTGGTGTTTGGTCATGAATGAATATATACCAAGTCTGGCTTAGTTCTTTTGCTTTTGTATCCTTTCAACTCCCTCTTGGCCACCGACGTCCTTATCAAAATCTGTTCTGGGGATCTCAAACGCCTCAGTAACCCTCGCATATGTGATTCCTCCTAACCGGCTGACTGGCTTCAATACGCCAGGATCAACCATATTCTTATCCTCATTCAACGCATCCTCTCGAACCCAGAAGCGAGTTCCCTCGAAAACGGCCATGCAGCCCGACTTGTTTCCAGGTCGTGCCTTGCTGTCGAACTCCTTGAGCATGTCGAGCTTGCACTCAATGCTGACAATAGCCTCGCCCACTCGAGCACACTTGACGGTCTCACAGTCGTACTTGGGTGTCAGGCCTGAGATATCCCACTCGGATACATCAGCAGGGGCGTTGACACTAGCTGAGTTTGCGGCTTCGATGAAGTGCTCTGAGATGATGTTGATAACACACTCGCCGGAGTCGGAGACGTTGCGAAGTGTATCCTTCGCATTTTCTAGTCCAGAGGCGAAACCAACAACAAACATGGGCGGGTCGTGGTTCATCATGTTGAAGTAACTGAATGGAGCGAGGTTCTTCTTTGTACCGTCGGGAGCTTGGCTGCTCACAAAAGCGATAGGACGCGGTACAATAGCAGAGATGAGAAGCTTGTAGTTGAACCCCGCAGGGCGACCCTCCTCGTGGGGATCTATGGTGACATGTTTCTTATCGCCATCATCCTTGCCCAACTTATTCGCACCCTCACCAAAAGTCCAATCCGCGTCAACAGTCTTGGTGTAGCGAAACTGAGACTTGGCATCCAGCTCCGGTCTCGAAGCCTCGACCCCCTTAAAATCCGGGTGAGGATTGCGCTTGATGATTGCGTCACCCATGATGAATCGAGAGGTTGGAAATATCCGCGATGAGTGAGTTGTGAGCGGTTTAAAGATGCGACGCATGGGAAACTTGGCTTGGGTTAAAATAAAAGTATGGGGATATTCGGAGGGGCTCGGGGTTAGATGTTGATTCCGGGGTATCTTTTCTATGGAAGTTCATTGGTAATGTTGCTTGCTAAGATCGTTTGTAATGCGTGATAAAGCAAGTGGATTGTCTGTTTTCTCCACTGGTACTGGCTTTGAGTGAGGTAATTGATTGAGTACATTTCGAGTCAGGTATAGAGCCTTAGTTCTTAACTATGATTCGAAGGGAGCTTACTAGTTTCGGAAATACGGAATAAGAGATGTGCTCTTATAAGTGGTGGTTACTTTAATAAGAGAAGATCACTTCCTTGATACATGATGTATGATGTAAGTCAATCATTGTTGCTCGTGGATATTCTCCTGCAACGGATGAAGCCAATACTGCAATACCGTCGAGATTGCTCACAACCTGACTAATTACTAACTTTGGACCACCATCAAGATTCTTGTGATCAATCATCATTGGCTATCAACTCCAACTGTCCTACTGTGTGGTGTGCGATGGATAGTACTTTGAGCTGACATCAGAACTCAATATGGATGACTAGATATCACCTACATGCTTAAGAGCCAGATAATAACAAAGGTATACGAACTCCAATAACAACATAAAGAGAGAGTGATACCATATCAACCATATCTATTTAGGGGATCATAATCTATTCATATTGATAGATTCGCAAGATTATGGTGTTCCAAGTGTAGGGTAGCCACCTTACATAATGCAATCACTGTAACCATTTCATGTGACAGCGCGAGCTAGTGTAACGCGGAAAGAGGAGTCATTCGCCGCGTCTGACTCTAGAGAAAAAAAAAGTTGATGGTAGATTTCAAGCCGAAATATTATATCGATTACCTATGACTTAAGCAGATGATGCATTTTTGTATCACGCCGAATTCCCTCTTAACTCTTTAAAACTCTCTCATGCAAACATGGGGCACTCGACGCCTCGCACATTTATTCAATTCTTGTAGCCGTCCATTACCACCCACTTTTTCATCAACTTCACCTGGACTTTATTTCTGCAGACGAGCCTGGAACGGTTCAAAGCCAAAAGTAAAGTCTCGAGCTTTCAGAAAACCCCGCCTATTCTCTGAACCTATCGTGATACCAAAACCAACCCCAAATCCAAATCTAAGCGAGAATTCTGCTGGTGCTCCAATGACGACTACGGTTGAGATCGCTTCGGCGCCCACCGTGGATACTCCCGGAACTTGTCTCTTTGTCCACAGCGATAAACGGGCGTATCTGTTTGGCCGACCCGAAGAAGGGACTCAGCGCGCTTTCCAGAGCAGGAGACTTGGAATGGGAGCAACAGAGCAGGTCTTTCTCAGCGGCAGTGTCTCGTGGGAATTGGTTGGAGGTCTCTTCGGCTATGTTCTCACAGTTGGTGGCGCTCTAGAGGCGAGTAGGGAACAGACGGCATTGATCAATGAGGAAAGAAAGAGCAAGGGCCAAAAGTTGACGAAGCAAGCTGCTTTCGAAACCATTCACATCCATGGTGGCGAGAATCTAAACCACACTCTCGCCGCATGCCGTCCCGTCATTTTACGTCAACCGATCTCTGTGCGCACGCATGAGCATAGAGAAAACACTCGGCTTGAGACAATCGAGAGCATAGAACCCGACTGGAAAGACGACGTGCTCCGTGTGTGGAAGATTCCGATTCAACGAGATCGCTCCAGCAGCCCAAAGAAGCGTCGCAGGTCGAGCGCCATCGCCATCAGTGAAGACCAAGAGGAAGCACAGTTCAAAGAGTGGTCACCACTTTCAGACCCTGAATATGCGACCACTCTTGTTGAGAAAGTCATGTTCAATGGAAGACTCAAAGGAAACGGCATGCTCATCCCTGTCAAGCTGAGCGAGGTCAAGCCCAAGGATACTACTATCTTTATACGGGAGGAAGGCAAAGCAAAGCTTTACAAGGGTCCTAGACCTGGCGATGGGTCAAAATTGACAGAGCCGGATCAAATTGTTTGGGTATTCCCCGAGAAGGAGACTCAAATCGATCGCAGCGGGGATATCCTCAACGTGACACATCGACCACTGCCCCCAACAATCTACAGCCAAAGCTCCATGTGCTACATCGTCAAATGCCTCGACCGCCGCGGAAAATTCAATCCTCAGAAGGCGAAAGAGCTTGGAGTACAGGTCACTGACTTCAAGCAACTGACTGCGGGCAATACTGTAGTGACAAAAGATGGCGTTACTGTAACCCCTGAGCAGGTCCTTGGCGAGACTCAGCCCGGACAAGGATTCATTCTCGCCGACATCGAATCTCACGACCTCATTGACTCATTCATGGAGCGACCTGAATGGTCTAACACGGAATTGATGTCTCATGTGGCTATTGTGTATTGGATTCTCGGCCCAGGAATGGCAGACGATGCTAGAATCCAGAAGTTTGTGGATGAGCACCCCACGATGAAGCACTTCTTCTGCGCTCAAGACACATGCCCCAATATGATCTCTCTGGCTGGACCTGGGCAGTTACAGACCAAGCTACGTAGGGTCGACCCTGAGAGATTCACTCTCCTCAAATTCGATAACGATGTCAAGGGAGCCATGCCAAATGGATCACAGGTTGAGTCTGGCCGGACAGGAACCAAAATTGCGCTCATGCCCCGACTCAAATTCGGCGAGGGCGAGATTGCCCCGTTTCCTGATCTCATGGAGGCAGCTCAGTCTGTCAGTGATGAGATTCTAGAACTGGCACGAAAGGCTCGTGAAGAGACATCTGATCCCGAGTTCTTGCGAAAATTGGAAGAGGACGAACAAGATATTCCCAATCGTGATGCTGAAATCATCCCCCTTGGGACTGGCTCTTCAATTCCAGGCAAATATCGCAATGTTTCGTCAACACTGATTCGGGTACCTGGTATTGGAAACTATCTTCTCGATGTTGGTGAGGGCACCTTGGGTCAAATCCGACGGCTCTTTGGAGAGGAGGAAACTGGAAATATACTCCGAGATCTCAGGTGCATTGTCATCAGCCATCTTCACGCTGATCATCACCTCGGTACTCCCAATATGATCAAAGCCTGGTACGAGCACACCATCGAGGACACCAATGCCAAGCTAGCTATATCCTGTATATCAAGATACAAGGCGCTCTTGGAAGAGGTCTCTCAAGTCGAGGATATTGGTTTCCACAGACTCCATTTCCCCCATTGCAGCAGCACCAAGCCCGATAAGTACAACACCGGCCCCTTCATGATCGATAACGGAGACTTTGGGCTCCGTGTTATCAAGCGCATCCCAGTTCCTCACTGCTGGCTCTCCTACGGAACAGAACTCGAGCTCACATCCGGTCTCCGCATCGCATACTCAGGTGACTGCCGTCCCTCAAACGAGTTCGCTCGGGAGTGCGAAGGTGCCCACCTCCTTATCCACGAGTGCACGTTCGACGATGACATGCTGGCTCACGCTAAGAAAAAGGGCCACTCTACAATGGGCGAGGCACTAGAGGTTGCGCGCAAGATGAAGGCTCGAAGGACGCTGCTCACGCATTTCTCGCAACGCTATGTCAAGGCTGATTCTTTGAAGAGAGATGAGAGAGGTCAGGCTGGTGAGGCACTCATGGCTCTTGATCTTATGAGTGTTAAGCTGGGCGATTTCAGGAAGGCTGCTGCTTTCCAGCCTGCTATTGCTATGCTCATGGCGGATGCAGGTGACAAATAAGGTCCTCGGTATGAATAGACTTGTATGATAAGGGAAAGTATAGAGTTGTAACGCTATATATGACCTGTTGATGATGACTGCTTATTGTTCGAAGTAACTCGGGCTGTTCATGTCTGCAGAGCCTTAGGAACAGAATAGATGCGAGTTTCTACTATAGGAACATGTCTCGAACTGTTCACAGCCGTCAACACAACACAAACTTTGAATGTACAATAATAGCTTTGTAAATTAGAAGCTCACTAGATGTTGATTGATAACTAATACCAATTATACGTTCTATCCATATCGAGGCATCTCCTCTAGGGTGGCCGCATATGCGACTGAACACAGAACATTCAGCATCACCACAACTCCACCCTCGAAACAAGCTTTCAGCCAACTCACAACTCAAACAATCGTTCATCAACAACATATCCAAGACATTCCTACCATTCAAACATCAACAACAATGATCTTACACGTCACTGTGCAAATCTTGGAAGAGAATAGTGATCCCGCTCCTCATCGGAAATAAAAGGTTCCGGCCGCGTGGCCTAATGGCTAAGGCGCTAGATTTCGGTCTCCAGCTTCCGAACTCTCTAGAGATTCCAGGTTCGAATCCTGGCGTGGTCGCTTACTTGCTGGAATTCATCTTTTGCTGAATGGAAACTCGTCGGCATTGTATTTTTGCAGATCCGGTACTCAGAGTTGGGGACTCGGGATATCAACCCGCCAATCGCGGCTTGTTGATTTGCTGCTTAGGATTTTGGTATCTCTTGGGTGACTGATATCATTGCTCCGATAAGGGACCGACCCCGATACAGATTGACCCTGATATGTCTTTTGGACTTCAAGCTGTGTCTATTATACAACAATTTCTACCAGAAATTCTATGTTAATTCTAGAGATATTCAGAGATATTCATCTCTACTCGGGACTCGTCCCGATTCTCCTTATGCGTAACCCCACGATTTATAGCCCGGGCCGGGGTTGTATGTACGTAAATTAAGCCATGTGCCGGCTCCGAAAGCGGGGACTCTCCTGCGGCTACGTTAGCTTATCGTCGCGTTTATTCAGAGCAATCCCCCTCCACCGGATTTTTTTGTCCCACGAAGTGGTCATTCGGGCATTTCTAGTCCACAAGAACCCCTCTAGCGGTCAATTAATAGTTTACCTTTGCCTCGCCTTGCTTTGCTTCAGGTCAGGTAGAGCCTTGTCTGTTTTCCCCTCCCGCCGCCCTCTTGCTCGCGAGCAACTCCCCTCGTTATCTCGAATCCGACAAAGACTCCGTCCCGTATCTACACACAGAACATGTCGGCCTCGCTACCAGGCGCGCGGGAGCTTCCCGCTTCCCAATATGACCTTGAAACATACATGGGACGGGTACGCCATACAATGGGCATTACAGACCCTACGTAAGTCCAATTGCTGAAACCCTGAGCCTCCAACCTCAAATATAATGAGCTGACCGTGCTGGCGCATTCTCCAGGACCCTGTTCGCGGGCAAGACCGGACTCGAGGCGGCCAAGAAGCTGGTGACGGATTACAAGACGGGAAAGATCGAGCACATGTCCCCATCTTTGTGGCATGCCAAGAAGGTTGTTGACTCTACGCTGCACCCTGGTATATATGGCCCTGGCAGAGTGCAATCGTGACGCCAGCTGACGAGATACTGTGCAACAGACACCGGCGAGCCCGTCTTCTTTCCCTTTCGAATGTCCTGCTATGTCCTGACCAACCTCGTCGTGACCGCCGGTATGCTTCAACCTGGCATGGGTACAGTCGGCATTGTTGGATGGCAAGTCTTCAACCAGTCCCTCAATGTCGCATTCAACACTGCCAATGGCAACAAGTCCTCCCCCATGTCGACCGAAGTCATGATCAAGTCATACCTCTCCGCCGTGGGAGCTTCTTGCTCTGTCGCTCTTGGTCTTAACGCCATTGTGCCTCGACTCAAAGTCACACCCTCCACCCGCCAAATCCTCGGTCGATTGATTCCCTTCGCTGCCGTTGCTACAGCCGCTGGCCTCAACACCTATCTCATGCGCCGGGACGAGATCGTCAAGGGCATCGATGTTCGACCTGTACTGTCGGATGATGACAAGCAGAAGCTCATCGCCGAAGGCAAGTCGGAACGAGACGTACCCTCGCTGGGCAAGTCTCAATCTGCTGCCAAACTCGCTGTGTATCAAACCGCAGCCAGTCGAGTCTTCACAGCGTCTCCTATCATGGTTCTTCCTCCTATGGTCTTGTACCATATCGAGAGTAGGCAAGCTTGGTACAAGAACCTTATGCAAAAGGAGTGGGTGCGCTCACGACCAGCACTCGTCAAGGGTATTCCCCTGGGTATCAACTTGAGCTTGATTGCCCTCACCTCCTTCGCCGTCCTTCCTTTCGCTCTGGCTGTCTTCCCACAGCAACAAGAAGTGAGCGCTGAGTCACTCGAGCCTGAGTTCCATGGCAAGGGAGGTAAGAATGGCAAGGTTGTTTTCAACCGTGGCCTGTAAACAGCCTCTGTTGCATAGCGCAGAAACCCCTTTAGCATGATGGTCGTGAGAACGATTGCACATGATGCCCAATCTCTCGTGACACCATGCTGTTTGAACAACAGTAGAGAGGTTTCCCTGAGATCTTGTTGAGAAGGCAAGTTGTCGCTGGTTAACAAACCAGAATAGCCTCAAACTTGCACGAAAGAATAAAAGGGTGAAACAGCTTGTCCCCTGGTTGGTTTGAAAATACAAGAGACAACGAGAACCGTACAGGCGGCGTTTATAGTGTAGATAGAGATTCTTTGCAACTTTGAGAGCGTGCTAGGTCTGAAATGTTATGCAGGAAACACAAGTAAAGGAGCTTCTCAGAGCCAAAAGTTGCTCGCTTTAGCCACTAGAGCTAGACTTGACTGTATCATTAGATATTAGATGAATGGATTCATACAACACCCATTATAAAGAGCGCAATATGTTGTAAACTATACACTTCTTGACCTAGATCTTACGACCTATGCTGACTGGCCCTCTTGATGAACATAGACAGCTGTTGAAGTCTAGGGTTAGCTATAAGGGTGCAGTCGGCAGCCTAAGGTTGCTCTTTTTACCTGTCATATTAGAATAAGACAAAATGATTCTGTTGAAACACAGCCAATAAAGTATTGGTGTAAAGTTCACCAAACCAATATCATCAATGCCGGAGAAGAGCCTTTGAAGTCTAGTGATTGCACATTTCGGTCAGACAGTCAAACTATCGCCACCGGGATCGACAAGGCTAGCCCAGGCTAGATGCTGAGCCGACGCGTCGCGCCTGTTGAAGGAATGTAGCCAAGCAAATGGCAGGACTACATATCTTGTGATAACCAAAAAAAGAGAGGGGTAAAATCTCTTTGCTTTCATGTCGACAAGAACAAAACACACTCATGTTTGAGATAGGACTCCACAGGAATATTCGTGAACTGTCTAGATAAGGGCTATTCAAAGTGACATGGCCATGGAAGTTGGTGACGATTCTTGGTGGGGCGTATTGGTTGGTAGGTTGGCAATAACGGAGTGGCAGTGGCCTTGGATGGGGCAGAAGTGACCACTGCTGAGACTGTTAACACAAGGCGAAGCAGGAAACGCCGAGTCAAAAGCTCATCCCGTTCGTTGTCTTCTGGGTTTGATGAAACGGGGGTGCCTAATACTAATTTGATGAGGAGGATTTGGTCAAGTACCGTAGCGTCTCGGTTCGGCAAGGACCACCTATGAATAGCAACGGAATGATGGCCGTGATGAGACTGAGGATGCGAAGTTTGATGTCCTCATAATAGACCTATCGCCGTCAGTAAGGAAATGAGACCCAGCCAACAGGAAACCGTATATTGAGAACCCCAATCAGGTTCGTGGCGCACAGTGGGGTGCCCTTGGGCTGAGAGTAGCAAGGAACGCCCTCCGCCAGAGTTGTCACAGTTAATTCAAGACATACATAGAAGATGCACACTGTTGGTTCATCTCTAGAGATAACGCAGTAACGAGAGAAAATATACCTGAGATGCAGTTCACTATCACGGTACAGAGAATCATTGGCAGCCCACCAAGGGCAACAAAGTCCTTGGAAAGAATGCATTTGGGGTTGTTGGCCTCCATAACTATGCTCGAATCTGTAATTGGAGGGTCCAAGTCAAACATTCTGGAGCCGGGGAATAGTGACTGGCGGATAGGAGGGATCCATCGCCGAGGCGGGAGACGGGCTAGACGGGCATGTGCCGCAAGAGTGGACGAGCGTGTGCACCTGAGTGAAATGGTACGAATAAGTTCTCGAACACATTGTTCAGTAACCAAGTCCAGCCAAGGTTGTGAGTATGCTCGTGCTTCCCCCGAACAAGACTCGGGAAGTGACATGATCAATTTTAACGCTATTGTTTGTTGTATGAGCTCCCTTCAGGCTCCTCTCAATATGCGGCTGGCTGCGACGAATGATGTCGGAGGCCGTGGGCTGACTGAACCTCTCATCAGCCCAAGACATTGGGTCAGCAAAAGTCCGGACGGTGTCCACTGTCGACTGATCACTGGTGGTTATGCTGAAGTGTGGTGCAGCGAGGCTCTGGAATTGTAACGGCTGCATGCCCGGAACGATTCGAGACAGAATTGGTGGCATCCGTCCCCTCTCTGCAAGTGTGGGGTGCCTTGTCCGGGGTCTTCAAGGGCTGAGACGACGGACAATTGTACTTTCAGAGCCATGGATAGCAGGCATACAGCCAAGCTGAAGGTGAAATAGGGGGGCTATAGTGACACAGAGCACTGCTTGTCATGTAATGGATATACATACCAATGCCAACAACCTTGGCCTCAGACAGTTCTTTCCGACATCAACAAGTGTCAGCAAAGAGCGAGCACTTCGACATGCACCAGAAAAGGCACGGGGTTGTTGGAGGGTCTTGGGTTGGCTAAAAAGGCCCACCGCCAGCGTCACCCTGCCCTGGGGCGAAATGCGTACCAGATCTGATGCTCTTTAAGGTGCGCAAAGAGTGAAAGTACAGAGTGCTAGATTCTTCGAGACGATTAAAGTTGAACTCTCTTTCAAGCGGTAAAGAGGTACCAACGGGCAAACCGAACCGTATTTGCAATTGTCCCTGACTTGCCTGTAAAGGGGTTCTTTTCCCCGTCATCAAGCAGTCAAATTCCAAATCCTGCACGAAGGAATTGTATGAACAGACACCTGTGTGATTGTTCTTGGTCACCTTTAGGTTAAGTGATAGTAGGTACTGTATGGATACTGTTTGGTGTGCATGCTCCGTAGGGTGTGGGTTCTGTGTGTGTTTCTGTGCAGTAGGGTCGCGTTTATGGCTGCCCTGTGAATGGATCTCTCATGACGTATATCCGATATGTTATTAACTGCTTGTTCCCATCAAATCGTCGAGATAAGAAGAAGAAATTGTTGATTTTGAAGACCGTGGGTGGATGAACACAAGTCGAGTTTTGTTTCTCGGCAAACTCTGTACAAGCTCAAACGAATGATGATGATGAAAAGTCCCAGTGTCGGTCCAGGCACAACCAATTTTTCTTTCGGAACACAGTCTGAGTGTCGGGAGGGAGCGTTGTGTACTTCCATCATGAAACCTTGGAGGTACCGAGGCGTTTAGACGCATGCCAGAACCATACGTGTGATACAGTAGTAGTACTTTGTGGGCCACACCTTTGTTGTACCTAAGGCATCCGTCACAGAACGGGCTCTCTTTCCAGCCTCTCAGGTCATCCTCACACCTGCCATCATGACACGAAAAGCCAATGACAAGGCACGTCAAGTAACGATGAGGATCTACCTGAAATACTAAAGCGATCAAGGGATCAAACTGGTTTGTTTGTTATGTTTATTAAAGTACCGAGATCTGTACGTGTCATATCGTCATCTGGACTGATTTTAGTGGCATCCAATGTTTCTGTTCACACGATGGTCCCTGCTCTTCCTCACATATGTTTGAAAGATTTATTCCAGATTGCCTAATAAGCAAGACAGCCGAGGATATTCTAGCGACATTGCAACGAATCTCATCTCAGATGATATAGAGAGTACTCTTGTTTTTATTTCTTTTCAGATACGGGATACCTCTTCGAGGTCAAGATTAGATATTACTCGTTGTTCTTCCACAGCTGAAGTTACCTATCATTCCGCAGCCTCAACCTCAGGAGCAGACCTTGGCAGAGGATGGCGTTATAAAGTTTTAAAATATCATTCTGAATTTTTCACACTTTACCTAAGTCTTTCTCTCTTTTATGATCAATACCCTAACTTGTGGCCTTTCGTTTACCTCGAGAATTTGAGCCAAAGTGATGAATCAAGTATCCGAGCTTTGTCACTCACTGACAAGCACAAGCGTTTAGCACTTTGCCTCACTTGGCCGGGCATCTTCCCCAAAACAACCCTTTCCACTCAAGCCCTGTAAGTGATGGACCCTGGTTTTCCGACTGAGGTGCCCTGGGCCTGGAGAGCCGAATCGCGACGTCGCCACGGTACGATAAAGTACCTCTGTACTCTGTATTTCCTGCCCAGTTCCACTGGAATTCCGCCTCTTCTTCTTCTTCTTCTTCTTAACCCCAAAGTCGTAACCCGAGAGGAGAAGAGGAGAGGAGATAGAGCACAACACAAGCATCCATGAGTGACAAATCCCACACACTCCTTGATGGGGACTGAGCCCAGTCCAGGTGTTGAGGATGACGCCAAAAATACATGCTACCACTAGACGTCACCGCCTGTAGGAAATGTACTCACCAGCAAATCTTTATCTGACCAACGTCACCCAAAATGGATCCCCTCAAATCTGCCCCGGCCACCCGTAACTTTGGCCAACGCTTTTTCCAAGACAAATGGGATGCCCGTGACGCCTTCAATCGGGCTTGGATGGACTCTTCAAGTCACTCCACTGTCTGCCTGCCTTTTGGCTATGACCCTCGCCTCGCCCATTTCATCCCCACACATTAGTCTCAGTTCTCGAGAGAAAAGCAAGAATATTCTAAACCCAACGAGACGTGACCTGCGATAAGCTGAACTTAAGTGGACTGCCCGGGCTCCTGCTACAGTGCCCCTTCGTAACCTTGACCCCTAAATCACACGCTGAGGCCACTGTACCTAGGTCACTGGCCTTCGCTGGACGAGCGCTTTTTTCCCACCCTTCGCCCTTGGTTTCTCTATTCCGTCTGGGCACACCTACCTATCCTATCCTGTCCTATCCAATCCTCCACCCTCACCACCAAAACGATTCACCAAACTAGGAGGTGCGCCCCCCCGGGTCCTTCCCCAGTCCCGTTCCATCTCGCCTTTCTTCGCTCATCGGTTGTGTCCTTCTCCTCTTCACTCACGATTCCTCCATCGTACATACATGAACCTCGAGAAGGCCTACACATACGAATCGACGCGACGATTTGATCGGTCGGCTGTACCGTTCGATACAGCGAAACTGCACCTCTCTCGTTTTTGTTTTTCGTGATCGCTACTGCCGTCTCTAAAGCCCTTGGGTGGCTTTGGCTTTCCCCATCATGTCAACACCAACTACAGCGACGGCTACGCTTCCACACTACAATCCTCACCATTACCAGCCCTCCTATGCCCATTCGCACACGCATCATCAGACCTATCAGTCGAACCCCAGCGCCAATTTTCGTTCTACTGTCTCGAACCAGAATATCCTACCTCCTCCCGTCTCTTCGGCTGTGTCGCCTTCCCACAGTGCCATTCTGCCGCCCCCCTACCAGCTGTCGCCTTTGGGATACTCTTCATCGGGTTCGAATGGAATAAGTTTGACCAACTCTAACTCTCGCTCTGCACACCACGCTCAGGAACCCAGCCCGCGACACGACGCGGCATACTCTACAGGAAGTATGACGGAGCGTGCCCCTGCCACTCGCGCTGAGCAACCTTCGAGAAAGCGTAGACGCTCCAGAGAGCCCGATTGGGGCACCTTCTACAAGAATGGCCTGCCAAAGGAAATCATCGTCATTGACGACACACCCGAGCCTGAAGCAAACACTAGCCGGAAAATTACGAATGGTACTGCTGCTGCGCCCAGCGATAACACGAGCAGTCAGGTGGCTAAGAAGAGGAGACGAGAAGACGAGTCCGGCACTGTCCAGGCCTCGGGTTATCACATCAAATACCTCGAATCACAACACAGCACTCCTTTGCAGGTGTCAACACCAGCGGGCTCGTCCAATTCCAGCAGTGACCGCACCAATTCGGCACTTAACACCACCGCCCCGACATCACTCTCATCCAACGGCCAGTATGAGGAGGGACTGGCTCCCCTTAAGCGAAAACGCACCCGTCAACAGGTGGCGAATGAAGCCAAACGCCGCGATGTAGATGGCCTCGGGGACTTCTTCACATACAAGCCTCCGCCCTTTCCTCCAAAGAAGGCCTCTGAGGTTAACGTACAAGTTATCCATGACGTGAGTTTTGACGCCACATCACTTAGCAGATTGAGATGAGATTATTAACAAATTGGTAGCGACATTACAACAAAAATGTCAAGGTTGATGATGACGATGGCCATTACATTGTCGTCCCTGATGCTGAACTCACAGAAAAATGTAGGTTTATCATATTCTCCTTTGAGACTCATCTAACCCAGTCCACAGACCAGATTGTCCGCCTACTGGGCCAGGGAACCTTCGGCAAGGTCGTTGAAGCCCACGATCGAAAACGTAACAAGGCCGTGGCGGTCAAGATCATTCGATCAGTTCAGAAATACAGAGATGCTTCGCGGATAGAACTTCGTGTTCTCGAAACCCTCAAACGAAACGATGCAGAGAACCGTAACCGATGCATCCATCTACGAGACTGTTTCGATTATCGCGGTCACATTTGTATCGTCATGGACTTGCTCGATCAGAGCGTTTTCGATTTTCTCAAGGGCAATGGATTCGTTCCCTTTCCCAACAGCCAGATTCAGAGTTTTGCCCGACAACTCTTCACCAGTGTTGCCTGTAAGTTGGACTAATGAACAACCTTGCTTGGCAGTATATTGATTTGACTTAGTTCTGCACGACCTCAACTTGATCCATACTGACCTCAAGCCTGAGAATATCTTGCTGTGTAATCACGCCTACCAGACCTTCACATATAACCGCAAGATCCCTTCGTCCTCTTCAACTATCAGCCGCCAAGCTACACAGCGGCGTGTTCTACTGGACACAGAGATTCGGCTCATCGACTTTGGCTCTGCCACATTCCAAGACGAGTACCACTCCTCGGTGGTTTCAACACGCCACTACCGTGCCCCAGAAATCATCCTTGGACTTGGGTGGTCGTTCCCTTGCGACATTTGGAGCATAGGATGCATCCTTGTCGAGTTCTTTACGGGTGATGCTCTCTTCCAGACACACGATAACTTGGAACACCTGGCCATGATGGAGGCTGTCGTCGGATCAAGAATCGATAGTCATCTTGTCCAGGCTGTCAACAAGATGTCTACAAGAAGTGGTGGTAATGCCGCCTCAAAGTCAGTCTCCCCTTGAAATGTTCCCTGATTTACATGCTGACACCTTTCAGATACTTCAAGAGACTCAAGCTTGATTATCCTACGCCAGACACAACACGCGGCTCCCGTCGCTTTGTGAAGGCGATGAAGCACCTCGATGTAAGAACCTTTTGCATGACTTGACATTGCTCGTGTTAACAGATAGTAGCAAATTATTCCCGGAAACAACACTTTCCTCAAGAACTTTGTCGATCTGCTAAAGAAGATATTCGTTTACGACCCTGCCCATCGTATTACTGCAAAGCAAGCCTTGCAGCATCCTTGGCTCAAGGAGATGGCCCAACCTGACGACGGCACCGAGGCGGCTAAGATCCGCATGGAGCGGATACGCATGGAACAACAGGCTCAGAGACATGGATATGTCCGAAGTTGATGACCTAAGTCTGATACCCCTCACTAACGACATATGAGCATGATCACGGAGTTCTGGTTTTCCAAGGCGTTGCATTGAAGGATAGGTATCAACGCAAGGAGAGGAATGCTTGATGCCGATTCAATTTGCTCTTGTATTCTAGTGCCACAGCCATCGTATTTTCGTCGCCCTTTCTGTTTACTAGGAGTTATCTCTGGCAGTTGGTTTGTTACGCAACGCTACGACTGGAAGGACTGGTGCATTTTCGATGGACAGCGTTGATGAGCCCAATACGGCTCCAGCAGTATGTGAACAACTTAACTGTTCATCTCGTTCCCTTTGTCAGAAGAAATATAAATCGGACAAATGTTCCACGAGAACCTTGTTTTCAACTCGATCGAACGACAAGCGGATTCACCTATTCATCCATAGCACTATGTTTGTTGGTAGCCTGTGGCTTCTCCGGGTTGCCTCCACACCTTGGCTCCTCTCAACAGTTGATCTTGGGAGCCATAGGTAGGTGTGCAGAACAACACAGCAAGATTTCAGCCCTATCTAACACTTTGTTTGAGAGATAGTCCAAATCGGTACCTTGTTCGCACAAAGCCATTCACTTCGAGAACAGCAGATCCATTCCACTGGTACGGAGTACTCCATTTTGTTGAAGAATTTGTTACCGCACTGTTCGCACTGAGGACGTGCGTCGCGACTAAGGAACACATTGACGATGCCCTCGAGTCACTGTCTGTGTTCGCCATTCAAGATTTTTTATATAAGGCGTGTGGTGCCAGTGAAGGAAGCAAGCAACCAGGATCTACGGTTTTCTACGGAGCAAATTGATGGTGATTTTGCTTCCTCTTGAACAAACCTTTTGAAAAAATTGATGCGGCAGCCTTGTGTTGAACTTCTTGTCTTCTACTAAGAACAAATCTCATAGTGTTCATAATGGTACCCCATCGTACATATCATGACCCTGATGAGGAGATCAGGCATATCCCACTACCTGATATATCAAACCATCAGCTTGACGAACTCACGGACCTGTTGTGGATGGATCCAGGAGTCAACATAGCTGTGCCAAATAAAGAGTGGTTGCTAGACCAGCAAGCTCGTGTAGCTAAGCTCGACAAGTCAAACCGTCGTTCCACCAAACTCTTGGCCCGTCTTTCTGCCAAACTTGAGAGCCTGTCTTATAGACTTGGTGCCGACGGTTCGCCGACAGCATGTCTGTGCTCAGCCCATCATGGTCTTCACCCTAAGCTGATCCGGCGACTTATGCTCTTGATCATCGCCGAATGTACAGAGCGTATCCAGACTCTGCGCACTTGGCGACAGCGTATCGCTTATCCCAATGCTGTTATTGCATGGCTGGATCGCATTGATGCCGTGACAGGACTTTGGATCGGTCGTAAAGCTTTCAATGCCACCTTTGGCTACGAACGTGTTTCGCCCACAAACCTCGTGGTAAAAAGCAAGTGCGAAGCTTGCATCATGTCGGTCATTGGTGGTAGACCTCAGGTGCTGAGCGATCTGCGAGCGACATTGACCACGCGAAGGGATCGCCATATCGAGCAAGGTGGTAGAGATCCAAGACTTCTCCGAGTTGTTGAGTCTTGGATATCACACCAGCATCCTAATAGTCGTAGGGCTATCTACACAGGAAGTGCTGAGATCAGTGAAGAACTTACCAATCTGATCAATGCCATTAACTCCCTGAGAGGGCAACGTCCAGAATCTCATATATCTCGATCTTCATCTCGATCAGTATATGGCCACCCATATAGAGTGTATGAAGAAGACGGTAGCCGCGGCCGTGCTCGTGCTCGGCAATCGATTCCTGAACACTCGTCTCGGCCAAGCTACAGCAACCACAGCCAGGAGGACAGAAGCATGTTTCTTCGTCCAGAATCAAGATCCAGTTACTTGAGTGCTCCGTTGCAAGAGGGCGAGCAAAATTGGATGGATGAGGACGTAGACTGCCAAGCGTTGCTGTGGATGGATTGTCAGATGCAACAGCAAGGACTTACGGCCGATGAACGAAGACAACTCTTTGAGGACGATGTGCATCCCGCCTTCAGCGACTATGCAGAGAGTGTTCGGAACATGTCTCTCGATAATCGACTGCAGAGGGACTTTGCACCTGAGCAGCAGAGGAGAGACTCGACCGCTACTGTCACGAGACAGAGTGTTATGTCAAACCAACAAAGAGACTCTGCTTACAATGGAAAGAGAGCAAGCATCGTGCCAAATGAGCAGATGGAAATTTCATCTGTCTACAGTAACCCAAGTGCCGTGCCACCTCCTCTCAGCTTCAGCAGAGGACCGACACCCCCTGATACTACTGCCAGTAATAGCCCTACGGAAACTGAGTGGGAGCCTGCATCGGTATTTTCTCCCCCAGAAAGTGCTGCAGGGAGTTCAACTCCTCGTCCAGACACTGTAGAGCCGACCAGTGGAGGTACTCGAGAGTCTACCATAAACGCTCAACTTCAAGCACATATAGATTTTTGTCGGCAATACGGATTCAAGACGGGCATCCCATCTATTGATGGGGAGCCGTCAACACCTCGGCCAGCACGGGGCGGTAAGCAAAGAGCCTCGGCCGCCCCGTCAATTGCAGCGTCGAGCATTTACTCTTCGCATCCTGGGTTTAGACGCTCACAAGAGAACGTGGGTTCATTGGCTCCAGGGGGTCAGACGAGCCGTCGAACATCACGTATGTCGAATCAGGGGCAGCCCCAGAAGAGTCTGTTTGATCACGTGCGGGAGAATAGACAACTGATGGAGGACAGTGATGAGGAGTAGTTGGAGTTGATGCATTCCATGGAGTATGGGGTTGATGTTTTGTTGTTAGTTTAGATATACCATGGGAAACAAGCTTGTAGGACAACACACGGCAGAGCTCTGCAAATATAATTCCATTTGTTTATTAGATTCATTTGTTGATGTTATTATTCATATCCTAATTGTTAACTTGTCACACCCGAACCGCTGCAGCCACAGGTCCTATTTGTGTTGAACCACAGAAAATGCTGTTGATCTTGTTGAAGATATGCACGTAGCCGTGGTTTGCGCGAGTATTGCCTCATCCTTCAGTAGTAGGTAGGTATCTGGTATGTTTAGTAGGTATTGGCACAGAGCCCTGTCAGTGCTGTAGGTGCTATCTGCTGCCACTGTTGACAACTGGCAGTGGCCTCTGATTCATTTCACTCAACTCTCTCGTTGCCAGGCAAGAGCTGACCGCGTGCTTCTCTTCTTCACACGGTACCTTACTTTGTCTAACCTTTGGCCACTCGCCTTCATCTCCTCTCTCTATCACAACAAACAAAAGCTCGAGTTTCTCCCCTTCCTCAACACAACCGAGTCTCAATATTTACTCGCCGGCCGAGAAGATCGTTGATATTCTTTCACTCTCTCCTCTTCCTTTGTATTGTTTTTCTTCATATTACTTTTCGAACTCTGTTGTCACGCGCCGTCCTTCGCGCTGTTGCTTGCACCGCTGTTTCTACGCATCACTGTGTTTCTAGTAGTACATCTGCTTGTTTCGCCTTTATACTGGTTCGTCTTCATTTGCTGCATTTCCTCCCATTATCCGCAAGAACTAACAATGGAAAGTCGACTTTGTAAGCCATGTCGTGGGCCCCCAGCAGTCGAGGCGGCGGGGGCAGCACGCCTTCGCCTTCGCCAAATCTCAATAACTCGCTGCAGCGCATCCAAGGCATGGGTAAACTCGTTGGGATCCAAAACCAAAACCAGCAGCTCCTGCCTGCGGGCGCCGTTAAACAGCGATTCCTCGGGTCTCAGGGGGCATCGAGTAATGGACATCCCACTCCTATCCAGCAAAGCTATTGGAATAGGGAGAAGGGTCTTCGCTCTCCTCTCCCTCTCCAAGAAAGTGCGAAAGAGGCGGTTCGTATTCCTCCGCATCGAAGGCTTTCTACAAATGTCGTGCATTCTTCTCCTGCTCCGTATCAGACGCCCGTGCAGGAAGTTGTTCGCGCATCCTTTCACCAAACACCTGAAATCGTGGATTCCGAAGGGACAGACGACTTTGAGCACAGCTCTGCCGGCACCTGGAACTCACCTAAGGAGCAGTCAATCGGCAACAACTCGTCGGAATTTGAAGGTGCTCCTTTGCCAGCACCCCTGCATATCATCCAAGCTGCTACACCTTCAACCGCCCTCGTTCTCCGACAACGATCCTTAAGCACCGCCTCCATGGCGCTTAGTGCTGGCCCAATGCCTTCAGATGAAATGCCCGCATGGAACAGTCCTAGACCACCTGATCACGAAAATGATGATGATATGGCCCTTGTCCAGGTCGATCCGAATTTATTGACAGCCGTGGGGAAGTGGGAGACACAACACGAGAGCTATCCCATCGTCAACCTTACCGCAAACCGTCACCCCCGGGTGGATGATTGCGATATCGACCCTGCGACAGGTAAACTCATCCCTCCACCACGATATATCAAAATTCAGAAGGACTCCCAAGCAAAGCACAACTGGCGCCGCGCGATGACCAATTCTGAAGGCTATATCGCCCGCGAGCTGGATCTACGCAAATCGAAAAAGGAAGAGATTGAGCGTAAGATAGAAGAACAGAAGTATGCCAACATTACGAAGGAGGAAGACAAGTGGCCCGATGCAGATTGTACTCTCCGGCCCGTTCAGCCCGAGGACTTCCAGGGCATCGCAAACATCATCAATAATGAAGTGCAACGACAAGATTCGCAGGTGTACCTACCCAAAATCGACAGTGCACAAATTGCAGAACTTTACAGCGCTTGCACATTGAAGCGTCGCCCTTTTATTGTGGCGATTGAGTCTTCTTGCGAGATAGCCGACCGTTCTGGATGGTCCAAGGTCGATGAAAAGCGCTATCAGAAGCTCATTGGAATTATGAAATCCCATGGAGTTTCAGAGAGCCCAACCATCCTTGGCTTCGCCTTTGTCGATGATTCTCGACAGGACTTTCTAGGCCACGCATGCCAGGGAGCCAGATTCTCTGGGAAAATCAAGCTCATCGTTGACCCAGAACATCGCCAAATGCTAGTCGGGTCGGCACTGCTGGACAGAATTATGTTGTCCACGTCCATCTACCATCGTAGTCTTGTTGACTACACCTGGAAGTGCTCGGAGACCCGAAAGACATACGAAGTGATTCCTGCACACAATGAACGAAAATACAGCAAGCTGTACTTGGAGACATTCTTTGATGGCGAGGACGATTCTCGGATTGAGTGGATCACTCGTCTCCTCGAGAAGTACGATTTTGACAAGGTTGCGACTTTCAAGGAAGCTGTTAAGCATGGGAAAACCCCAGGCGTCTGGAAAGACCTAGTCGTATGGGAACATGAGGCGCGCCCAGCGTCAGAAATGGTGGAGGAAGTGAAGAATTGATGTACTGGAGCCCTGGCTATTGAGTTTTGAGTGTTTATCGCAATGGCAATTACATGGCAGGGAATGTTTAGGCCAAGTTTGAGTGTATGGACATGTAAAGTAGCGCATGTAAGCAAAAATTTCGATAGGATTCACAATGTCCATGGGAGTCAGATTATGTAGATTATCCATCAATAGTGGCGGCTGAGGCATAGCATATGAGAGTGGTGAAGCTGGAGGGGTGAAGGAGATCAAGCGAGCACCAATCACGTGGAGTCATGAGAGCCGCAGGCAACTGAATTCAACGACCTCCATTGTTTGGTGATGAAGAAAGAAATCCTCTAAAGACCAAAAAACCGGCCAAACTGCTGAAGAGAGAACTTAAAGTGCTTTGCTTGTCCTACTATCGAGTCAATTCGACACACAACTTGTGAATCAAAATGTTGTCAATCCTGCGAAAAGCCCGACTCAAGGACAAAGAAATGCGAATCCTTATGCTGTGAGTATTTGGCGTTGCATGACCTGCTCCATGAAGTATTCTTACTAACTCTTCATAGCGGACTGGATAATGCTGGAAAAACCACAATCGTCAAGAAGGTTATGGGAGAGGATGTCAACACCGTAAGCCCAACATTAGGTTTCATCATCAAGACGATTGACTACGAGGGGTAAGAAGGACTTTATTCGTCATGGAACTCCGCTGACAGGCCTTACAGATACAAATTGAACATCTGTGTGTGACCTAAATATACCAAGTCCATGAGATGAGCTGACTCCCTCAGGGGACGTGGGTGGGCAGAAAACGTTGCGGTCATACTGGAGAAACTATTTCGAAAAGACAGATGCTTTGATCTGGGTTGTTGACGCAACAGACCGTTTACGCATCCAAGACTGTAGAGACGAGCTTCAAGGTTTGCTCTTAGAAGAGGTGCGTGATATGACACGGCAACGGTCGGATAGCTACTGACAAGCGGTACAGCGTCTTGCGGGGGCAAGTCTGCTTGTTTTTGCCAACAAAACAGATGTCGAGGGATGTATGGCGGAAGAAGAGATTCTCTCAGTATGTTCACGTCACGCCATGCCATGTGAATATGACCAACCGAGCTCACCACAACAATATCTAGGAGCTACAGCTGGAATCGATACGGACACATCGATGGCACATCCTGCCATGCAGCGCTATGACTGGAACCAACCTTAAAGAAGGCCTATCATGGGTTGTGGAGGATGCAAAGAAGCGACTATTTCTCTACTAAACGAGACTGGCT
The DNA here is from genome assembly GCF_019915245.1 of Fusarium musae. Lineage (NCBI taxonomy): Eukaryota > Fungi > Ascomycota > Sordariomycetes > Hypocreales > Nectriaceae > Fusarium > Fusarium musae. The sequence continues at coordinate 1,084,548 of NC_058388.1, forward strand.
CAACCAAATAGTTCCTGTTGGCCTCACAACAGGAAGTCCTTTTGCAAAAGCAACAAACAAACCACAGAGTGTGGATAGCCGTGAGACTTGGAAGCAAGCAACTAGCCGTATCGCATAAGAAAGTCAGCTAGCTTAAACGTTGAAACCCGATACAATAAACTCGTTACGCCGGGCAACGTAAAACGTCCCGCAAAACTCTCCAGCACGCAATCTTTACAGGCCTCTCGCCTAGCGAAGCGCAGGGGAGCGGGAGAGCATCACCAAGTGCCGCGTGCAGCTTGTGTTAACCTTACAAGGTCGTATTGTCGATCGGGAAATCTGAGATAACCTGCTTCTGTGGTCTGAGGCATGAGAAGAGCAAGATACGTACTGCTCACTTTGGTAGACGAACCAAGATGTGACAAGGTTTAACGGATTCAAGCCATGGTTTGGGTTTGTTGTTGTAGTGGATCGCCCGTGGGGAAAAGTTGAAAGTAAACAAAGGATGACGTTTGATATTGGTTCTTTTGTTTATAGCGCATAGGAACACAACATGTGAGCTGGGTGAGGCTGAGTTCAGGCTGCCTGTGATAGTAATTGAATCTTCACCGTTCCGATTCTGCATCATGCAAGTGATGAGACGAGGTTCATGCATATCTTTGCATGAGATCGAGCTCTGATATGCACCAAGATTCAAGACAATTCATGGCCGCATTTGGGCCGGAATCTGTCAAGCAGTCCCTCCCTCCCTAGCGAGCGGGAACGATTGCCCCCTGAGCCTTCGGGTTGCATGGGCGCTACAGCGGCCCCCTCTCATGGCGGGTTTTAGAGACAGACACACCTGGGGGCGGTCATGAACCAATAAGATCGCAGAAGCGCCATGTGAAATTTCCACTGCAGCTAACAGACATGATCCCATCCCAGTCGAGTGACCCATTATCAACTTCCCACCAGCACCACATCCATCTCAAGGCTACGTTAGGCTCTTGGGAGATAGCAGCAAAGCAGTCTATAACACCTGCTGCAACCTTGTGCGTAGGATTGCATTGTGTATTTTCCTGCTCGCGCTTACTGTGTGTGCTAGCTACTATCCAACAAAGCCAAGGGCCCACGCTGCGCCGTCTTTCTTCTAAAACATCCACCCCCTTCCGTGTCATGTCCCCAAGGCCCCAGAGCCATGTCCGACGAAGTCTCCCAGTTTCTCGAGCAGGTCGAGCGCCTGCGTGGTCAACAGATCGAAGAAGACGAAACGAGAGCTCGTGAGCTTGAAGAATACTTGGCCGCCAAGCGAGAAAGACAGGCCCGTCGTGAAGGTGAGAAAAATAACCAAAAAAACAAAGAAGAAAGAGAGAGAGAGAGGGAGCTTGGGCGTCCATTGTTGCTTGCAGCTTGACTCCCACCCGAGAGGCTTTGTTGCTTGCATTGATGGCGTTCCCTCCTCCAATTTCCAGGGCAACGTCCTCCGTCGTACAGCCGTTGTTTACTTTCCCTTGCTGTATTCTTATTTTACTGGCTTATTCATGGTCTGGTCTTGGCTTTGGGATGCATTGATGCTGAAATCACATAATCACTGATGGTGTCCTCTTGCTAACCACAATCACCACTGACAGAACGTGCACGATCAATCTCACCACAAAAGTCCTCCCCTGCAAACACTCCCTCACCGCGCTCGAGTCGTCGTAGCGTTCATCTATCCGAGGCATTGAGGCTCGACTCCCCCGGTTTGTCCAAGGACGACGCTGCCTCGCCATCATCTGAGCCTGAAGCAAAGCCCGAAGCTCCAATGGATGTCAGCTCCTCTCCGACCAAGGAGAACGAGTCTCCTGTTGGTGTCGATACCAAGCCCGCGACTACACCCACCCGTTACTCTACATTATCATGGCAGCGGCGGCCCAACTCCCGCAGCGGCTCTGCACGCCCATTGAGCATGCTCGCAACCCAAAATGCGACCCAGCGGTCGTTCATTGGGTCGCAGGAGTCTTCCCCAGCTCCAGCCTCCGCCACTGAGCAGACTTTCTCGAAGGACCAGATTGCTCATGCCCTTGGATCCAAAGACCCTTCCTGGTTTCGCCAAACAGCCGACCGTGGAGCTAATTCAGCTGCTTACCGAAAGAACCAAGTCGAGGATACTGATCGGTTGGACATGGCTTCTGTCAAGGCGCAATTACCAGGCATGACAGCCGAACAACCAAAACCAAGCCCACCTGCTGAGGAACCCGTTAAGGAACCTGCTACTCCTACTAAGATGAGGTTGGCAAGTCCCCCAACGCTGAATCCGCCAGCCTTTGACGCCGGTGAGGATAAGTCTGTGGGAGACCGCTTCGGAAGTATGTCAGGGCGTGTATCTCCTATTCGATCCAACTCACGATCCAATTCGCCCACCAAGGGTATGGGCGGATTCGTCCAGAGTGCCATGATGAAGAGATCAGATAGCGTTAAGCGATGGAGCGTTACGAGCCCTCCTGGTCTGAATCGCGTCAATTCGATCCAGTCGAACCAAGGGGGCGGTCTATCTGTCAACGCGCGACCCCAGAGCAAGGGACGGCCTGAATCAACAACGCCAAACTCGAGCCGACCAACGTCTCGACATGGAGAGTCTGATAACGAGGTTACACCAAAGGCTCCTACGATTGACACTGCCATGGAGGGAGCACCAATTCCTACCAGCCCTTCTAAGACTATGGATCCTCGAAGGTGGAGCCCTACCAAGTCAAGTTGGCTTGAGAGTGCTTTGAATAAGCCGCCTGAGTCACCCAAGACTCACCACAAATCGAGTTCATCGCAGCCAGCTTGGATGGCAGAGCTGAACAAGAACAAGGGAGGTTTTCCTGGCGCTGAAGGAACCACACGGCCTCGCCCAGGGTCTATTTCTCATAAGCACCAAGTTAGTATCGGAGGACTTATGAGGTCTACGCCTATGGGAACCGCTACAAAGACCAATACTACTGGCCTTGGCGGCATCTATTCTCCTCCACCTGGTGGTAACCGACCCTACAACCACGGTGCCAGTTCGAGCATTTCCAAGAGTGCCCCTAAGCTTGAGCCTGGGACTCCAACTGAGGACAAGGCTGCCAAGGTTGAGGCCGAACCTGTTCCTGATCCTGAGCCAGTCCCGGATCCCGAACTCACCGAAGAGGAGAAGAAGGCGCCGGGGCCTGCCAAGGATGAGCCGGTCATAAGCCCCAGAGAAGTAAAACCCTTTGCGCCTGTGCCTAAGCCTAAGCCCGAAACACCCCCAAAGAAGGATTTCCGTAGCTCCTTGAGGCATCGGCCAACAGGGTCAGAAGCGCCAAAGGCCCAAGAACCCGAGTTCAAGAACGTTTTTGGTACTCTTCGCAGAACCAAGACACAGAACTATGTGGCTCCTGATGAGCTGAAAGATAACATTCTTAAGGGCAAAGCTTCCCTCAGCCAGACAGGTGGTCCACAGAAGACAGAGAGAGTGGATGAATTCAAGGAGGCTATTCTGAAGAAGAAGGATGACTTTAAGAAAGCTCAGGTCGAGGGTAAGGGTATCTCAAGAAGCAACACTCCCACGAATGATTCGCCACTACCAGAGGGCCTTGCCAGAAGGGCTGAGATGGCAAAGAGAAAGTCAATGGCTGAACTGAAGTCACCATCTACCCCGAGTAAGCCAAGTTCGCCCAAGCCGACACCAGGCCCCAAGAGGATACCCAGCCAGACCCTTTCTTCGCCCAAGCCCGCTCCTGAATCCGCCCTAGAACCCGCTGACGAGGGTCTAAAGCGAGTAGTTACCGAATCTAGCGCGAAACCGGAGGAATCGCGGGCCTTGCCAAGCCTGCAAAAGGGAACGAGCTCACCTGCTAGACTACAGGGACGTGTAGGAGGTAAGCTCGCCGGACGGTTCAACCCAGCCCTCGCCGGCATGCTTGCACGAGGACCGCCGCCCATGACTGCCAATGGGGGAAAGACTTCGGATGAGTCTGATTCAAAGGGAGCTTCCATCGAAACAGTTACAGAACCTTCTGCTCCGGGCCCGCAGCTGACACATATGACTAAGGGTCGAGCACGAGGTCCCAGAAGAAAGGCCCCTACTTCAGCTGCCTCTAAAGCCGCCTCTGCAGCACCTGCAGCCGAACAAAAACCTGTCCAAGAAAAGCCCAAGCCTGCTACACCGAAACCCGTTGAACATGTCAAGGAGGAGGTAGCGGAACAAACACATCCTGCACAGAAGGTAGAGGAGTCAACCACTGCCCCTTTTTCTATTCAACAGCAAGTTGCTGCCAAGGCTGCCGTACGAGGAAAGCCTACACCCATAAAACCCACCTCTATCAAGCCTCAAGAGGATGAGCCTCGACGACTTCAGACTCGAGATGAGAAAACATCATCGTTCTCTTCCAGACAAACTCCCAAGAGTGAATTCCTCCCAAGTGATTATCCCTCGCCACTGAGGATCCAAAAGACCGGTGACGCCGCTTCACAGCCTGGCTCACCTAAGAAACTTGACAACAACCGCATGTCTCGATTCATGGACCGCCCGTCATCAAACGGCACATCAGAACCTGCCAAGGAGCCAATCCGTCTAACACATCAGCGAACAGGCTCTCGGTCTCCTGTCAAGATGTTCCAAAGGCCACTGCCTGAGCCTGAGCCCTCGTCCTCAACAAAGGTTGACAGTGACCCTGTTGTCTCTGTAAAGAATGCGAAGGCCATGTTTGGCGGTGCTACTCAAGCCCCACCTCTGGTAGCGAAGCCCTCGTGGGACAGAATAGAGGCATCAGGAGTACATACACCACCAAGAGCTTCTCCTCGCCCCCTTCCCGACCCCGGACGATCTTCCCCTCTACAAATCAACAAGACTCCATCTCGAGCGGCCACCCGTCCCTTGCCTACACCCTCTTCGAAGGAGCCTCAGACTCCTCAGGCCCCAGAGACTCCCAAGCCTCAACAAACAGCTTCGACCGCACCACCAAAGACCCCCAGCCAGGGCAGCGATGTTGCTAGTCTATTAACAGACTTCTTTGGGCCAAAGCCCTCAAGGTCTGAGTACAAGGTAGATGCTGCAGAGCTTCTTGCAAACCGACCACCCACAGGCCCCCTGAAAATTCAGAGCCTCAGCTTCCAGGTGTTCCAAATATCCGCAGAGGGCAAGAAGACGCCTGTTTCGGCTCACAACGAGCGCACATTGTTTGAGCGAGAGATGTACATTGCTCCCCACAGCTTCACAAATGAGGCTGGGTGGAAGCGCTTGGAGATCTATTTCTGGGTTGGTGACCAGGTTCCTGAGTCGGCTGCTGACGATGCCCTTCTTTTCGTGCAGAAGGAAGCCAAGGCATTGGGCGGTAAGCTTGTCAAGATGCAGCAAGGCAAGGAGACAACGGAGTTTTTGCAAGCACTCGGTGGAGTTGTTTTGATTAGACGCGGCTCAAGCAACAAGTACGACTCACTGGCACCCAACATGCTCTGCGGCCGGCGCTATCAGGGCCAGGTCGCTTTCGATGAGTGTGATTTCAGCCCGTCGAGTCTCTGCGCAGGATTCGTCTATGTTCTCACCAGTCAGGGTAAGGCCTATATCTGGAAGGGACGAGGATGCGATGTAACAGAGCTGAGTGCGGCGAAGCTCATCGCCATTGAGCTTACACTCACTGGAGAACTAATCGAGGCCGACGATGGCGATGAGTCTGAGTCATTTTGGAAACTTTTTGAGAGCGGATCAAAGCCTCACTCGGCTGACCATTGGAGGCTCAAGCCCAACTATGCCAAGTACTGCAGCAGACTCTTCTGCTCGGATGCAGACACACGGCAACAGGTATGTTGATTCACATTGGCTCAAGCTGTCGGCGTACTAATAAGCACCAGGTTTTTGAGATCGCCCCCTTCAACCAGCATGACCTTTCTCCTGAGCACATCTATGTTCTTGACGCATTTTTTGAGATGTACATCATTGTTGGCGCCCGTGCTCAGTCACAATACTCGTCTTTCCGCAACGCTCTCGACTTTGCTCAAGAATATGCTATCCTTGCCGCGGGCATGGAGGACCGTCCTTTTGTGCCCATCTCAACGGTCGTATTGGAAGGTATTCCTCGGGATCTGAAGCGTGTCTTCCGTTTCTGGCGAGATGACTTGAGCCCTACAGCAACACACACGAGCTCGGCTGCTATGGGAACACCGAGACGGGGTCGAAGTCTGAGGGTCGTGTCTCTGACGCAAGCACTGCAGGCGCTTAGAGAGTAAGCCTGTCGGTGCATTTGCTATATACAAAAGCTGGGCTTCATTGATTTCTTGTGTGGTTTTTAGTATAGCGATATTTCCTTGTAATTGGTCGGCCTCGGAGCATGGCGGAATATAAGGGCAGGTCGGGTCTGGCGATCTGGGAGTTGAATCTCGTTTCTGGTTCTCCGGTTTTGGCGTGCAGATGATGATAGACGATACCGAATGAAACTCGAGAAGTGTACAAGTTACATACAGATCTGTATGCATGTGAATTCCTGTGACACTTGGAGGGGAGTGATCGACATCCGCATATGCAACGTATATACGTCTATTCATTCCGTCATGTGACTAAATTTTGAAAACATCTTGTGAGCCCGCCTCATGAACCTAATCTAGGTAAAACAAACAGGCGCAAATCCGCCAGCAAGCAAGCTGCAGTAACGAAAAAGCAGAAACAGTACACCAAAACAGTTGGGCTGAGCTCAAGCCCGTAAACCTAGCGAGCACAAGCCGCCTCATGCATGCGTCTATGGGGGTATCAAAAGGCTGCCTCAAGTCTTTGCATCCGACGTGACTCCCCGTATGGCAAACTCCTTATCCCTATCCTATCCTACCCAATCCTCCTCCTCCTCAATGATTTCTTTTTGTTCAGTGAGATGCGCTTAGTGCGCTGAGCCATTTGTATCGATGGCCGAGCTCTTGCCAGTTGTTGAGTCAAGCGAAGCGGGAACAGCCATGGGTTGGCCGCGGGCCTTTGCTGTGAGAGTGACGAGTTCGTTGAGCATGAGCTCCCGCGTTGTGCGGGTAAGCTCGTCAACGTCGGCGGCGGTCAAGTTCTTGGTGGGAATAGGCTTGAGAACTTCACACTGTTAGATATTTGAGCAGCTGAACAGATGAGTTATACATACCCTTGACGGGGATCTTTCCAGATTTGAAGGTGAGAGTCTTTGGGTGCATGATATGGCTGTAATTTGCGACGACGCAGGGAACAATGGGCACGCCGGCCTGGATAGCAAGGTGGAAAGCACCCTTCTTGAAAGGCAGCAGCATGGGCTCCTTGGCATAACTTCGAGTACCCTCGGGGAACATGTAGACGCTCTGACGCTTGGACTGGATCTCACTAGCAGCGCCCTTCATAGCCTCGCGGGCATCCTTGCTGTTCTTGCGATCGATGAAAATGGAACCGCTCAACGACATGAACCAGCCGAGGAAAGGTACCTTCTTCAGCGAGGCCTTGGCAGTAACACTGCAGTACTTGGGGAACACGATTCCGAGCATGAGAACATCGAGTTCCGTCTGGTGGTTTCCGATGAAGATGGCCGGGCGCGTAGTACCGAGGACGTTATCAGGGTCCTCGACGACGAACTCAACGCCAGTGGTGTAGCGCATAACATGGTGAAAACAGCGGCCGACAGCCCATTGCGCGATCTGCTGCTTTCCGACAACGGTGAGGAAGATGGAGGCGAGGACTCCGTAGGCTGCGACGGCGAGGAGAGAGATGTAGGAGGCGAGACCGCGGGCGGCGAAGGCGGCTTTTGGAACGACGAGGGACATGGCATAGAAGAAGATTATTAGGGCGGCGTAGCCAAGGAGGAAGTAGAGCAGGATATTGGAGATGGACATGATGGGCGACAAACGGAGACTCTACTGAGGAGAAGAGAGGAGAAGAGAGGAAAAGAAAAGACAGGTGATGAGACAGAGTGAGACACCAGTAGAGGAGAAGTAGGTAGAGTTTGTAGGTTAAAGACTATGGGTAGGTCAGCTGGGTTATGGATATTGGAATGGATGGATCTGGTGGATTGTACTGTATGGGTTTAGGTTCGGGTCTGGTTTGGTTTGGCGGGGGTTGGTTTGTTGAGTGGATATCGATATCAAGTGTCAATTCTAGCGATGGATGATGGCGGGGTCTTTTTTTCTTTCTGTCTGTCTTTCTGTCCGTTTTTCTTTGTCTTTCCATGTCTTTAGACACTGAATAGACTTACATCATTGTTCTTTACAGAGGATGAGGGATTAATGTACAGATATAGGTACTGATCAGATCACATTCACTTCTACAGACGCAACTGAGTTGTTTAACTAGGTAATTAATGCTCTTCAACAGGCGTAGACACGGGACGGGAACGTCTTTGATTGGGAGGTTGTCATTGGTTGGGTGATGTCACAGGCACCTAGGCTAGGTACAGTACAGGGTGCTCGTTTTTATGGCTTGTGAAAGTCGGCACCGAGGATGAGGAACAGATGATGGCATCCAGTGGCATGGCCTAGCATGGATCATGCCTGACTCAGCGGATTATATGGGTGCTAACTCACTTATATCCGGTTGGGACAGTAATAGTTGGGGATACCGACTTATATCCATAACTCACACCATATAAAGAATTAAATGATATGATCAAAACACCTGTAGAGTTCTTCTTTTTTCTTCTTCATGTCTTGACTGTTGATTCGACTTGTATTGTATCCAAAGCCAAGAGTGATCTCGTCGAGTATAAGAACAAGCTGATTGTTGCTCTCAGCTAATCTAGATTCATTTGAATGTTGCACCACTGCCTTCAAAAATCTCTACTTTAGGAAGTGTCAACTTGATCGTTGTTGTTATCTTTTCATGTGCTCTGAAGCATCTGAATCTCCGTCATACTTTATGGGATCGAACTACACGGGACAATATGTCAGCTTCATATAGAGTATGTGGCAGCCTAGAATAACCAGACTTGTTCATTTGAATACTTGTTCCACAGTCAATGGCCAAGTATCATCACCCCTCGATTTCAAGCGGCCACTCCAACAATGCAAAATAGATTCATTATATAGAGACACAAAATAACTGTATCTTGGCCTTGATCACGGGATTGTCCGACCACACTCTTCTTGGCTCCCTTCCGTGTAGTACAGTACCATCTGAGTCTGAGACACGAAACTGACAGAAAACGCTTTCTTTCTATAATAGCATACTTATGTCTTGTCAAGGTAAAATCTCATATTAAACATGGATGCATATCAACTTGAACACGCCGTATCACGTGGGCCCTATCGGATAGTCTACCGGGTTTCGATAGCTACCTGGAGCTAGGGTACCTTAGCGAGCTAGTTCAGGTAGGTAGGTAGGCACCTAATGTAACCGCTGTAAGCCAGACCAGACCCAAACTCAACTCCACCACGATCTATCATCACCATTCATTCATCCTCTTGTTCTCCTTGGAATCTTTCATCCCATTGTAGCAATCGCTGGCTTCTGATTTCTGCCTCGATTACTCCATTAAAGTTCCGTACAAGTCGTAACAATCTCTGGCTCGACTTTCGAAACTCGCTTCAATTCGCTTGTCATTTGCTTGCTTGCTCGCCTATCTCCTCTCTTGACTCTGTTCTCCCCTCCTAAACTCATTTTAAGCGCACTCTGCCTGCGCCTTTGCAAGTGTTCCAGCCGTCATATGATGCGCCCATCTCGATAATCAATCGCCATGGCTTCCTCCCGCCGAGGACAACCGTCTCTTTCCGTCCACATGCCTTCGAACCAACCTCTCGATCGTCCTCCCATCGATGCTCTCTTCCTCATCCACTTCGACGTCAAGGCCGGTTATACAATTCTCTGGAAACAGAATGCTCCTGGTGTCGACCTCGAAGGTCTTGTCGAATACAAATCTCTGCCTTCCGGGCTACACACGGTCTCCGAAGATCTCATCTACTTCGTTCACGACAGCGCCCATGCCGGACTCAGCGCCTTTGTTAACATGCCCTGCGATGAAGAGGAGGCAAGGAACGCGAGAATGTTCGCCGTCGGAGTTCTAGTTCCCCTGAGTTATGGTCGTCTGGGGCGCGCTTGGAGGCATGCTGAAGGACTGAAGGAGATGGCTGCGTACGCAATCCAACGTTACCCCATTCACAATGGACGTGGCTGACGTGTTGAACAGGAAACTGGCCGAGGATCGCAAAAACACAAGCATACTCGAGGAATATTGGGTTGCCAATCGCGAAAAGTCTGGAAATGGCAATCGTCGACTCTCAGGAGAGACCCCCGTGTGCTCTCCGTCTCTCAACTCATCACCTTTCCCCCGCAAAACCCACAGCCGCAACCGATCAGCTTCCGACGGTGCCTCTCTAATACCTCCCGGTAACAAGCTCTCACCGTATCACCCTGCTTGGAGTTTGACTAGCCTCCTGGACAAGTTTGGTCCGCTCATCTTTCCCATACATCGCGCAGCCTTACTGCGGAAGCGTATTCTAATATCATGTCATGCACCAGTCCATGAAGTTTGTGATTTTGGTAGGTCATATCCCTTCCGTTCGTAGCTTTTCATTAATGTTTCCAGTATATAACCTCTCTGTTCTTTCCAATATTCCCCTATCTGTCACCGATATACTCCCTGGATCAGCTTCAACACAGCGTTTAAGACCGCTTTTCTCTATTGGTGTTCATGATATACCTTTTCTCATGGACGACTTTGAGGCGTCCAAGAGACCCCGCAATGACGAAGATGCGATAGATGACGAATCAGGCTCTGGTTGGATTGCGTGCACCACTGACAGCATTCTCGCTATGAAGGACACACTATGGGATATGCTCGTCACTTTGCCTCCCGACTACTCCTCTAATGCTACGGAGCGAATCTGGCCCGTGGTCGAATGCCCTCGCGGACAGCCTATCAAGGCGACCCAGCGAGATCTTCGTCGTTTTACCACTTTAAAGAACGGTCTTGCCCGTCTTGCAGCTGCTAGCCAGGTCCCTAGCGCGGTCCCAGAGTCTCCTGAAGAGGAGCGTGCTGCGCGTAGATTTTCTACCCAGTCAAGTCATATCGTCCGTGACCCACGAGACGACGCAGTGGAAAAAGTCGTCGAACCGCTGACATGGGCAGCTTTTGCCTATAATGGTTACATGTGGTGGGCCAGTGCCGGTGAACAATTGCGTCAGGAACAGCAAGAGGAGGCAGCTCACGATGCCTCTCTGCTCGCCGATTTTGGACCCTCTATGACTATGCCACGACCAGGTTCTCGCTCTGGGCAATTATCAGACTCACTTGGGTCTCTCAATACCAGCAATCGTGCCCCTGATGGTTCTGGCGAAGCCCGATTCGAGCTTGCTATCATTGCCTACTTCCACCGTCTCACCACACAAATACTATCAGTGTTAGCTGATCTGGCTGACAGCCAGGACGAGCCATATACTGACCGTGACGATGATGACGAAGGCCTGTCACAAGCTTCGGGCGAAAGAGCACCGCTTCGTCCATCAGACTCTGAGCTCGAACCTGACGATGCTGATGCTATCCGTGTAGATAGTCACGCCGTGGAAAGCATGGGCCTCGACGTCTGGAGCGATACCGATGCTTTGTTCATTCGTGAATTGTCCATCCTGTACTTTGGTCGTCCCGCTCGTATTGAGGGCAAGGGTGTCGAAGTCTGCGGTGTAAGAGTATGCTAAGAAATCAACCCCACTCACTGTTCGAAAGATATGTACAAGCAAGACGAAAGCTGGTCTTGCGTCTTTGGAACCCTATATATATACGCATAGTCTATATCCCGAAAGGTCCTGAGAGAATCTGAAAGAAGCGATACAAGAGGTGTACATAATGTATGGAAACAAGAACGTCGCCTCACGGGCAACTGTTTCAAAGGGGATGAAGAATGTTAATACGGGCGCTTGTTATATTATACAATGGTTGCTCGAATACAAGGGTTTTTGCTCACTGGAGGCTGAGATGGAAACTGGAAAAGGTGTCTCGGTGCTTGAACGAAACAAGCCGGCTGTGGAAATAATTTGAAGTTGAATGAGAATAAGCACAACAAGAAAGAGTTATATACTGAGTGTATGTGTGTGTGTACCTTAAAGAAACCCCTAAACTCCCAACTTGTTTCTCGATCTCGATAGAGAAACAAATGCCCAAGCTTTAAATTGTTTGTCATCCTCCTCCAGACTCCCCCCCTCCCGTCCTAATACATACATACACAGGGATTATATCGCTTCCGTACACACACATCATGCTCCTGAGAAGGGCAGGGTTTCGTTCATGATTTAGTGATTACAGTACTTTTTTTTAAATCCACAAAGAGAGACTGGTAGGCCGTTATGACTCGTCCTCAGTATCGGTATTTGTTGCGCTGGTGTCATCCTCCTCCTCATCTGTTCCACTCTCATCCTCAGAGTCGTCAGAATCCCTTCTGCGGGTCTTGGGAGTTTGGCCAGTCTTGAGAACGTGCATCTGTCCAGCGAGGGAATCTGAAAGGTTGTTAGCAGAAACTTTCGATAGTTCGGTTTGCAATTGAGACTTACCCTCTTCGGGCTCGCTGATCTCGTCCTCGGCTTGCATCTCGGCTGCCTTGCTTGCTTCCTCAACTACCAAGGTTACTTCCATCTTGGTATCGAAGCCGACATAGGAGTCGCAGATGACGTGCAAAACAAAGGTGTAGTGACCAGCTTGAGGAGGTGCGGCGAATTGAGCCTTGAGAGTCTGCATGTTGAAAGTAGGCTTGCCCTCATCATCGATAATAGGCTGGTCGAACTTGGCGAAGTGGAATGGAGGAACAGCCATCTTGCCTTGCTTGGAGTCGCTAAGGAAAGCGTGCCATTGAGGAGAGTGATCACGGGCATAGTAGGGGGCGTGTGTCAGAGGGGGCAGGATTGACTCCTCCTCGATAGGAATGAGCTTGCCATCAGGGCCCTTGATAGTCTTCTTCTTGCGTCCGTTGATAGCCTCGATATCGTCCTCAGCCGGGTCAATGTCCTCGAGATCCAGCTCGTTGACAGGAGGAATGTTCTCAGTACCAGGAGGAATGAAGCGGCCCTTGATGACAAGAGAAACCAGTGACGAGGGGATAATAAAGCGCTCGCCAGTAACCTTGAAGAAAGCCCTGGATACACGGAAGAAGGGAATCTGCTTAGCGACACCAATCGCGGTCTGGTATTGCTCCTCGGTCAGGAGGCCCTTTCCAACAGCAAGCTGTCTGCGCTGAGCGTCTGGTCGATCCATAAATCGGTGGACAGGCATGTGCGTCTTGGAGTCACCTTCGATAGCACGAGCAATCTCGGGAGTGATGTGGGGAAGCTGGAGGAGAGGAGAGGCATGGGGTGCAACAGCTTGAATGAGGTTCTGGCTGGTGTAGAACGAGTTGGCAATAGGACCAATGTTTCCGTAAGCGAGAGTGATGGCGTTGAAGGACTGGTTGAGGGCGCGGGCGATAGGGCCAACCTGGAACTTGGCCTTGGTTAGAGCAGGGTCGTCGAGCTCAACACGGCCGAGGTAAGCCCAGAGAAGGGCGAGGGCCTTTCGACGAACACCGTTATCAAGATCCTCCAGAGCCTCCTTGTCCTTGAGCGACATGCCAGAAGCAGTGGGCCCGACCTCGCTTTCAGCTGTAATTCGTGACTCGATCTTGGAAAGACCAGATTCGCCCTTGTCGCCCTTCAGAATGTCCTCGAACTCCTTGCCAGCACTGAGGGCAGTGATGATGCCGCCCTCCTCGATTTCGTCGTCGTATTGTCGGAACAGGTTGTTGGCGCTCTCCATCAGGACACCTTCCTTTGACATTCTCTTTGTGCCGTACCACCATGATCCAACAAGCCAGGGTAGAAGAACTCCAAGAAGCATAGTGTACAGAAGAACGACATACTTGCCGTTGCCATCGGAGACCATGAATTGAGGAAGAGCAATCCCCATACTAAAGCTCTGCTTTCCATCGGGGTGACCATATTGGATGTAGTTGTTGCGCACGTCTTCGTCGGTGAGCGCTTGGTAGGCCTTGGTGAGTTCGACGTAGAAGTTGTTGAGGGATTCAACAGTCTCGTTCTTTGCTGGGTCAGGTCGAACCTTGTCGGGATGGAACTTGAGGGAGAGTCGCTTGTAGTGCGACTTGATTTGCTTCTCATTGAGAGACTGTAGTGATTGTGTCAGCAATGTCACTTGAGAATGATATAGCCGTCACGAAGCTTACCTCTGAGATGCCAAGAATATCGTAAGGGTTCCAAAGCTTGGGGACAGTTCGCTGGGTGACCATGATCAGGTAGGCCATGCCAGCCATGAGGGACCAGCCGATTATCACGAAGATGACCCGCTTGACCCTCCATTGGCTACGTTTCTGCGCTGACTTGAGCGACTCGACAGTAGCTGCATGCTCTGACTTGTAGTTGGTCTTGATCCGTGGCGCAAGCGCATCTTGGTCGCGATTCGGGCGAAGGAGTGTGTAGGTAAGGGGAACAGTGACGATGCCGGTGAGGGTCAGGATAAAGAAGGGGAAGAATTGGCCCTGGTTATTCGAGTTAGCCGGTGTCGAAGCATAGAGACAATGCCCATTCTTACCTGCTCGTCATAAGAATAGTCGGAACTCATCTTGACGGGTTGAAGAGAGCCCCAGGGCTACTCTCAAAGCAAGCTCGAGGGGAAACGTAGCCCACAAGTCGAGGCGATCTATCGATGTAATAGAAGACAGATAGAAACAAAGACACACAAAAGGGCTCTAATGAAATAAAGAGAAGGCTCTTTGCAAAATCAAGTTCAAGTTCTCTGCCCCAAAAGAGTGTATTTTACTGGCAGATAATATTGTGCTTGATTGTTTGGGGAGGGGGGGGGGGGAAGGTGAAGTTGAAGAAAAGTGCTGGTGTCGTCTACTACCTTAGTTACGGCCACGCAGCGCATTTCCCATGGTCGACTCTGGGTTGGTTGGAGTACCTAGGAAGCGGGCGGGTTGACGGCTGCCGGTGATCGGATTATCTGTCACTCCCCACTTTCACTGCCGCCTGCACTGACTGAATGGCTCCTTTTGCCGTACGCGCCACCGTGTTCTCAGTTTCAGAGGACCCAGACCCTACCTAAACAATTTTAGAAAGGAACAGCCACTGTTTCTTAGTGTACTCAGCCCTGCAGTCTTTGACCTTCTCCACTAGCGCCAACCCCAACTCTATTCTATTTCGAGCCCGGCTAAGGTACAGCACCTCCTCAGAACGGAGCAAGTGAATTCTATTACCTAAATAGGAACGAGACCATCTGGCCATATAATTTGACAAATGGAACGCTTGATGTATATTAAAGACGCTTATAATGATAAATGATCTACTTGTTCCTCCCAGTCCTAATTCAATTTTTAACCCCAAACTTATAAAGCAACCTTAGAGATATGTAGAGACAGACATTCAGTGCTGCTCGTATTATATCCACCCCCATCCATCTTACACGATACTCAGCTCAACTGCTAACCTCCGAGTCACTCTTCTCTCCGGGCTCCTCGTAAAGAGTATTCTCGTCGAGGGTGGTCATACCAAGACCAAGACCACTGAGATCTTCCACATCGGTCTCGTCCTCTGTGGTGGCACCATTGCCCATCTCCTCCGCCAGAATGTTTCTGATATCCTCCTCGCTGAGAATAGTTTGAATGCTGCCCCGACGCACCCACGGTCTTGAGTCAGAGCGTCCGCGTTCCACCAGTCGTTCAATCTTCAGTCTGTTCTCAATGAACTTGAGTTTGGGGAAAGCACTTTGCTTTCCTTCGTGAATCATACGGGATAGTCGATGAGGGTCAGGATCTGATAGAATACGCCAGAAGTCTGAAATTCTCGACTTTGGCCAAATCGTAATAGTACCGCTGAATTGTTGAAGCCAAAGCTGACTCCAGTCTTGACCAAGAGGCCGGGGCAACAACTCGGCATGACGGATGAACTTAAGCCACTTATTCATGTCCAATTTGAGATAATGCTCAAACGCAGACATCAGGTAGCCGCCTCGCCACCCACGCCCCTTGCGATGTGTGACTGGGTGACCAACTGAGCCTCGAGAAGAGAAAAAGAAAAGGTTGATATGTGGGTTGACTTGGCTGACAATTGTAAAGTTGACGTTAAAGTGTGTGTTCAAGGCCTTGATAGGAATATCCGTTCGTAAACTGCCATCCTTCCACTTGTGTCCAAAGGAGTACGGCTCTAGAGAACCGTCTCGAGTCTTCATCATGAGAACGACGGGGTTAATAATTCCAGGTACAGCGGCCGATGCTAATACCGCCGACCAGATAACACAATCGGGGCTTGTGAGGTAGTTACAAAGAATCGTCGGCGAATGGGGGTCGGCTGGCACACAGGTAACATTGAGAATGCGACCTGTTCGTTCATAAGCTTCTCGGAATGTCAAGGAGCCATGTGTCCACCAGCCGCATCGTCGCGCCCAGTCAACGGAGTCAAATCGAGCTCCAGTCTTCCACCATCGAGGAATCCAGACTGTAAAGGGTTCGCGGCAGGCGTTGATCCGCTCAGAAAGTGCTGGCACAAGAAGTTGCTTGAGCTCATCATTCGTTCGCGTGGCCACCAAAGCAGCTACCAAAGCACCACCACTGGTGCCTGTAATGACATCTGGTAGGAGATCCGCATCGAGCAAAGCTCGGACAACACCAATGTGGTAGTAGGCAAAGGCTGCGCCTCCGGAGAGACAGAGAGCTGTTCTTCCGTAGTTCGCATAGACGTGTTTGAATAGCACTCGCTTCTGCTCCATCTCGAGCTGTTTGGTATTTATCAGAAATTTGATGCACTTCTCCTCTGCTTGCAGTTAGAATGTTCGAGTATCTAAATAGGGCAATGAGACTCACCTTCATCGAGGAAACTCTGTACCAGATTCTTGGTTCCAAAGTACGTTTGGCTGTATAACCTCGCGTTCTCAATGCCAACAAAATTATTCTTGACGCAAGCTTCAATCAAGGTCTTCAGCTCATCCACCGCTTTACCTCCATCACCCTTCTCGCCCTTGCTTTCTTGCTCTTCAGCGCGCAGTCTTGTCTTCTTCATCTGCTCCCAAACTCTTCGAACAGTCTTGGAATCGTAGTATGCGAAATCGTTCTCTTCCCTCCATGTTTGTCGACCCAGATAGTTGTCGAGCTCCTTTGCGGCACTTACCCAGTCCTCATACTTCGAGGCATTTCGCAAATTCCTTCGAAGTCTTTCTCGCTGGCCGCGCCATGTGAAGAAGTGCTCATACACCCAGATATATAGCCTCGTCGACAGATATGCAACGGCAAGTCCACCGAGCCATGCAAACACGAAGAAAAGCAGAGGCCACTTTGAAAGTTGGTATAGATATCCCTCTCGAGTCTCATCTTTGGTGCGGGTCCCTAGAAGGCCTTCAACAGCCCCCTTTCCACCCCTGCGCTTTCTCTTGCTTCGCCTCGAGCCACGGCGACGGCTATAGATCTTCTCGTTAACAGGCGCCCAATCGTTCTGCGCCGTGATAAATGTCCCTTGACTCGGTGTTGGTGGAATAGGAAGATCTCCAGAAGCAGCGTCCGCAGCGGCGGCGACAGCAGCGACATCATCCGCAAGGCCAGATTCGACCTGCGAAGGCCTCTTTGTCACACTGAACGAGCTCGGGCTGCGTGGCGACCGAGCGCCGTTTTCATCGGCCGGACTCTGAAGCGGATCAGGAGCCTGGAGCGCCTTCTCAAAGGCTTCCAAGTCTTGCGCATCGACGAATTCAGTGTCGACATCAGGGAGAAGGGAGGGGTCGAAAGATTCCGGTGGAAATCCGTAGACTGGATCGCGAGGCAGTAGTGAGGAATAAGGCGAGGACGACATTGCGATCGATTTTATGCTGTAATCTCTAACCCATTGCTGGCAGAAGAGAGAAATAAGCAAGTCAGATTTCTCAGAATCGTGAGATGTTGCAGCGGGTTAAGGGAGAAATTGATTACTATGATGCGAAGCTCTGTTGGGTTGCCTTGTGACGATTCTAGTAACATGACGTAGATTCCGTTGGGGAAACAGTACCTCAGAGGTACATTTCCCGGGGATCCATACCACTCCCAGGTCCGTCTTGGCGAACCGAGGCCTCTATCGAACACCTGGTATCACCACCTACAGCGACTAGAATGAGCCCACGAGCACTAATCATGAGATGTGATGAGCATAATCTCTCTCTAATTCTTGCCACCTTCTCTTTTAGCTACATTTAAAGTTTAAACTAGTCGCATCACGCATCATGATGTGTATGTGTTCCGACGATGCCTAGGCACAATAATGTCGTTCATGAGCATCCAGCAGCCCCTTGTAAAACACCCTAGCACATAACACCAGGGGTCTGATTTTTCCATCTTCAGGAGCATTCCCCAATATGAGGCTCGGCTAGATTTCGTAGCAAGTAAATATAGTAGAATTGCAGGACCAATGTTCGCCTAAGGGAGAATTCTGAGTCTCATAAAACAGGAAATCACTTGTCCTCTCTACCTCTCCCCAAAAGGACTCGACGTAAGGTATACCTCTCTAGCTCCATGCCTCACTTCTTTCAATCTCATCCCATCTTCCCTACTCCTCTTTATACGTACTGCGACAACCAGCGTATACCTTCGCCGTAGCCTTGTCGCATAACCACTGAGCACATGAAGAGCTCGATGGGTCGGATGCCCTCGAGAGGGACCTTGCCCTTGCCGGTTGTCTGGTAGAGGCCGAGCTGGTGTCTCATCTCATCCTCAGAGATGGCATCGGGGTGGTCGATCTTGTTGCCGAGAATGACGAAAGGAACCTTAGAGAGCTCCTCCATGGAGAGGAGGGCATCGAGCTCGGCCTTGGCCTCACCGAATCGCTCGTGGTCCTTGGCGTCGACAAGGAAGACAACGCCGTTGACCTCGGGGAAGTAGTCGCGCCAGATACGTCGGGCTACAGAAGTTGTTAGATATGTTTGCGGGGTTGACGGGGTGGTATATCTGCGTACCCTGCTGGTGACCGCCGAGATCGAAGGTGGTGAATCGAACGTTGCCGATGGCAAGCTCCTCGGATGCTGTGATGTCTCAGTATAATCGCATTGTTGATGCTTTCAAAGAATATCTTACTGGGGTGGAGAGTGGGCTGGAGGATAGCAACACGGTCGTTCTGTGAATCCATCATCAGTCGTCATATATCCCCAAAACCGCCACCGCTGGTAACAAGTATCCCAGCTGACAACCATCCATCCAACAATCCAGCAGCCTTGTGTCGACGCACCTTCAGCATATGAAGCAGAGTAGTCTTTCCGGCATTGTCGAGACCCAAGAAGAGCAGCTTTGCGTGCTTGTTGAGCAGTCCCAAGGAGGACAGCACATCATAGACTATACGCAGCACGTGTCAGCCCATTCAAGTTTCCAATTATTTAATCGTAACCGGTTACATACACCAGTTGACAATCCACATGTTGTGTGAGTATTAAAGTTGAGTATTAGGCTGAAATAAAAGGCTGTGGTGTTATTATCTTGCACTGGAGAAAAAGAGTCGTCGTTATCGTTGGCGTCGTGGAATGTAGCTGCTGGTGGGTTGTTAGGAGGCGTTGCATTGAACCAAAAGCTGGCAAGAAAGGGACGCCGAAGTGATGCCTGAATTACAAGGCATTGTCATCGTGCATCTCGCGCCGTACTGTTCCGTCCATCGATTTCCGAGCTGCAGGTCAGCTGGCACAAAGAACCATAGGGGCTAAAATTTGTAATCTACGCAGAAGAAAGGTATTTGTTTGCTTGCTTTTATTCCGGAGTATTCACGATCCCATCGCCAGATTGTGGTGAGTCGAAGCCCGTCTCCAAGACTCACTTACACCAAAGTGACCGGCTAGTGACAACCCCAATGGTCAACGAGACTTAAATCACACTTGCTAATCAAATCAAATGACTGTGTGTAGCTTAATTCATCCAAATACTCTACATCACGGGAAGCGAACAATATATGGCAGATAATCATTGTCGTGATTGATATTCCGCTAAATGCATTTATGTCATGATAGCCTCTCATCCAACGCCGAGCATGTAACCCAGTAATACCAAATGCTGTATCGGGTATCCAAGCAGTTCAAAATAGGCTCCTTTCCGCCAGTAGCGAGCGTTGTCCGGCCGCTTTATGCAGTATGACAAAGAAAAATAGAAGAAAGAAATATGTACAGGAAATCCCGAACATTGCGAGCATCCAGGGTCCATTACCAGTATATACAGTAAAACAATCTCGGAGACCTGGCCGAGAAGGTGTAAGAAGAAAGGACATTTGAGTCGTCAAGTAAAATCGTGTAAGATGTATCATCTTCGTCGTAACGTGTCTCGCAGTCTAAATTGGAAAGCATCGATGTTCTCTTGTAAAGACAATCAAGCGTGCTTAGATGGAAAGGACATAGTTGGTCTGATCCTTCTTGCCAGCCATGAGAAGGCCTAGTTCCCTCATGCGTTCCGTGCCGCGACCGGGAACAGGCTTACGCTCGGGGATCTGGCCTCGTCGAGCGCGGTTGCAGTACTTTTGGTGGAATTTCTCTTTGCGTCGCTGACGCTTACTCTCCAGGCCCTTGACAATATCGATAGCGCCACGAATATGGGTATCGTTATCGTATTTGACCTTGTGTCGAGCCTGCTTTCGCTGGTGGCACATAGCGCCACCACGAGGAAGAGACTTGGTGTGAGTGAGTCCAGGACGACCAGCCAGGTTGAAGTTGACTTGGCCGCAGCGAGGAGATCCAAGAGGGGTAGTGATGGGCTTGCGCATAGGAGCTGGGGACTTGGCCTTTCGAGGTGATTGACGGTCAAACAGAGGCTTGGGTGATCGGCCTCGGACCTTAGGAGGGGGTGAGTGATGACGCTTGGGGGGAGGAGAGCGGAATCGCTTGGGAGATGCATGCTCGCTCTTGCGGCGGCGACGAGGGCGATCACGCTCCTGATGAAGGTCCTCCATTTTGCCTTGGAAGAACTCATCATCCTCGTCACTCGAGTGGTGAACAGGGTTGAAGATCTCACCCTCGTTTTCCTCCTCAGGCTCGGAGGCAGGGAAACTGGGATCGATGTCCTGAGGAATGACGCGAAGCTTCTCATTTCGTCGAGCTGCGAGGCAGGAAAGGTAAGCTTCCTCAAGAGGACGATCCTCGTCCAATGTGCCGCAGACAAAGTCAGTGCTGTCGGGAAGATCAGGAGCTTCCTCGGCATATCTGACGCGCTTTGAGCGACGGTTGGCACGCTGGTTGTCCACGGTAGTGATAGAAGAGTCAGACTGTAACTCGTGAAGAGAAGGGCGGCGCATGAGAGTAGCACCGGATCCGATATGAACGACAGATTTGGCTCCAGGAGTCCAGAGACGCATGTCATCATCCTCATCATCCTCATCCGAGTCGGCGAATCCGGTCTCTTCATCGGTGTGATAGCCATCGGAGTCGTCATCGTCCTCTTCGTCCTCCTCATCATCCTCGTCGAGCTCAACATCGAGTTCATCGTCTTCATCCTCATCTTCATCCCCTTCCTCATCATCCTCGTCGTCGTCAACGTCGGCGTCCTCCTCATCCTCAAGCTCGTCTTCTTCCTCTTGCGCCTCTTCCTCTGCCTCGGTAGCCAGACGTCGAATGTTGTTCTCTTTGGTCAGAGTGTCATTGATTGTCAGTTTAGTTGCAACAGCATTGCTATCACGTCGGATCCAATCGTCCTCTCGGGTGATACCACTAGCAAACTCGTGGAACTGTGAACTGTCCGTGACAAGGTCAGAGGAGTTGGCGCGGAGAAATTTGGGACGAGACATGGAGTGTCGGCGAGGTGTGACCTGGCGAGGTGCGGCAAATGCCAGGGCTGAGGTTCGCTTAGGGGTTGAGGGAGATTCGGCCTTTGGTGTTGCGTCCTTCTTAGCGCTCTCGGTGTACCGGGGAGGAGTGTTCTGGGTAGAGGCGGGTCGAGCTGGGCATGCAAACTTGATGCACGACTTGCGAGGAGCTTCCTGAGCAGAAGGTGCCTTGACCATAGGTTGGGATCGAGGGGGTTGTTCCTGGACCACGGGCTTGCCACCGCATGCAAACTGAATGCTTCGCTTGCGAGGCTCCTCAGTTTTGCCCTGCTGTAACTTGACAGCAGCACCTAGCAAAGAAACATGCGTAGGCTCTGCAGCACGTCCATCATGCAAGCGCAGCATGGCCATTTCAGGAAGAGGAGGGCTTGGTGTGTTCGGTCTCGAGGGGCTAGTAAAACCAGTATCGCTCGTGAGGTCGGCTGTCGAAGCGAAGCTGATGTTGCTGGCAAGGGAGCGACGTCGCTGGGTGTTGGCCATGGGTCGTGAGATAGTTTGGGGAGTGTAGAGGTCGTCGTCTGAGTTTCCATTGATAGCCTTGGTTAACAGAGAGGACTTCTCAGTGGGAGGTCGGATGGTAGTTCGCTGGAAATCGTTGGCAGTAAACTGCTGTTTCTTGAGGGTCATCTCAGGCGGTTCGTCGGCCTCCTCGAGCTCTTCTGAACCGTGAGCCACCCATAGGGTGTCTGGGTTGTTGGTAGTCATGTTGGTCGTCATATTGGTAGGTAGAGTTCTTCGACTTTGGGGTGGAAGTGTGGGGATTGAGCTGGATCCAAACAGGAATTTCGAATCGTGATCAGGAGATTAGGATAGTAGTCGTTGAAGTAGTCGAGAAGGCGTGTAGTTGTGTGTGTCGTATAGTAATTGAGGTGTAAGACGTTGCGGTTGTGTTATTGCCTGAGCAATAGCAGCGTCGAAGGAGGTGTAAAAGTGTCCCTGAGGACAGTGGTGCTATAACAGCAAGACAAACATCGTCAACTGCAATAGAGTAGAGTAGGTTGTTGGTAGGGGTGGTTGCTTTGTGCGTGAGGGTGCTTTGATATGGGTCGATGGCAGAAGTGAGATGTAATGCAGGCCCGGGCCGGACTGGGCTTTTGAGTAGAAGCTAGAAGAGGAGTAGAAAAGGCGGCTGATTCCCAAGTTGCAGGATTTCCCCAATCTCAATTCAGGGTGGCGTCTGTGCTGTGTAGGTGGGTGTATGGATTGTTGTGGGTGTGTGAGTGTGAGCCGCTGTACTGTTTATTGCGCGTGGAGACTGCTGCATATGACGTTCTCCGAGGGCGGGCACGAGTACGGCACCGTTTTGTAGTGTAACTCTATGTACGGAGTGCAGTACAGTACAGATCAAGGTCTGAGACAAAGTTGCTCGACAGGGACAAGGGTGGGAGGGATAATGGCTAGGCGGATGCTTTGTAGATTGTTTTAGAAGAAACAACTAAGGACACTGAGCAGAATAGAACAAAACAAAACAAAACAAAGAAAGGGCGGGAGAAGGGCGAGGCAATTATTTGAGGGAGCAGAGAGAAAAAAGAGAGGGTGGCCTCGGGTCCCGTCTTTTTGATTTATTAATAAGGTAAGCCTTGTTAATCGGCGCGAAGCAACGAGAATGGAAAGAAAAATGCAGGTGGAAATGAACGAAAATCGACGGGAATACCTGACGCTACAAAGAAGACGTGAGCGAAAAAAGGTACCGGCCGACACTGGGCGGAGGTCACTCTCAGGTTGGGGCCAACGACGACAAGGAACGGGATGAAATTTAGGGGGGCCCGTTCCCTGAGATACCCTAAATTAAGAGGACGATGGGCGATTTGCCGTGCCAGGAGCGGGTAAAAAATGGAGTCCTGTTGACCTGGGCCAAAAGAAATTTTACTAGCACGGGTCAGAAGCAGAGGAATTGACTGGCCTGACTGACTGGCTTGTTACATTTCACAGGGCGCCATGGGCTAAGGGCTCAGGGCAGGGCTCCAGGTAATACGCTATCACCAATTGATGCTGAGGTGTGAGTGGACATGACTGACTTTGTTACTGACTGAGTGACTGACTGACTTGAAATGACTGACTGATGGAAGCCAAGTTTCGAGTAAGCCCCAGCCTTAGCCTTCTGAGGAAGATGAATTTCTGGTTCACGGCATATTTTTGCGCCCTTTTTTTTCGTGTCCTCCTGGGGCTAGGCATTTCGATGCCTAGATCGATCCATGGCTTTTTTCCCCTGCTGGCTGGCTGACTGTCTTGTCGCTGCAAGCACCTCGAGGGAGTAAATCATAGTGCCAAAATAAACTGACCTGAACTTTCGCTGAGACACACTAAGCTTACCTAGTCCTTTTTGTCGCTTCCCATCAGGTACTGAGTTGCTAGTAACTTTTCTCGTCTCCCCTAGCCGCGAAAAAAAAATAAAAAACCATGCCCTGTAAGTGACTGCTCCGCTGCTGACGCTCCGAATCGAGTCCGCTTTTCCACAGCGCCGAGAAAACAGAGCAGCCGTATAGGATCCATTCCGATTCAAAATTACAGATCCAATTCTTGAGGCGAGCATTTACGTTCCGAGGTCCTAATTTCGGTACGCAGACCGCTCTCAAGTCCTTCAGCCAAGTGCATTTCTCCCTTTTCTCTACAGTACAGTACAGTACGTGGTCGACACATCCCTCAGAGGCTTTGTCCAGTCAGGGTCATTTCAATTGACCAGTGGCGCCTGTCAGCGACGGCCAAAGTGAGATAGAGCGTAGATCCACGCTGTTCAATAGCCGAAAACAGCTCGCCCTGATCTACTGTGTGTCACACCGTCCTGACTCTGTTTTGACTCTGAGAGGCCTGAGGGTTGTCGGGCAGTTTCAGGGTCACGACTCGCCGCTTCGTATACCGTGTGAAGATGACTAGAGAGGCGCTACTTGCACTGCCCTCCTCCAAGCCTCATGCTCGCATAATCGCCCGCAACAAAATACGGTACATTAAAGTTCTGCATCTTCTTTTCCAGAAGCAAACCGCCACAGAATTCTTGACCGTTGATTCATCATCCACCCTCGGCAAGGCCCACAATGGAATCGTCGCTTGTATGTATGTACTTGTAAACCTCCACTTCCCACCAGTTACGAAGCGTGGTTTTGGTCGTACTAAGCAAACACCAGCCGCTTTCATATTCGAGGCGGTGTATCTGTAAATCGCATAGCACAGCATTAGCTGTTGTTGATGTTGATGTATGTTTGCTGTCGTGTTGTGTTGGTCATTTGAAGGCTTGTGACTGACAATCAGTCACTTTGCCAACCAAATCCTCAGATGATAGACATTGACTTGACAGACAACTTGCTTGTTCCAGTACGCAGTCACCACGCGCAAGGGACCCATTAGCCTATCTATGCAAGAAGGGTTGATACGCAAGATGCGCCACAGGCCGCTTTGTTGATCTTTTGGCTGGAGGTTTGGGCTGTCTGTTACAGGCGTATGTAGAGGCGTCGGCAAAGCCTTGTCTCCCTTTGTCAGTGCAACCAAGCACAATGCACAAAGAACAGCAACACGAGTTGAGTTGCCTTCCATCGCCTACCTACTTTCTTTGCCTTCTCAATCAGGCTTTGTTGCACTGAATATTGCACGTTTCTACTCTTGGCTAACCCCAAGCCGTGGGGGTACAGGCCACAGAGCACGTACAGCAGAGCAACAACTGATCCAGACCTGATGCTCGCCTCGTCGCTCTTCAACTTCTCCACAATCACCTGTTCCGTTCATGACAGGACTGCCTTTCTACTGGTGCCATTTCCGCTCTCGCAAGCTAAGCTGCCGTCTGCGTCTTTGTCTGCGATCTACCCTTGCTACAGGGACGCACGCAGTAGCCGCCTTAGGTGCCATGTTGTCTCTCCAATCTGCATCAACAGCAACCCCTTCGTCCATCCACCAATTGAACTCTTCTCTTGCAACCAGGCTCGTGAGCTCTCCCACGCCTGGCCCACTTGCATATGTGCAGAAATGCATGCAATGCAAGCCAGAAATCCCCCGATGACGACAGTTTGGCATGGACATGGATGTCTCTTACTGCTAGCTACATAGCCTATCAAGCCTATCCATGTGCCCGCGGAATCAATCAATGGACGCATGAAATCAGAGTCAAGAATCCTTTCAGATCCTAAAAGATCATCTCTCAGGTGTATTAAAAAGGACCCTGAAACCGACTAATATAGCAAACCGAAACAATCGTCTCTCTCTCCTATCTCTCAAGTTAACAGATGAAACGACTGAAGGGTCCTTGTACGACCTAAGCTGCGCGATATCCCCAGCTTCTCGTGACTCGCATCACTTCGTTTAATACTGCGACGATCATGGAAGGTGTCTGAAACTGTCCAATCTTATCTGGCGCTGTTTACTGATCACCAATTGCCTCGGTCTCTTCCCGTGAGTTGGAGCTGCATGCAGGCAGTGCAACCCCCCCTTGAACTTGCTCGAGCAACCTGCAACCAAGGAATGACAGTCGGGGTCTCGGTCTTTGCGATAACGGACCTGTCTGATTTGATATCAGTTCTCTACTGGCGGCTATGTCAATTGGTACGCGTAGTATCGTACATACAACAGCACATTGGCCAAGACTGGACAAGCTGGGCTCACTCTTACTCTCTGGCTTCCTTGAACATTGACGCTCCTCGTCACGTTGACCCGTCCTGCTGGGCACTAACCCCGCGTTGTGAAGTCAAACCCCGCATCTTAAAACAATATGACAGTCAACGCGGTATCAGCGCGTAGCTGTTAAATTCGCATGTTACTCTGCTGTGCTTATGCTTGTTTGAGAGGGTGTCTTCTGTGCTCTCGCTCATGCAGCCCAGATAGCCTTCTGAAGTTGACTGTCCAGTGTCCTTCACCCACAGCCCACCCACTCTTTGGACAGGGCTCTGACAACGCAAGACTCCGGCGGTGAACATGCTATTTCTTTACGTTGTTGAAATTACGGCTGGGATCACGAACAAGAAAACATCGAGCTACAAAGAGGATAATGATCACGAGATGACCGCCATCATGGCAACAATGGAGTCAGCTCTGTGCATTCAAGTTGCTCAGCATATTACCGCTAAGCAGTATATGGGATAGCGATAGCCATTAACAGGATATCCTGAGAAGTCGTTTCGATACACTTCTCGAATTCTAACTGCATCCAACATACCTACCTACATAGACTTTGATCTAGCTGGTTTGGAGACCGAGCACATGGGTCTCAAAAGTATCGCATTGTGACACTGGTGAACGCTGAAGAGGGTGCAGATGCATTTATCTACGGGAGATACATTGATCAACTAATGCTCATCAAAGCAATGTCACCACCGTGTAAGTCCTTACCCGCACCTCGCATATCGACCCGCATGCCGCAAAGCTCCATCTCTCTGCATCGTCAAACAGACGCAGGTCTCGGCCGGTTATACCACTGGACTGGCCCGACTTGAGGACCCATCATCTCATTGATTTTACGCCGAAAACAGAGAAGACAGGTGCGCGGTTTTTTGGCAAAGGAGGTGTGGACTGCTGCATGATGGGTTGTACAGCATTCGATGGAGTCTGAGGAGGTGGACTGAACTCTCATCTCATTTTCCCTTGCCGTTCTCCCTAGCCGGTTCCTTTCATCCTGAGAAGAGCCGACCGCCCGTGAGATGACTTGATGTTGATACAGCCGCGGGATATGGGTGCCCATCAGAAGCCACATCTACAGATTGAGGAACAAGCATTCTTCGTCATGCAAGATGCATCCTCTATGACGATGACGGTACCGGTCTTGTTGCCGGTTTTGAATCTTTGCTTCCGTAGTCAAGTTGCCGATCAGGGACGGGACTTGTCTTGACATGCCCTCCTAGATCTCTGCCAAGAGATTGATTTTCTCCGAATGGGGCCAGAGCTTTTACAACCTCAGCTATAACTCTCTCGATACGGCGGCTGATGAGGCTGAATACCGACGGACAGACAATAAATTACTTTTGAAAAGTCTAACGGTCATTCATTAACTACTCTAGCTACTGTACTTGGGCGCCGGAAACTTCCTTGTTCTCCCTGCTCGAGGATGAAGCCATAGTGGGTTCCTGAAAATTTGCTTCCCGTCCAGACTTTTCTAGACCAACAACAGCTTCAAGCTTGAACCTTTTTTTGATTGACTCTCTTCATCATTCTCGGTCCGCTAGTGTCGCGATGAGAATTGGCTTGAGTACTTTACGATACCTCCCCAAGCCCAAGGCTTCCTCCACTTACCGACAAACCGTCGAGGCAGAGCTCGTAAAATGCTAATGAAAGTCAATCGTAATTTCTCACCAAGAATGAGGTTCAGCCACAGTCTGACCGCGAATTACGGTCTCGTCAGTGGAGACCTCATCACTTTTTTCCAGCTTTCAGCCTTCTTCTTCGAGCTCTGTAACTGTTGTTGAGTTCCCACACCCGCTTAAAGGTTCAAGTTCTGGCTTTGCACACTTTGGTCTCCTCCCATATTTCCCTGTTAACATGGCTGAGACTGTGATGCAATTCACTGCTCAGAGTGTCTTGGCAGGGGCTGGGTTTGAGAAACGTTGATTCCACTGCAGGTACTGTACGGTAACATGCTGTAACAATACAATACCGTACTGTATGTATTGGATACGGGCTGAGGTGTGTTTGCCAAGAAGGAATTACGCAGTAAGGTGAGATAAGCACAGCTGAACTTGTTTATGCTGCGCCAGGTTGATGATGGAAAGTGAGGATCCGTGACGCCATGAGCCACTCCTGTTGTCACGACGATGCCCAAAAAGCTACGTGTATTCCGTGGCAAAGGACAACTCTGCGAGTTTCACTTCTCGCCCATCACCGCGCAAAGACGCACATGGAAGATCTCGGGCCTCACGGATCCCGGGGATCGTCAACTGCCAGCGGACTCTCGAAGGCCCGAAAGTCCATGGAGTACGGAGTACGTACGAATGGCGGGTTCCAGCGCATTTGATGGGTTGGATGAAAGCAGGCACAAGAAAGCATAAACGTTACCTAGCCGACTTGTTTCTGCGACGTGTGAGGTCATGACAGCTCAGGTGATCGGCAATCGTACAGTACGCGTTTGAGTGCCGAGTCAGCGAGTCCAGATTTTTCCTGTTTATTTGAGCTTTTGCTTTGGTGATGTCTGAGAGGGAGAACCCGGTTCCTCCGAGTCATATCCGGCTCGGTTATACTTTCCAGACGGAAATATCTGGATTTATGGTCGATTCGACATATTGTCGTCATGGACGGAGGGGAATTCGAGGGGTTGTCTAGTGGATGAAAACGACAGAAACTGAGAGACCTATTCTTGGGTACAGGGTAACCTGTTTGTCACAAATGCTTCACATCACACAGGAAAGGTCATTCACCAAGTTGGATGATTTGTGCACCGTCTACTAATGTCACAGTCAATTGGATCATCTCATAAGACCCTTATGATAGATCTCTTTCGTATTACGTGAGACTCATGAACGTTCAGGGTCCATATTCGTATCACATGAATGCTGTGCTTATTCTCGAGCGTTCAAGGCATATGGTCAGACACAACTGACTCTGTTGCTCCAAAAAGATATCGTTGGGGGTTGAACGGAAAAAGTAACAAACACATGAAATATATTTCCATATGGTGAATAGACACAACTACGATACCATATTGATCTTATCTCGGATGAAAGAAGCTTTATGTTTCTGGATTATTCACTGCAGAGAAACCAAAGAGTTCAAGCATAGAAAAGCTCATGCTCTACGTATTCAGTATATAATATCACCACAACTGACGTCTCACCTGTGAACCCAAGACTGGAATCGACGTTGCCTTTGTTTTCGAGCAACTTCATACTCACAAAGCGAGCCACAATGGTAAGGAATGAGTGAGATATCCCAGGCAGTATGACAGGGTCGCCATAAGTACTTACTAGTTGATTCACATAACTTGGTATCCATGAGATTGTCATTGAGCGTGTTCTTCAAAGCATAACACCACCAATGTTAAGAGGGAAAGGCCTGAACCAACTTCCGTCGACATACGGCATCGGATACTGTCACTATTACTAACTTCCTGCCTACAGTGAGATTAAGTACGCCAAGAGAAGACGGCTCGGAGTGAAGTGCCAACACGAGTGAACATTCTTAGTATTGGTGGTTGTGTGCATGGCAGTCTTAGACAATCTCATGTCAGCACCCTCACCATGAGATACAGCATGCCTAAGAGAACGAGCTTGCCCTGATGCACATCATTGAAAGATGTCGAGAACATAACAGGCAACAGACTGTTCACTCAAAGATCGGTTGCTTCTTAGCTAATTAGTATTGATTCTCTATCAGTAGTTGCCACTTTGCTATATTGATCACACGTGCATGATGGGACGTTACAGCATGCAAAGCATTGTGATCTAAGAAAGATTCCTTAAAAAAGAAAGCATTGTCATTGCACTTGATACAACCTTTGATTGAACCAAAGAAACCCTGGTTGACTATACTGGAGTTTGTGTTATGGCTTACTTATTGGTTGTACTAAGATCTACTAGAGGTTACACCAATATCTTTGCTTCTCCTAGGCTTAAGCCACATGCAACTAAAGCTTGTACCTACAGACAGGCTCCCCCTCACCAACTGGACTCCGTGACTCCCTTGAGAAACAAGTCACAATTATGATAAGGGTCACCAGAATTTGAGCAGTACATCATTGGTACCATTGTCACCTTCGAGTCTGAGATCAGTCACACAGAACGAATCGCGCGCCATGGTGTCAATGGAGACCCTTCCGATTGAGGCAATCTACAACATTGCAGACCTCGTCATAGAAGAGGCATTTGATGAAAACGTCTTCGCAAAACCCCAATTGGCTCTAGCCCAAACAAATCATCATTTCTATGATATCGTCAACCATCGACTTCGTGCAGCAAGCTATTGCTGGGCAGCTCAAGAGGGGAGAATAGATATCCTCAAGAAGGCACATGAGCATGGCGCCAATCTAAGCGGGACTGGGACGATGAGGCCTGAAGAGAGAGCAACACCTTTGCACTATGCCATCAAGCATGGGCATCGTGATATCGTCGAGTACCTCGCTGAGATTGGCGTGGATCCCCATGTGCCAACGAGAGAAATCTGCCATTGCTGGAGCGATACTGAGCCCGTAAGGCCTTATGCCCTTCACATGGCCATCCGACATAGTGGTTTTGAAGGGGCTGAGAAAATACTGGTCAAGAAGCTAGGAGCATAGTGGACATTTCAGGGAACACCAGCTTTGGACCATGTTGATCCCCAATATATCAGTGACAGGGAAATCATTGACTTGCTCGCTGGGCTGCCTGGATCAAGACATGCTGCTGATGCATTACGATACGCTCTCAAGTGGAACGAGCCTGAGCTTGTGAGCCGTCTGCTTTAGAGGTCTGACATGGACGCCTCTGTGCCTGATTCTGAAGGCCAAACTCCTCTTCTCTGGGCGATTCAGTACAAACGAGTGGATATTGTCAAGTTACTGCTCCAGCGTCAAGATGCCAATCCCGGAACACCTAGCAGGAGCGGCGTCACCCCCTTACAGGTGTCCGTTGGCGTGAGAAGCTTACCACTTGTCGAATTGCTCCTCCAACGCGAAGAAGTCAATGCTCGCTTGACTGACGCAGGAAAAGCCAGTGCCCTTCACATTGCTGCCGCGCGTGGGGAACTAGAGATCGTGGATCTCCTCTTGGAGCAAAACGGTCTTGATGTAGCATCCCCTGATTCAACAGGGAACACTCCTCTACACTGGGCTGTCAGAAGTCGTGACAAAAAGTACCATCCAAGTTTGGTTCCGATATACGATGATGATGATGATGAAAATAACGACGGCAATGGAGACGACGACGACGATAGTTATACTTTCGACGAGCCACCCGGGTACAGAGAAGAAAGCCTCGACATCATCAAACGATTACTAGCCAGACAAGAGGTCAACGCGGGAGGCTACGATTGAGATGGACTCACCCCTTTACATCACACTTGCTTGACAGTAGATTACGAAGTTGTGGCGCTCTTGCTTCAACGTCAAGATGTTGACCCCAAAGCTCGAGCTGTAAATGGGCAGACACCTCTCCATCTGGCAGCATCGCGTCATCAGCGAAGTGCAAAGAGGATAATGGATTTGCTTCTCGAACAGTCAGATGTTGAGATAACCGAGGTCGATCACGATGGTCGGACTATCCTGCACTACATATGTGGCGGGCTCGACAAAGAGTACCCAGTCCTCGATCTGATCGAGACCGTGCTTCAAGCAGGCGTCCCGCTTGACCAGGAATCTGCGACTGGTTTGACGGCTTTCCACCAAGTACTCTGCAGTGGGTATTGGAGCGTCGCCCTGTTTCTACTCGACCGCGGTGCAGATCCCATGATTTCAAAGCGTTTCAAGTACAATCACAGCCTGCTGCATATCATCTTGAAACATTCTGACAGCCACGATGGAAAATGCGAACTAGTCGGCAGGCTCATCGAGAAAGGCATTGAGGTCGATACTTACACTGACTCGCCTGTTTTCGATCCCCGGTTCAATGAGGACGACAAGATCGAAAACGTCATAGGTATACGATCCCCAGATACTCTTGTCAGCTCAGATTGTACTCCGCTCTTGTTGGCATCAACGCGCGAGTACAGCCTCAACAACATGAAGATGCTCCTTGCGGCGGGAGCAGACCCGAGTGCGCACGTCATCATCAGAGATGTAGAGTTTGAGGGCAAGACAAATGGTAATCGTCAGGTGTTTCTATCCGGAGTGTTTCGCCATGTCTGGGAGCCTCTTAGCCAAGGCGAAGGTGAACTCCTGGAACATGTAGATCCCATCGAGGTGTTGCTCCAATTTGGTTCACGGCTAGATTTTGATGGCCCAGCGGATAGTCCGCTCCAGGAAGCCTGCAAAGTAGCAGAAAAGGGACAGTTTGCTTTGTTGAAGATTTTGCTGGGCCTTTCCGAGGCAAGGAATGTTAGCGAAAGCCATGTTGATAAGTTAATCTCCGCGTACAAGGACAAGACGGAGTACACTAAGATTCACGAGAGGCTGGAAATTTTTAAGAAAAGGGAATTCATCGATTAGTGTTGTACTTTGGCTGTTTGAAGTCGTTAGTGTTAGTTAGCCATTGAAGTACCGGCACTTTATTGACGTTATGTAATATATATATCAGTATAGCAAGAAATAGGATAGTAAATCTGGCAAGAAATGTTATAGTTAGATAACTTTGTTTCACTTCAAATCTATAGAGAGAGAGTAGCTGCTCTCTGTCGAAGGACTCTCTTGGGTCGGTTGCAAGGATAAAGGGTGTCATGTGACATAGCACGTGCCCATCATGGAGATCGGATTTTCCCGCTAGCCGAATCGCGAATTGCTGCTCCGGCAAAGATTCGTGCCAGCGACCGACCTCATTTGAGCTCACCCAAGCAACAACCTCATCCACCAGCTCAGCCCATCATGAACTCCTTCCGCGTTGCCCGTGCGGCTCTCCGAGCTCGCCCCTCCGCCATCCGAGTCCCTCTCCAGCGAAGAACCTACGCCGAGGCCGTCCCCGACAAGGCAAGATTCAGCGAACCCGTGCCCCGGCTACGACTGGGTTTTGCGTACCGAGCCCGACTGACCGTTATCGCAGATCAAGCTGAGCCTTGCCCTCCCTCACCAGGTATGACACCGCCCGCGCGATATCCGGATCGACGAATACGATTGCAATTGGACCCTTACGATGATGGCACCGTCGCCAATTGATTGATGCATGGGAGCTAATTGCCGCAACGCAGTCTATCTACAAGTCCCAGGATGTCGTCCAAGTCAACATCCCCGCCGAGTCTGGAGAGATGGGTGTCCTCGCCAACCACGTTCCTTCCATTGAGCAGCTGAAGCCTGGTCTGGTTGAGGTTGTCGAGGAGTCCGCTGGCTCCAAGCAGTTCTTCCGTACGTCATAACTTACAGATCCAGATCCAATATCCAATTGCTCGAGGTCGACAAATCGCTGATGGAATTTTGTCTTAGTCTCTGGTGGTTTCGCTACCGTTCAGCCCAACTCCGTCCTCAGCATCAACGCCGTTGAGGGATACCCCCTTGAGGACTTCAGCGCCGAGGCCATCCGAGCCCAGATCGCTGAGGCCCAGAAAGTTGCCAACGGCAGCGGAAGCGAGCAGGATATTGCTGAGGCCAAGATCGAGCTGGAGGTGGGTTTTAGACGACGACATACGCTTGCAATCGAGTTTACTGACGAGGGAACAGGTTCTCGAGACCCTGTCTGCGCACGTGAAATAAGTGTACAGCTAGTTTGTTGTGACGGAGGCCCTTGTACATCAATATTCTACCCATATTTAGCACGAAAAGCTGTGACAATTGATACCAGTTCTGGTTGTGCTCCTCCTAAATTACATGGACCACTTTTCCCTGTTCAGTGACTCCTTCCTTCTGGATTATCTACCATTCAGTGACGTTGATAGGCAATGAATACAATAATTAGTTGACCCAGCGCTGTAAGGAATTCCACAACTTCCACTCCTGCAATTGCGAGGTAGGATGGACTTTTCTCTCCCTGCCATTCACCTTATGCTCCTGATTTGTGACTCCTACCTACAACATGCCACCCCTTTCCGCACCTCGCATATTGATACTCTATACCGACTACTCGAACTTGTGGGCTATCGTCAGTCGCCGTCTTTCTGCTTCGTAGCAGTGTCGCATGGCTTCTGAGGCGATTAGCCAATATCTTGAATAGCATCACTTCCCTAAACTCAACAACACGTTATGATCCCTCCGGGAGTCGTCGGTGATCGTGTTCGCCAGCTCCAGACACTTACCGAAACGCAAACCGCGAGTGGGCGACCTTCTGGCACTTCTAAGCGATCGAGTAGAAGCACTACGATCGGTTAGGGACCAGGAGTGGCCAGTGAGAACAAGACTCGCACATCGAGAGACACACTTCCGAGACAAATATCCTCAACTCTATCGCAGAAAGATAATCCAAGGCTCAGTGCTGTCAGGGGCTCCAGGGGAAGAAATGGATCAACGAAACCAAGTGTTGCTGGCTTCCGGCCTAGGACGAGCTATGGACGAACTACCTCGAATCGGCCGAGCCAGGCTCTTCGTTACTCAGCTAGTACAGACATGCTTCCTTCAGAATCTTTCATGTCCTCATACCTTGACTCGACAAACCGCTCTCGTACTGCAAGCTCCACAGAGAAATGCCAAGATGCGATGGACATCCTTGAGCAGTATGGAATCTCTAGACCCTCTGGATGGTTCTCAGATGGCGATGCAGGCACGCCCGATCAAATCAAACATACGAAATCGATGCTCTCGCAAATCTGTCACTCGTGCGGTAACCCTCTCGCTTTTGAACGGTACTGCCCTCACTGCGGCCACGATTCTTGTATGAAGTGTACGGGACAGACCCCTGGACAACCCCTTGGCCACAGGGTTCTCAACAGTTCAGTACAGTATCAAGAACACTCTTTCATAGGCAAGATACCTGAGCTGCCAACACAAGGTGAACACCCCGAAAGCGAACACAGTCACGCTGCACGTACTACAGTTGATACTACTCATCGTCGTAAGCTCTCAAGGTTCGCATCAGAGCCAGATACACCAAGGGCATCCTTTAGAACCAAGAAGCAATCTCGCCAAAGACCGAAAACTGATCACAACACCTTGAAGCCCACTCGGAAGAAGACGATTGCGGCACCAACAGAGATCTCTAGCTCTGTGAAGAACAACCCCTTTTTTGTGGCAGACAGGGGAATGAAGAAAGAAGCCCCAGAACCTGAAATCACGACGAGATCAGTACAAGTGGAACGTAAACCCAGGCCCTCAGACTGTGTACCTAATCGTCTCAAGTCCAGCTCGCCCCGTGTTTCTCACATAGAGGAACAATGTCCCGACCCTGGTTGTAGAGCTACACACGATGGCCACCATCCAACGCGGCATAGCATCGGTTGTGCGACCCGGCGTAGTCAAGGAGCACAAGTGGTTGACGGCAACGATTTGGATATGATTGATACAGATAAACATAACCCTGAAGATAAGGAGCACACACAGTCACTGAGGGACTCACCATCCCGAAGCAAGTTACAGATGAAAATTGACCAACTCTATCACCACGGACAAGATCTCCATCACTCACAGCATATCATGGAGCATCTATCAGCTGGCGTGCAGACTCTTGAGTCTTCTACGGATGAGAAACTCACGAACGGGCAAGACGGGCGCATGCGGGCGGATGGCTATGGGTTGAGGGTACAGAGTCAACCTGGCATTGGCATTGATCACTCCTTGAGTAGAGACGAGACTGTCACAGTGGTAAAAGACACTATCGAACACAATCTGAACAAAGAACCGGCAGTGCCTGACGAGATTGAGCCACAGCCACCTAATCTTACCGATTATCACAAGGGGGATCGGCATCCGAGCCCAAAGTCTCATGAACCCCATGACGATACCCAACCTAAGGATGCCCATTGGATAAAGCATCCTATCAACAATAACAAGACCCATGACGCGCCGAGTGACCACACGAGAATAATGAACTCACAAACCGCTAGTGAAAAGCCTGTCTCTCAGTCCAAAGGACCGGAGAAAGGCCTCAAGACCTCGCCAGAGGCAAATGAAAGGATTGCGCCACATGCTCAAAACAAGGCCTTGTCAGAAAAGGGCCATTATACTGATCTCAACTCCAAGAAAAGGCTTGGCAAACTTGACGAACCCGTTCTTGAGGGTAAAATAATGCCCAAACCAGCTCCACGTATCAACAATGACACTGAAAGGCCGAAAGCCGAGGCTACCGGTATCTCGTCATAGAGGACGCAGTTAAGGAAGGTCGATAGGTCTTCAGAACAGCCACGAAGTCAGCAACTAACCCTTTCCCATGTCGAGAACTGGAGGCGTGAACTCAGCAGTGTAAATAGTCGTACGCCACTACCTGAAAAAGACAGGAAGGATAGTTGCTTCAACTGCAATCCTACTCAGTCATCATCACCTAAACAAACAGAGGGTGGTTTTCAGATCTTCATTGAAGATGAGTCACATAACAAGACTGAGAATGAATTGAGTGCTGCCTTCGAGTCACCTATGCCTCGACTCAAGGTAACAGACATTGAGCATTCCCTGGCTCGCGAGAGCGTCGAGGAATTGTTGGCCAAGAGTCCACAGCCACAAGAGATAGCAGCAGCAGAAGAGCCAAAGAGTACGAGACTCCCGAGCATAACAGAGGATCGATCTCGCAACGACTCTGAGATGTCAACATTGATCTATGACCCTAGACCTGTGATGCCTTACAACCACATGTGTGCTTAGCGAGCTCGCTACATGGACCTCAAGAGCCAAGTTGACGAGCTTGGGCTCGAATCAGGTCGCCCGTCGCCAGCGAAACAAGCCCAGGGCGTGTGTTCCCGCTCCAATGGCGATGTTGACATTGAGGGCCTCACAGTAGTGATGCATCTCAGAGGCAAGGATGACTTGGTTATCAATACAGACTTGAAAGGTGGTCTACAGGAACACATGAGGCCGCGATAGAGCAGAGCTCCGCAAGCGTAGGAAGGCTAGAATGGTCAGCATAGACCAGACCGGACTGGACGGAGACGGAGAAAGTATTGCTTCTTTGATAGTTTATTTGTTATTAACTTCAGTATTGATACACATTGACCTATAAAGTTGGAACCATCGGTCTTCATTGGCCTTGAGGCTTCTTCACAATCACATCGTGACTTGAGCACATGAGAGCAGTTCGTTCGTATGTCAAAAGCCACGACAGCGCACTGACAACAAGTCAAGGACGCTATCGGCGGAACAACATCCTTCTGCTCCATCCTTCAACCTCAACGGCGTCACAGTCCAACGTCAGCAACCGTAGCGAAACTCTAACTGTCAGTAGCAGTCAGCCAACAGGGACGATTCCACGGCTTCCCGGTCTAAGCCCCGGGCCCTACTGCAGCCTCCCCTCTTCCCCGGTTTGCCAGGCTCTGATGCTGAGAGGATGTGCCAGGGGGTGGCCCGGAGCAAAAATCCTCTAGGTTCTGAGAAGCGGTGACAGGGGGGTGCTGGTGTTCTTTTGGGGTTTTTTTTGTATGCATAGGTAGGGCTAGGGTGTTGAACCTAGGGCAAATCGACCTTTTGGTTTTTGACGTGATAGACCCCTATGTAACGGAGACAGGATTTGGAATGTGACTGTTGTCTTGTGCGTGAGGCGAGAGCAGGGTGTAACCTAGAACAGGATCGACCTGTGCTGCGTTTTGGCGAGCATGTTTGGAGATAGGATGCTGCCTGTTTGACCAACTAGGGGCATACACGAGATGTCAAAAAAGCAGTGTGATCTCACTTGGGAGTAGGGATGAAGCGGATTTCGTCATGTTCGAACGAAACGAACCATTATAGCAAGACCTCCCATCAATTCCACTGTCGCCATGAGTGAATACTTCATTTGAAGCGGTGAGAGAAAGAGAGAGAGACAGGAGCTGAGTTGTCGGTGAAACCCCTTCATTGTCTTTCCTTGCGTGCTGTTAGCGAAAAACCCAACCTCATGCAATGCGTGCTCGCTATGTGCAGGAGAACTTGTAGTACATATGCAGCCGTCAAAGGCACAGATGCCAGCATCGAATTCCAAACTGCATCTGCATCCTTTGCCAGGGGGTCCCATGTTTGCTATACACCTAGCCATCACATATACTTCTCTTATGCACGTAACAACGCAACAGGCATGGGAAAAAGTTCCGACCACACAGAGCTTCACAATGTGAGTGAAAGCGGTCAAGGCGTTGAGGGTGACAGCGGTGTAAGGGAGAACTACGTACACGCGAGTCATGCCCTGGAAGTGTTACTCGGTAAACAATACACTTGTAAGAGTTAGTGGACCTTGGATCCGGCAGTTGATAGAGCTAAGCAGCTCTGTGTCTCATGATAGGTACTCAATCCATCGTGCGGCGTTCAATAGTCAGAAAGAGAGAGCAAGAGGAAATGAAATTGGGTTCGCAAACATCACAAGACCCCCCGGATGTGCTCCATGGATCTCATATGTAGGCAAACATTGGCGAGAGCCACGGTTCATAAGCACTGTGTAGCATCCATCCCAACGAGCAAGCAAACAAGGTTGCCTGCCCAGAAATACGGATGTCATGGAACGACCCAAGCGCCAGGGACATGGTCCGTCTGGGTCCGTGGTTCAAGTTCCGAGTAGGCCCAGAGCTTGAACCACAACGATAGAAAAACAGAAGCGAGGATAGAACATGTCCATGAGAGGAAGATCCGGGCGCTAGCAGATTATCAACCTGGATGGGGTACAGAGGTACGTATGTATGATTGTCAAAGCCTCAGGGACTTTTAGTGTGCGTTAATCCAAACCTCCTCAGGCATTGCACAGGTCTGTGCTTTCGTTGCTCTGCCTCTGCGTCTATAGTCGGGGATGAGCTGTAACAAACGATTCGATGCCTCTCAGCATTTGTCGCTGTCAAGATCGAGTTCTATAGCTTGAAATCGTTGAGCCTCAATCCCCGGATTCCGACGTCCACCTTGAACACATGACCACCGTTCTCGCGGCTCGATCCCTCGCCCTCGTCGTCCTCGGCAGTTGTTATGACAAGCTCAGTACCGACAAAGTGCACGCAAGTGGTGTTCTTGGTCGGCACTTTTACCTCTCCAACAATCTTGGCTGTGCTGGGATCGATTCTAATGACACGACCCTCTCCATATACAGCTTGCCAAAGGAACCCGTCTACATCTACACGGAACCCGTCGGGCTCGCCTGAACCATCATGGTTGTAGAAAACGCGCTTGTTGGAAATTTCCCCAGACTCGGTATCAAAGTCAAAGGCATAAATCTCTCTGGCGTTTGAGTGTGTAACATATAGTGTCTTTCCATCAGGAGACCAGCCTGGCGTGTTAGGAATTGTCATGTTAGGTAGCTTGACCTCTCGTGACTTGGCGTCCATTAGATAGACCGCTCCTAGATCCAATGTGTCAGACTTGATGAACAAGAGATGCAACGTAGAGTAAGTAGACAGGGTCCTGATGTTGGTGCATCGTTTTGCTTTGGGCAGGGTAGAGTACCTTCGGGCTTAAAGGGACCGAGTCCAAAGTCAGTCATTGTACCCAGCCAAAATCGACCAAGAGGATCCACGCCGCCATCGTTACTTCGCATACGCTCATTAGCGGGTTCTTCGAAAGGCTGAATAAGTTCGTATGTCTCCTTCTTAACATCGAGAATAGCCAGTCCATACTTGACACCAATGGCGATGCGTTCCTGGGGATCAACCCCAGCAATGTTTGCTGTGACAGTAGGGCATACGTCTAGTTGGATGGTTTTGAGAGACGACGGGCCTTCAGCCACCTTCACATAATGCAGCCTCTTATTGCGGATATCGACAAAGCGCAGATTGCCCGTTGCTTCCTCATAGAAAGGTCCTTCGCCCAGCAGACAGTGTGTCTCAAGCCAAGGCTTCTCAGCTGTCCATTGCTGAATATTGGCACTCATTGTCAGCAGGCTCTGTACGGGTCTGGTATCCTGTTAGTTTTTACGGCAGATTCACTTGGAAATAAGGCTTTATACCAATCAGTAATGGCCAATGGTGGGCGGGGTTGAGGTCAGGATGATGCTCTATGATGTATGTATATATGAGGGGAAATCGAGCGGGCCAGAGCAAGCGAAGTTGAGAGTGGGGAGCTCTCGTAATGTGTTTGGATATACTCCGTAGAGGACTAAAAAAGCATTTGCGAGCGTATCAAATTTAGGAGAGGGAGGAAACAAATTGAAAGTGAAGCAACTCCAAAAGTGAAGATAGATTATCTTTACGGATAAATCGAATGAAAGGCCCTCATCCGGTTCGGCACGGATGCCGTTGAGTGTGCTCCGAAATCAACTCCGGGCCCGCCGGGCCTCAGATCCGGTCTTTATGTATGTTCTTTAAATTGCCATATGCAGACAGCCTGCATCGATTTTATATCTCGCAGAGTATGGATCTTGGTTCCTGCTGCAGTGGAATTCCACTTTCAGTCTCTGGAAGGGCCGTAGTGCCTGTATGTCACTGAGGTGAACAACATGGAAACGAATATGGAATGGACTCGGCCACACAAGTGGTCCAACCAAAATGTTGGCTTATTGTGGCGTTGTCTGACCAACACGCTGTAACAGTCGATCTTGCTTGGTGAAAGCCGCGAACCAGACTGTCGGGACGTATGGTGTCGCGCAAGAAACATAATTGGGCAGCAGAACTCGATTAAATTGTGCACAATCGTGGTGCGCGCTTGCGGCCGTGTGTGTCGGGTCTCAAAGGCGGCCGCAGAATGCATACATAGGTACGGAGTAGTCGTAGGTATTAGACGCGGATTCTCGAGTGCGGCAGCTTGGTTAAATTGCGGGGCTCATCACTGGACAGTAGAACGATAAATACTCAGTATGGTAGCGAAACCAACCATCGCCTCGACTGTTCACTCTTTCTTAGACTCGAGCCTTCGTCCAGCAAGCCTCAGTTTTACTGTGGGCTCTGGAATTCTGGTGTTATTCTTCTTCGAGTTGTTGCGCGTGGGGCATCATCAAGATCGTCATGGCCAACCCCCACGCTCTTCAATACTGCAACATAGTCATACTCGAACCTTTCCCAGGACGAATACCGAAACTCCTTTGCATCCTACTTCAATGAATGACTCCTTTCACCAGTATAGGTAGCTTGGTCAGGATTGTAAGCGAGCATGACCAATGAAGGCCTTCTACTCCAGTTGAAAACCTTCTCGCATCCTCACATATGCACGCCAACAACGTACTGACGTGGTCCAATTCACCCGATTCGAACAGAAAACACACATTCGCAAAGCATCGTGAGTTGAAACCAAGAACGCGTTCAAAGGCTTGTCAGATCTTCCCTCCGGTCGCGGAACCATCAGGTCGTCATCGGGCAGCAACACCACCCTCGTGGCGAGCAAACTGGAACGTCAAAGGACAACGCATCAAGTACAGCTCAACCCGCAGTTCTCACGCATCTGTCGGCCGGTCAAATGTATGCAAGCGAGACACACACTCACACCGCCCTGCTTTGAAGCAGCAAAGATGCTGCAGCAGTGAAAAGGAGTGAAGCGGACGCGGCACCGTTGGCTGACAGATGCCTGCCAACTTTGTTACCCGCATTCACTAGCTATGCAGTGTGTGTGCAGTCGTTGGTTAGTGGTGCATCGATGCTGTGCTGCTGCATGTCGTAGATGGAAGAGTGGGCTTCTGCATGAACCAGGCCCAAGCCATATACAACTTACTGTGAACTATTTGGCCTCGGCTATATGACACCTCTACCTGCTTGGCCTTCAGTTGTTAGGGTCGTGTGGGTAAACTCCAAGAAATACCACGCTGCCAGCACATCCTGGGCCACGACAAGACGCAACGCACGACAGGGCAGGGCAAATTAGCTGCAGATGCAAATGCATGCCATAGCTGTGTACAGATGTTCGTTGATTAGCTAGAAACGTTTTGCCTGGCTCTTTGACCCCTGGCTGCTTTCCCTGACCGCTCGTGGTCACGGGGGGCGTCGTGGGTCCACGATCGCCGCTGCTAGGCCGGGGAGAGTTGTCGAGGCTGAAGGGCCAGAACATTGATCTCCTCTGCACCCTCTTCCCTCCTTCTCAGCACAAGCGCGAAGCGGTATAGAGTTTCGGGGAATAAGGCCACGTCTGCAGCGTCTCAGCATGGGTTATGATGTCGTCGGACTTTAACGAGGTGATAGCTCGAAAGGACAAAAAGGTTGGTCATCGCACCAAGGCAGGGGTAGGGAGCGCAAAGTAAATGGCGGCGACTTCATGAGAAATAAACCTAGGATGCCATCATTAGCTTTTGGAGATGGGCGGAGGCCATATCATACGAACCAAAGACAACTAAAGTAATTACTAGGGACGGGCCGGTGTAAGAATGGGGAGGGCATTAACATGGGACGTCTGACATAGCAATTGACAAACATGCGTTTCGGGCTGATTGTAGAAGCCGTCTAGGCCGCCCATAGGCATCAAGGGATGGGGGCTGATCCTGATCCTGGCGACACACTTGACTTGTTTCATGCCTTCTCTTCAGCCTCGCAGCTTGAGTCGTCCTTGTGGGCTCTACTGGCCTAGTAGCCAAGCCACTACTTGATCGAGTCCTGCAGGTTGATATTGACGGTGACAGCCACGCAGATGTCTGTAGTCTAAATGTCGAACTTCATCTGAATCTGTGTATAATTACACAACAATCCGAGGAAGTGATAAGATTTCACCAAGAATCCTACCCCGCACTGATGAGACCGCCACCTCATAAACTTTTTAATTATCGCGTCTTGTTGATTTTCAAGGCTTTCGGCTACCTATTCTTTTCAACGATGTCTCACACCGTGATCGACACCATGATCGAATTTGAAGTTGTTGTAATACCCCACGTCGTGCGGTACGTATCTATGGCCATGAAAATGAACGAAAACAGAAGTCATGCCGGAATGGTTGACATAAGCACTTTTCAGTAGTCAGGCTGAAGGATCAAACTGATGTAGCAAGACTTGAGCCAGAGACTCCAGTCTGGCCAGGGCGCTTGGCCAGACGGCATTCACACGATACCAGACGCTAAATACGCCCCGTCCCGAGCCTCTCAGCGCTGCATCGTGCCGCTGAGCAGAATTTTGCTGCTCAGTGTGATAGCGTTTCAAGCCAACCTTTGTCCAACATTATTGACGTCTAGTCCACCTCATTTCGCTTTCGAGGCGGATTCATTTCCTGAGGAGTCTGAAATAAATCACCATGGGCGCAATCACAGCGACGTCACACCATCCCTGGGCCGCACGCATCTGTGCGAGTTATGCTAATCTGAGATCAGCTAGGTAAAGCCAGCCATGTCAATATCTCTGATTGTTTGCTTTTTGTCTATTCTCATGACTAGTCAAAGGATGTTGGAGTGAGTTGTGCACGCTAGTGCTTCACTTGGTAGTCTTGTGCTTGCAGGCGAGGGCCCAACTAGGTATTCTGAATTGTCTGATGGTCCACAGGTTTGTTTTTGCCGCGGCAGCGCTGAAAAAGTCTGGCTTAAGCCTGCGGTGACTTGTAATGATGACCTAGCATTCTTGACTGCGGCACGATCTAATCCGCCCGTCCTGCGCGTGACATTGTCGATAGGTACGTAATATCGCGTCTGATCGTGGAAGCTTGCTAGACTCCAACCATTGCCCCGGTACGCGCGCCTGTGCCAGTAAGAGCTCCGACATCCACTCAACGCAGATTGGCTCTTTCCACTAGAGACAACTGTCATGGATGGTTGCATCTGCACGCTGGCGGGCCTTGCAGCTCTGGACCAGGACCCCTTCCCCGGTAGAGCCCCTGGCTATGCCTGTCGTCGTGCGCAATGCCAGTGCATCCAGGGCCCCTCGTTGCACCCACACCCACCCCTCGGCCAATGTACCGTATATCAACGCTCCAGGGGTTTTGGGGGAAGAATATCGTGAGCACGGAACGGTCAACAAATATCAAGAAGTTCGCATGGCCTCTGCCATGATGGGAGGAAGATAGTGAAAGCCCTCACGGCATTATGAGCGCAGTCTTTGAGGCATCCTATAAATGAGGTCCAGGAGAGGGGAAGGACCGTAGACGAGTTTTGGTCTGTGAAGACATGAAATGCGTATTGGAATCAGTCTTGGCGATGCCAACAACACGGCGTCGGAGTGTTTATCGTAGAAATGGACAGTCACAAGAGTCCAGGGGGGTTCCGTCTTTCCGCGCAAGAATTGGTGCAAGACATGGCATGTCGTGGCGTGAGACGCGTGCAACTTTGAGTTAGAAGAGCTGAAGTTGAATTGTCGTTTGCTGGGGATAATGATTGAGATGCTCGGAAAGGGTTTTCCATGATTGAATGCATGGAGTACGTAGGCGAGTAGATCTTGAAGAGGTGAGGTTGAGGGGAATTGCTAATTACGGCACGAATGTACCTGCTCTTCTCATTTCATTGATGCCTGTACCACCTAAAGGTACACAAGGTAACGACAGCTCTTGCGTGACTGCCAATTTAGTAGACAGCGGCTATAGACGAGTTGCCTACCGTAACGGGTTCCTTCCTTCCCTCAACCAAGCTCAATTGATTGACGATTTGCTTCCTCCCAATCGAATTTCTATCTCACATCTGTTTTCGTTGATTGATTCTTCGGCAGATGAATACCTTGGGAGGCATTTTCGCTTTTGATACCATCGTCATCGTCAATATGGAACGGCAAATTATCAACTGAGTCGACTTCTCTTCCCTCACCTCAAGGAGTGTCTCTAAGAATGCTTACAGTACGGCCTTGCCTCCATCTGCAGCCCTGCCCTACCTTGGCTTCCAACGTCTCTTTTATGTCTCAGTCACACATCTTAGGGCAAGCAAGACAATGCAAGTGACTGCTGTCTTGTGCGAAT
Source organism: Fusarium musae (assembly GCF_019915245.1). Classification (NCBI taxonomy): domain Eukaryota; kingdom Fungi; phylum Ascomycota; class Sordariomycetes; order Hypocreales; family Nectriaceae; genus Fusarium; species Fusarium musae. Next base: position 1,129,523 of record NC_058388.1, read on the forward strand.
TCATGGGTCTCTGTTATTCCGGTTTGGGTTTTGGTGGGAGACCCTATATGCAATGCCATGTCATCATGAACGACAATGATCTACTTTGTATGCGAGCTTGCAACGTCTGCATCCCATTCGAGGCCTGCAAAGCTTGCCCACATCAGTTCGAACTCCGTGGATAATAACAGTTTGCACTTTTGCGCACTTTGGCTTTGGGTCATGAGGAAGAAAAAAGGAAAACATGTCGACTAATGTAACACCAGTTAATTAGAACGCAATCAACCGCTCAAGGAACCAAGACCTTGCAACGACTAGCCAGGGTCAGTTAGACTAAGGTCCGCACCACCCAAAACCACGGACACGGGGCGCAACGACGATCTTTTGTTTCTTTGTCCCATGCGGGCCTGGGTATTCCCGTACTGTACTGCAAGTATGTACACTGTATCTTGGCTAACATAGCGGTATCTGTACAGGTGGGCTCGCCCTTGTCGTCTCTTTTCCCGCCTGCTTTGCAACTCATGCCCAGCGTTGCTTTTTGGATTTACACAAGGCGCGTTACTGTTACCGCGTCTATGTACTACGACTTTATCTTGGCCAAGAATCTCGTCCTCAGACTGACTTACAGCAGATCCATGGTCCACTTCTTGCATTGACTAGTCGCCCACCAGAACTGACAATGGGACCTTGCCATCCTGTCACTCACTTCATGTCTACTATGTCTCCTGGCATATATACATCTATCTTCATCGGAACCTGAGAAACAAGATACGTATAGAAGATGCTGATGGCGCTTGGGCTTGGATATAGACGGGCCGCAGTTGATCTTGCACGGGATCGATGCAGTGCTCTGATCGGAACATCACAATCACAACCGTGCCCACAGCTACCGCACATACTGCGGATACGTACACATGGCATTCCCGTTGACCGCTCTAGCTTCCCTTGGTCTCCGGATGCTTGGGTTGCTAGCCCGCCAGCCAGTTTCTAAGCTAACTATCCGTAGACTGATGGCGGTGTCCAGCGAGTTCAGTTTAGTTAGCTGCCTTTGCTTTGGGATGATGCGAAGCATCCAGAATTTTTCGACTGAGGCCTGCCTATTTTCCCAGCCTTGGTGGCCTCGTATGGTTCTGCGACCATTGAGCCTGCAGTAGAGATTTTAACATTTATTGATACATCCGCAACCTTCCAGATATCATCAGTTGCAGATATTAAGATCCGAGAAAGCATGAATTGAGCTCAATTCGCTTGTAGACTACACCGACTACCCTGACAGAGAGACCGAAGGATTGAAAAAAATTGACATGACGGCAAAGCTACCGGCAGCTCCCCGTCTTTAGGGACCCCCAGTCTCCTAAGCCTTGCTGAGGACCTGATGTCGCGGAGTCTTGGTACGTACACACTACTCTTAGTCTTCATGAACCCCCCTGGTCAAAACGCTCCCCGGCATTAGCACCATTTCATCTCATGAGAGCTTGGTTAGCTTGGTCACAGTTGGGCCCTAGCTCTGAACCCCAGCTTAGTCTCAAAAGCTAAGCACGGCTTCTTTCGCTAATGTGTTGACCGTGGTCATTGCGGGACTTCTACTTTGGATGCCCGGGCCAGTTCTGGGGGCTTGATAAGGGCTTGTTACCGTACCAGGACCAGCTCAAGGCTTACATGGTTCGTACCAGAGCAAATAAAGAAATACCACACAGTGTGGCCCTGGATTACAATAGCCCCATCCTAGGACAGACTCGCTTCTCGTACCTAGATGTTTTCTCTTGCTGGCGCCGAACAGACACCTTACATCACTAGAACTTCCCTGTGCCTGACACTGCTCTGTTCTTCCTCCATCTTCATTACTCTTTTTCCTTTTTCTATTCTTACGGCCTTACGATACCAAGCTATACAGCTCACTCACAGTCTTCCCATCCACCGGCAAGGCTTGTTCTTCGTTGTTTAAGCCACGAAACTACCGTCTGCATCTGTCCAAGTTCTTCGCATTTCATCTCAAGCAGCTGTAAGATCCTCTCCAGAAGAGGTGACGTGGGCGACGAAATACAGTACAGCATAGCCAATAATTGGAATTGCAAGGCGAGAGGATTGCTTGAGACCTTGGCTCCATCCATAGCCACACAGCATCGGCCATTCAGAACCGGAAGTTGCCTTTGAGGTGTATGATTTGCTGGCAGGCCTGTACATTTGAGATATATCCCTGCCCCCAGTATTGGCTTTCGGCAAGCACACTTGCGTGGTTCATCTTCACCTGCAACCTACTTGCGAGTGTGCTGAGTTGGCTTTCCTTGAATCAAGCAAAAGTTCAGACATCGCGTTGTGCGGTTCATGGTCAGGACTTGTTGCTGATTTCATCCCGGGTGACGTATTGGCTTTTCTATTCTCAGTACCAATCCCCTGTTTTAACTCTGCTTGCGCAAGAGTGTTGATTATAGGAGGATTCTCAAAACTCTTATAGCATTGCGACTCGCTTGCTTCCCCTCTGAAGCTCTGAAGAGTCTGCCTTTGGTATTGCTTCAAGAGAGGACTGTTTGGGTTATCTTCCCATCCCGTCCGCATCAACAAACCATCCAATCTGGCGATTCAATCGACAAGCCTGTGGTCGCAGGCACAAACATCTCAGAGCAGACCCGGATCTGCCGCAACAGATTCGACCGGCGCATCGCCTAACTCTCCACGGACACCATCGACACCAACCTGGCCTTCCAGAGACTTTAGTCTATCGAAACAGGCTGCCAGCCAGGACAATAAACTACCATCTTTAGAAAGGCTCGGGGAGGGTCAATGTGCCGGCCCTCGTGGCCAGGTGTGCACAGGCGGTCTAGTCTCAATGTCGCATACTGGACCAGCATCTCAACATGCGTCACGTCGTTCTTCGAGGTCCCCCTTGGGAGATGACCAAGTCTCGCCTTCCTCAGTTCGACACAGACAGCTCAGTGACCGCGATCTGCGCCAAGATGTGAGCAACGTTCCTTATACAAATGGCGACGAAAGATTACAGCAGGTTCCCCAAAAGACCCTTGGTGTCCATAACATACTCAACCCTATGGAGCCACGACTACTGGCTTCAGGGGGTAATGGCCATCTTGCTCCAGCAGCTCGTCCTTCTGAATCCGTGATACCAGTCCAGGCAGTTGGCTCAGTCTCTGGGTCTTTTGCCGGCGCACGAGCTTTCCCGCCAGCCCACCCTGCATCAATTTCTCTTCCAGGTACGCCCTTAGGGCCGATGACACCTATCGGAGGACCTTCGTCAGGACGCAATTCCCCAACAGCTTTCCCATTTCCTGCCGTGAATAGTGCAAGACCAAGGGCGAGCCCGACACAGCATCCCCGAGCCATAAGTGTTAGTCATGTGCCATCTCATGAAGCTGATGGGCGGCAGTCTTTACACAGCTTTTCATCTGCCAAGCGGCCGTTTGAGGACATAACTCCGGAAGACGCCAGAACTCAATATCCCCATCTACATCCTCTGACAGGAACACCCACTGGTCCTCCCTCAGCAATGTCGGATCATGGTAGGATGCATTCACAGCCGCTCGCTTCTCCTGGGACACAAGCCTCTCTCTCTACTTTCCCCTCCAGCCATGCGCCGGGTCGCACGCAACCGTCTCTGGGACATTCTCAGTCTTCATATTCTCCTAATATGCAGGCTGGTCGGCCTTTCCCGAGTCCGGGGCCCCCAAGCGAGTCTGCCTCGCCATGGTCAGAAACACTGCGGAGACATGGGATGGGAGGGTCCCTCTTTGGCGTCGAAGGACAGCAAGCCATGTTGGCACTTCCGGGAAGCGAGGCACCTATCCCTGTGCATATGGACTTTTCGCAAGCGTCCAAGAAAGCAGACGAGAAGAGACAGAGAAATGCAGTGGCTTCGACAAGGCACAGGAGGAAGAAGAAGATCATGCAGGAGGAGAACTCAAAACAGCTACAAGAGCTTCGGGATGAAAGGCGTCTCATGGAGATACGGATCGACGAGTTGACTCAACAGCGGGACTTCTACCGTGAAGACCGTAACCGTTTACGAGACATTGTCGCACAAACGCCATCAATAAGTAACCTTGCTGCTGGACTTCCTAGTCCTACTATTTCAACAAGCAATTCTTATGCAGAAACCGGGTCGTTAGCATCAGGGCCATCTGGATCCATGAGTTACGGAGATGTCCTATCGAACGAAAGACCAGCCCAACGCCGTCGAACCGATGACCACCCTGAATATTCGCTTCCACCATACGGGTCCCCTGCGAGCGGCCACCCGAGTGCATCTCCTAGTGGACTACCTCCGATGCCCATGCCAGGTTATGGCGGGCCATCACGGCCATCATCTGCGGCATCCTCAGCGAGCGGTGAAAGGCTGCCGCCGCTGAGAGTAATGGAAGGTCGACCTCCTACTGGCCCACCCCCCGGGCCAGGTGTTCAAGAGCAGGATCCGCGAACTGGTCAGTGGGTTCCCGTTCAGCCTCGAGTTCCAGAGACTGGGTGGGCAACAAGGGACACTCACCGCAGACCTTGATACAATGGGATTTGAGATTTGAGACTTGCAAGCGTTTGGTTACGCATCACAGTTATTGAGACACAGTGTTCTCGTCTATTATATAATATCGGAGTGGTTCAGGTTTTTGGCATGATTTTGGTAACTCGCGGGTGGGACTTTTGGAAGACGCATCTGTTGGGCAACCGACGAATTTATTGCAACTTGTAATGTTGTCTTGTCTTATCTTGTTTCCTTGTTCTCCGTTCTGATTACGTGTTTTCTGTTGTCGAGTTCAGCATTGTTTGCATACATGGAGTGCTCATGACAGTTGTGTTGGTGTAAGCATGTATCTTTACACTATGGACATGTTTTCACTGTTGTTATTCCGTGTTTCTTCTCCAGACATGGGACGAACTGGACTTCAGTATTGAGGTATCAGTCGAAGCTGGGGTTTCTGTCTGCTTTTACTCCTTTCTACTTGCTTCAGACTCCAGTTGTCTTGAGCTGGGTGATGAGGCTGGGCTCTTCTGCGACCGGATACCCCTGGAGCCTTTGCTCCTCAAACAGTACATCGTCTCGAAGGCGATGGTATACTTGATCAATAAGTACAGGCAGCTGCGCTTGGCAAAAGCACGCGGCAGAGGAATACCTTGAATTACAGTTATTTGGGGGCTTGCAGCTCAAACCGATGTCTTGAGTAATGGCATAGGTGCGAGTATGGACGAGGACCCATTTTCATTTTGTTGTTTCCTTTGTGATTTATGAATGGTAGCTTGTTTGTTTGTTTGTTTGTTTGCCTGGTTGTTTTGTTGTTAGCAAGTCATTTGATACCAGATTGGAATTGTGAATTTAGCTTTGTATCCAATATTTATCTAGCGGGAAGTGGTTTGGGATGAGGCAGGAGTTTCCTCGGCTCTTCTTTGGCTTTCCTTTGTTGTGGGAGAGTGCTTTGGTGAGTGTTACCTGATACCCCGGATCTTTCTAAGGATCGAAAAGCTCTTGAGTTACATAGTATAGTATAGGATAGAGTGAGAAACACTAGAAATAAGCGTTTATGCAAGAAGTATTTCCTGCACATAATTACAACTTGGGTACTTGGTCCCTGTGAGAATGAATGACTTTGCTATCTGTCGAGGTGCTATGGCTGTTACAAGCAGGTTGCATACAGCGAGGTATCGAGATGGAGAACAGAGACAACAACGTATGTGAGTGAGAATGAATGGCCGTGATATTGTCATGCGTACGGATACTAACTATGTCAGAGATTTCTATACTGGGATACACAAGTGACGTGTCCGAAACACTTGATGGTCTCTTTTGTTGTCTCGCTCCCACCCCTCTCACTCTCTGACTCGCCTTACCTTGGGCAGTGGACAACGGGCAAAGCCACCTCATGCAAACATATGGCGTTGGTGCTGTCCGTGACGGTTGTTGCATGCTCCGAAGTTAGCGGCAGTTAAGCCAACGGGAATGTTCCCAGGGACAGGGGTGTTGCAGTACATACATGCATACATGCAGCTACACTACGTGCATATACCTACCTACATACAGTACGTACAACATGCGTGTGCTTACACCCATATTAGCTTTAGTTAGTAGATGCATGTGCTTGGTCTTTTGTTGCCTCTGGTCGTGTTACAGTGTGTGTAGTCTGCTGTCGTCACATCCTCCAATCTCGGCTCTTGGCCAGGGGTGCAACGAGTAAAAGAGGGTTTGACTTTTTATTTTATTTTTTGGCATTGGGCGGCTAGCGGCTAAGGCACATTAGTTTCCTATTCTGTCATATTATGTGCATGGAGATGGGTGGTGATTCACATTAGATCACACTTCTTCAGGCAGGGGTTGTTATTAGTCGCACTTTTACAAGATTGTCGTAGTGAGAGTGTGTGAGAGTACGTATACATGCAATTGGGCACCTACAGGGCGGGCAGTACCTACCTCTTCGGATTAGGTATCACTCAGTGCCCAATCTCTAATGTAAGGTAGGATCATGCTGTAATCTCGGTTCAGTGTCTGATAGACCATGGACTCGATAATCTGTGATAGAGTTGATCTTCATCAACATACCTCACTAACGCAACTTTTAGGTACGTAATCCCGTGGTATTATCATCTTGTCATACCCGGCCCCCACACTGTGATCGCGCTATCCCGCGTTATCGGGTCATGTCATCTGCTTTAGCTGAGCGAGATATCTGATTTCCTGCCTGTATTTCCAGCATCATCCTGGCAGTCATCAACACCATCTCAGCCCGCACTGTGCGCTATAGTCCAGGTATTGTACTAACTACAATTTGGGATCAAGGGGGAGATGCGGACTTGGCGATAGGTGCATCTGGTTTTGTTTTCAAGTTGCAACATTGCCAACTTCTGGAGTAAATATCACATTCAGTGACCTCAGTTCACCGATGCACCATGGCCCAGATGCCGATTGTTCATCATACCTAAGGTAGCTCAAGTAAGGTAGACTAAAGATCAGGCGATTTACGGAGTACTTGTATAGAGAGTATACAATTTACAGTATCTCATGGGAGATTACAGTGCTTATCAGGCGGACTCGTTCTGCATACCTAGGTACTGTGGCGCCAGGTACTAGATTGCGCAAACACCCATTAGTTAGTTTATAGGCTATACTGTAGAGAATTGATTGCCCGATGACACCAATACTCATCGATTAATGACAGAGGGAGGCCTCGTATGCAAACATTGCTTACATATCTTACGTATTCATGTTGCTTTTCCATTTCCTTTCTTTGTTGTCTTCCTTTTCTTCTCCTCTGCCTCACAATCTGCGGTCCGTCGTTGACATGTCACTTATATATATGCACAACGCAAGGAAGGCTTGCAGCTAGCCGCAGTCGACTGACACCGAAGCCATGGCTGCGAGAACAACGCTAATAAAGCAGCCAAATCGGAGAACACGCGGAGATTCCTTTCCAAGTGTAACTTAACTTAGCCTGCTTGTCTCGCTCCTCATCTGGCCTCCCCTGGCGCTGGCACAAGGGGTAAAGAGAAATGGGATGGGATGGGATGGTTGTTTACTTGACGCCTCGCTCATGCTCAATGTTCCGAGTCACTGTGATCAGCCAATCGAGGAACTGCCCTGGATTTATGCCTCGCCGTGATGCTTATTCCCATTGACCGTGTCTGAATACGGGAATTCGGACTAAATCACCTTCTATAATGAGGACCTTGGCATCAGGCTTTCTCGCCACTGGGTAGGGAACGGTATGTATCATTCTCGTATAAACAGATTGTACTCATTGCTACTGTGACATGCATGATCTACAGGCATGAACTTCAAGGTTCCCATGTCATGTCTTGCTGATTACTGTGCCATGTTCTTTTGGTTTATAGATGTACGCCTTGGAGTTGTGCATCTAATCTTCCGCGGCTTACAGTATGTCAATAGCGTTGTATCTTGTCGCGCAATGTATCTTTGCAACAAGCTTACCTTGCAAAGTCTTATGTTACGTCTAATTAATATTACACCCTCTGATGAGATGAAGCAGTTAAATTCTGAAGCCACAAAACCAGTTTCAATAACATGTCGATCCGTACTAGATAACCCGATATAGCTTTGACCAGATGATAAACGATTCGCCAAGAATACAGATTTCAGAGAGATTGAAATCAAGCACAACTAATCCATGAGCTAGCTACTCAATTCAAATAACAGTCACTATCAATCTCTCGAAGGACATCATGACTGAGTCGTGCTCACTTTATGCTTGATGAATATCAAACCTCGCCTAAGTGGCCATGTTTTATCGAAATCCGATGCTGTCAAGAGCTAACAGAGATCAGCTGCTTCCAGATACTTATGCAGATATCTGATCAAGATGCGAAAACTGTCCCTCTAGCTTTAGTTTACAGCTATATTAATTAAACCCCCTGGTTAATTCAAAATCCGTTGATCTGAAAATGAGTCTCAAGATTGTGTAGGTCAAGCCACACCATGTGGCCGCCACGTGTGGCTGGAACCTGTCCTGGCCAACCAGAAAGCTCCAAGCTCGACATCTGGCCTTGAGCGTCACCTCAACACCAAACACCCCGCGATCAACATCACGTCAACGCCTGTCAGGCGCATTGCGAATTTGGCTTCATTGAAGACGCTACCTCTCTCCGCAAACCCCCAGATATCATAAGAGAGGCATTGCCTCATCGCCACCATGGCCTCACCATTCCCTCGGTCGAGCATCCAGCTCGATTACCCCATCTACACCATCGACTTTGACCCTGAGGACTCGACTCGAGTGGTTGTAGGTGGTGGAGGTGGTGCTGGTCGCTCTGGTGTCGGAAACAAAATTGTGAGTCGGGGTCTAGAGGTGGTGACTGGCGCAAAGCAATAGACTAACAAGATGCGCAGACTGTCCTCGAAAGTGTTTCTCAAACAGAACTCCGAACAGCTGGAGAGATCAATCTTTCACGTGATGAAGACAGCGTCATGTCCCTGGCAGTTGGCCCTCACAAGGGAAAGACAACATATCTCTACGCCGGCGTCAACTCCAGCCCAGATAGCATCGCAAAGGGCAAGAATGAACACCTCCGAATCCTAAGCGTCGACCCTTCGAAGCTGCGCACTGCCGTTGGGGCTAAGACACCCGATGCCAACATCTCAGAGGTCGCGCGTACCTCTCTCTTTGAAAACCCCGACCTCGATACATATCAGCGACTATTGCGCATTGCGGGATCGACTGGTGCCGCGGCTACAGCGATGGGCAAGGAGCCCCAATTGGCTATCTTTGACGTTGCAGGTGCTACAGCCAAACTACGAAGTGTGCTGAAACTCGATAAGGAGGCCGAGGATTTGGATATTGTGCAAACAGGAGAGACTGAGTTTCAGGTTGCTTACTGCTACAAGTACGAATTATATCTTGTCAAGGTCAGCGCAAAGGAGACCAGCGAGCCACAGCGGGTATACGTTATGCCAGACGACCATGGTGAACGGCCTGCTTTCAGAGCAATTCGTTATCTAAGCCCTCACTTCCTCGTTGCTGCCTCCAATTTACCCAAGCGAAGTGGAGTTGTGATACAGGCTTTGAGGTTACCCAAGGACGGCCAGCCAGATGCACGCCTGTCCATCAACGCCAGGATACCAAGGAAGATTTCTGCCACTGCTCTTGCTGTCGCGAACCTATCACCTCCAGCTTCTCCTCTGAACGCCCTCGGCGATACACAGTTCATCATTGCTGTTGCCGGCCACGATTCATCCGTTTCACTCTATACATTGGAGCACACAACAGGCGGCACTGTTGAGCTGCTTGCCAAACTGTGGCACCTACATACTCTCAAGGATGTTCACGGAACAGACAATATCACTGGAGTGGCATTCTCTCACTTCCAGACACCCAAGAACAACCTTCGCCAACAGTACATCAAACTCGCCAGCACATCTTTACAAAAAACCGTGGCTGTCCATAGCATTCCTCTTGCGAAGCACGTCGATAAGTCTCCCCGCAATCCGAAGGGACCTCCTCGTCCTGTTCGCTACGTCACAGCTATGAAGTCTCGTGGTGTTTCTTCTCGTGGTCTTGGTATCACGATGGCCATCATGGCCCTTATCATGGCCCTCGTTGCGCAGACTATTCTCGAGCTCTTTGGCCGATCTCGCCCAGTTCTTGGTGCGCAAGAGATATTCCCATCATGGTATGGCAGTCTGCGCAGCCCCGATCACCCACCCGCCGCATTCTTAGCCGACGAATTCCTTGCCAAACTTGCAGGTCGCGATATCGCCAAGACTGCCACTGGTGAAACTCTGGTTGTTTACGAGGGTGATGTGCCTCCTGCAACTACTGGTGAAGACGGCCAAGCCCCGGGGCTCAAGCTTGATATCCACGAGCCATCCGTCCATGGCCCAGGCAGGACTTGGGAGGAGTTGGGTGAGGAGCAGAAGGAGGCCTGGAAGGCTCGTCTCAAGGAGGCTGGCGCCTGGACTCAGACCATGGGCGAGAACGTGTTCAAGGGCATTCTGTTCGGCGAGATTGCTGGTGCTGTCGGCCGAGCTGTTGCCGGTTGATATAGCATCACTAGCAGTTCTAGAAAGAGACGACTTTGAATCTTGTATTGTATCATAAGTTTGTGCTTTATTTACATGTTCTATATGATGGCGAGGGAGTACTCTGGGAACTGGTTTGCCGTTTTAAGCTGATCATGAAAGGGGCGGTAGCGCATACTGAAAGCCTGTTACGTAATTAGGAAGATAATGTACATGTGTAGTTATAGTTATAGTTATTGTTATTGGTAATGTATCCTCTGCATCCATGTTCTTCCCATCGTGTGTCGTGTGACTGGTCATGACTTTCCATCCATATCACTAAGCGTGAGTGATGTTCACGGAGTAAGAGATATCGAAAGATCGGGGATATGCTCCAAAAGATCCGGTTGATAATTAATGACCACCTCAGGTACCACTGTCTCGGTATGCTTACACTCTGTGTAGTCTTCTTGAATGAGAAGCACGTAGGAGTGCGACTATTATCCTCTTGTTCGTCCCGCTAGGTCACCACGGCCTGGCACATTGAGGCTGCCAATGATCGTTTGCTCACTACTGATGAATCGTCACTCATTAGCAGTTCAGCTCTGGCTTGAACGTAGAACATCAGAACCTAAAACCCTCAAGTCAGCATTTGGTGGTATTCGAATTGCTGTCTGTAGAGGTTGAAGAGGCCCATGGAATGCCAACTACAATATGCGTTAAGATTAGCATATGCATTATCCTCTCCTACTTGTCCTTATGTATCTGTGTGTTCCATTTAAAGCCCTATTTGACAATGTCAAGGCAATACGACTTGAACTCTACACGTAGAGTCTGGCTATGCAACGCTTGCATACGCATAAGCTTCCTTGAAACACACGTCGAATCTTTTTTTTTCCACGCAACGTAGCAGATATGAGATCAGCTCAACTATCCTGGCTAGCTTCTATGGCTATATCTACGGCAGTTATGTCGCTTTCGTGTAGATCCTATGTCAACCGAAACCAGCGATTATCTTAGACGAGCGTCACAGCAACTTGACAACAGTCAGTAGATATTACACACTTTTAGCATATTAAAGTTCCCCTCGACGATAGTATACATCGGAGCAATATATATCTGTGCATGTGCATGAGTTGAGCGCCTTTGAGGAGTAAAACTTCGAGGGAGTTCCTGCTCTCAGCATGCCCCGGCCATATCAAAACTGGGATGAGTTCGTTACCAGCTCAGCATCAGATTCAACAAGCCGGCCTTTTCTCATAAGCAAACAGACCAAGCATTTCAATACCAGGGCCATGTTACCCGCGTATTGGCTGGTGGTAATCGAAGCTGGCTGTCCCTCTGAAGTCCTCGATGTTTTAACGGGAATCCCTTGTAGTCCCCTTTACAACACAACATCACCTATGCACGTTTGGGCGCCTACTGCTGTCAGAATATAGTTTTCTTGCGTACCTCTGCGCAGATCGATTTCGTTTACCTCATGTCTACCAAAGATATCTCAATGCTCAATGGCTGTAAAAGGTATTGTCATCCCAAACAACAACTTATGTAGTCAACGGAACTTTGGTCCCGCAAACGTACCAGCTTGACAAGTCTAATAAAACGTTTCGGAATGTTCCACAATTCTTAGAGAAGTTAGGCGATCATGGTATCAGGAACGAGCGACACTATCGGGCTCCCGCATTCCAGTCAAGCCGATCATTTCGATAATGTCTCTAGAGGCCATCGCAAGTCAAAGGATATGCGGGCGTTGGGAAAGCCACCTAAGTTGATAGACCGAAGGATCACTTGAGTCTCAAAATCGCCAAGAGGGAGCTTGAGAAGCATCGTGGTCCCTCATTCTCACACAGCAGTACCTGTTGCACCAGTGTCGACAGCACAAACACCTGGGCATCGCAAGTTCAGGCCATAGCCAGGTCTAGCCCAGGAACTGAATTGCTTCACGCCGTTCAGACCGGCCCAGCCGATGAAGGCCCCTTGCAGAACCATTCAGGGACTCGAACTCTTCAACGTCCGTCTACAAAACTTTCGGTAAAGGGCTTGACAGACGAGAACCAACGGTGCTCATGATTGGTACAACGTCAGTGATGGCTTTGCCGTGATCAGTCCAAGGTTTGGTCCAAAACCTGTGGCGCTCCCGGATTCGGTCGAATCTTGGAAACTGGCTTGTTTAGTGATGTCAGGTTCTCGTCCATTGCAAGTCGAATCTGTATGATAAGCTGATATTGATGTAGATTGTGTTTGTGAAACCTTGGCTCGGTCTTGATGTTACAGAGAGAGACCAGACACCGCGAGATCACGACTGAGGGTTGACAGATGACACTGTTACAATGTCGACAGTGATGCGTTACAGGATCAAAGCGTTGTCTATTACAAGATGAGTTGTGCTTTTGCAAAGTTTACTGCAGACATGAGACAAGGGCTCTCCTTTTAGACAGTACTACTTGTACTATCATGGTCAAAACGTGGCAGACCAAAGAGGTTGACAGGCATGGAAATAACAGGAGAATGGACAGACCAGGCAAACAAACAAAGTCGGCCTCTGAAACGAAGAATGCTGAACACTGTGGCAATTGCAGCTATTGAGCCCTCTGCCTCTCTCTCTCTACTGCTACTGCTACTGCTACTGCTACTGCTGTGCCCCTTTTGAGATGAAATGTTGTCTGTGGCTCAATTTGATTGAAAATGGAGCCCCCATTGATTGATTGACAGATGCTCATGGCGTCTACAGGGTTGTTCCCTGTCACGGAACCCTGATTTTCGCTTCTTGGCGACACACCCAGCTACAGCGATAGCTCCCAACACGTGTGAGAGGCTCGTTCGTTGTCTCTAAAACATCCTCCGTATGTGCCGTTTGTCAAACAAACTCTCTTTTGTGGGTGAGCCTTTTCTTTTCTTTTTATCTACAACATCGCAACCGCTTGAAACAAAGAGCCCAACTCTGTCTGCTTGAATCATGTGAATGCGTCTCGATGGAACTTGTTAAGATGCAGCACGACAAAAGAGGAAAAGCAAACAGCTAAATCGACATGGATTGGCCTGCCCCTGTCTGTGGCAATATTTTGGAGTTCCATCCACATTCCATCTCCATTCCCACAGGCTTAGAGGCTCCCGGCTAGCTGGGTCGATCGTTGAATGCAATTAGACTCTTTGTTATATTCAACGTTGACTATAGCCTCTCATTTGCAAAGCACAGTACAATGCCTTGAAATGAATGCTCTTCATACACTCACTAACTTTAGGTCTGCAACATCCCCTGATTCAAAAGATCAGCCTGAAGCCGGAAGAAACATGTCAGGGGCATCAGCCACGTTGGTGCCCCCAACATACGTAGTTGGCTGACGTGATCGATTCGGCATTCATGCTTCTATCGTGACTCGACCATCAACTCGGGTCCTGAGCCTGACCATAGTAATAAGTGAGAAACGATATTTGCTGGGCTGAAAGTCCACTGTACATTTACGAGTCCTTGTTGTTCGTCCTCGTCCTGTTCAGGCAGGTCTCCCAAAAAGGGCGAGAAAAATATTTGGAGACAATAGCTCCAAAAGCCTCCCGGCGCCAAACGGCATCGTCTCTGTCTAGGACAAGACCATCGCGAACTAGGCCACGAACTATTCCGTCCGTGGGCGTCGCCAACCGGTCGGGGCGTGATTACAGGCGAGTCAAGATGTTTACGCATACGCAGATCAATAATAATAGGTAGATCTCGTCGATCTGGAGAGACATTGATGTTACAGAGAGAGAAAAAGAAACAGACACATCCAGCTGAAGAAACACGAACGAACACGGATTTGTCCGGACATGGGTCGATGTCAAAGCGCACGGCACAGGCTGATTCTAGGACCAGCTGCAGGGGCATGGCATAGATAACATGGCATGGCATGGCATGGCATAACATGGCTGAGCGGCAGCGGACAAAGCAGGGCAAGACGAGGCGAATGAAGGGGAAGGGCAGAGGACTCTTCAAGCAGAGAGGAGCTGCAGTGAGACATTCTCCTCCATAACTTTTGGGGCACACACGCAATTCATTCAATTCAGGCAGCGGCTTGAAACTGGGGTAGCACGAGTGATATTCTTGGTGATGAGGCAGCCATAGACTGATATGGTGAGATTACCACAAGGTATGCCATTGAGCTGAGATACCAAAGTTTAATAACGGAGCTCAGCTAAGACCAACAAGAGTAACGTTTCGTCGTGAGAAACAAGAATCATCCGAATCTCTTCAATAGAGTTTCTTAGGGCCAAAAGTCTCCATTTGGGGGAAATGGTGGGGTTGGCTACGTTGGTTGTCAGATCTCACCAGCCACATGTTGATGCGGGAGCTAAAGCGGATCGTCGCTGGGCAGAGAGGGACAGAGAGAGGAAGAAGATGGCAGTAAATACAGCCTATACTCTGTAGGTTTGTGTTTCTGCAGTCAAAGTACTGCGAAGAATCATAACGCCTCTGCTTCTGATCATGGCGATCATACGAGTCCAAGGCTGTAAAGCCACCTTATCGAGGCGGTGATGGTTGATGGACGGCACTTGTCAGGGCATGCGAGTCGCGTGAAGAGGACAACATCGCTCGGTGAATTCTGACTGGATATTCGAGATATTTGCCCCTGCCCGTACCAAGAGCTTGGGTTAACGCAAGGAGCATCTGTACATCAGCTACACAATAATCGTATTACGAGGCAAGACGAACGCCCAAGAGTCCAGCTCTCTTCACCCAAGCCAAGATCTCTCTCTCTCAAATTGTCCATCCGTCTTGGCAGCGTCAATCAAACAATGTCGGATGCAGGGTAGATGCCATCCACTGGATTCAGTGTGTCGGTACCTTGCAGCATACTCTGTGGCCCTCTCAAAAGAAAGGAGGAAAATACCCGCGAGAACATATATTCCTATTGGATGGTTCGCGATCAAAGAGACACGACACGATCTGGTTCTGTGTAGAGACAGAACCGCTGATAGGATTCCCGGGTGATGTGTGTCTCGGGAGATGCAGCTGGATCATGTGTTTGGACTGGTTTGATCTTTTACGGGGTGGATGGTTCATCAGCTGGGCGCTAAAAAAAGGTTGCAGTGGGCTATCTATCAATCAATCAATCAATCACTTGCGAGGAAAAGGACACAATAGAGGAGAAAAAGGAAGGTGAACCAAGACTTGCATACATATACATATACATATACATATACATATACATACACATGAATGACAGCCAAGTTAATTCGACTTCAGTTGTGTCTTAACTAGGTATTCATTCACCACTGTAACAACCGCAGTTGATGATGAGAAGACAGAGAGAAAGAGATACGCCACAACGGTTGGATCGCAAGCGGGACGATCTAGAATCCCATTTCGAGTCCCGTCTGTCTGGGTCTTGGTCTTGGGAGGGCCGGCCCCCAGTTCATCAAAGTCAAGCCAGACCAGATCAGAAGTGCCAGGGTCTGGGCGATTTTAGAATTCGACGCTACCAGAGTTATTCCCTTTGATGGTCAGCAAGGGGAGCAATACACCATGCAAAGTTTGACATTATTGGACTGAGGCTGAAAAGAGACATCCATCGAACGACGCAATTCAGGTGTAAAGCTGACAGACGAAGAGGAGAAAGAGGAGAGAAAGAGAAAGAGATTCGTGAGTGAGTGACTAAGGATGAGATGAGATCAGACCAGAGATCCACATTCAGTGGTGCTCCAGCGGTTGAAACTCGATTTGGAGTACTCTGTACAGTGACAGCTGCACCGAGGACCTCTCCGCCTCGAGTGAGTGGATGGGCTTCCTCACCTCGTGAGGAGAGCGAGTTGGGCAGGGCTGAGGTGCCCAACTCAATCTGACAAGTCATTGACATCCATATCTAACTATCTAGGTACTGTACCCATCTGTCAAGACATTCATGATAAGGGTGAGACAAAAACATGGTGGTATTGCTGCTGATACCATATCACATTATCACTGTAAAACATCCATCACAGATCAAGCACAGCAATCAGTATCAGTCAGAACTGACTGACTGACTGACTGAAGGAAGATTGATTCATGAGGACCCCTCGACTGCCCTGGTTTTTCTTCATCTGGCCAATTGACCTGAAGCTAAAGCGGTGGCACTAAGCCCAGCCAAGCTTAGGACCCAGGAGCCACCATTTACCACCAGAACGTGAATGAATGAATGATTTGGTGGTGGTGGTGACGGCATTAAGCCAGCCTGACCAGGGACCCTCCCACCTTTTTGATCCTCCTCGATGTCAAGTTTTTCTCATCTCAAAGGGCCAAACACACAAGATATCTCCAATTTTGAAAGTGAGAGCAATATAGATCGTCGATTTTCTTCACAATCGTCTAGTAAATCACGCGCCGACAATTCACACTATCACATCCATCCATCGAGAGCAACAACACTGAGAGCGCGCTTCCAAAAAAGGTGTGAGCGGACGGGGGTCTTCCCAGATCCACATGGGGGCATGTGCAGGGGTTCTAGGACCACGCTCCCTGCTGAGGTGACCAAGGGCGGGAAGAAGAGGGAAGCTCAAGAGACTTCAAAGACTTCAAAGACTTGAAAGATTGATGAGAATGGATTGACTTTGCATGGTCTGGGATATATATTCACATTGCCTGTGCTGTCGGCATACACATACTTTTATAGGTGATGGAGAGAAAGGGTCTTTCATGCCCCTTTATTGATGAAATGAAAGGAGATGAAAGAAATGACTTGCTGATGCTCAGTCAATATGTCTGTCAGTGCCCGGTGTGAGTGAGTGTATGTGACGATGACATCCCGGGCCTCGTGGCATCTCCGCATCCAACTCTTTTTTTTCCAAGGAACCGTAGCATTAGCAGCATATGCTCATAGATTCATGAAGAGTCCGGGGAATTGGTATGATCATGATGTATCTCACTGAGAGTATATTTCCAAGCCATAGTATCCTTCAAGCTCTTTCTCTGGAAACTGTTTCGTGTTGGAGTCTCTGGCTTGACGGACGGTGTGTCGTCGAGGTCGTTGATGAGGTGGAGTTTGGACTATGAGATCCCTTGACAAGAATGGGTCCCCTTATTGTTTACCCCCGTCAATCTCTCTCCATTCACAAGCACCACTGTAAACAAGATGCTGAATAATGAATACCTCATTCAATTGCCCTCTGGGCATCAGGAACTCTCCCATCTTTCGACCGTCATTTACTGGCGATTCATTATCTGGTCAGAAGTCGCACCATGTCCTGCTGAGGTGACGGATGATCCACGAGCCAAGGCCAGTGACTGACAGCCCACCACCACCACTAACTATCAATCCCACCACCTTCAAACGCTTCCCTCCTGCAAGGCAAAGTACGTGGAAGTGAAAGTGGAAGTGCAAGTCTTCCATACATTGGACCCGGGTGGGCCGCCTCTCTCTTTTTTTACCTTGCCTTGCATTTCAGACATGCCGCTGCAGCCTGTTGAAAGTGCATCTTGATTGATCATACTCAGACTGTCCCTGTCCTTGGAAGCCAGTTGAAATGAATCAGACCCTATAATAGAACTGTGTGTATGTGCATGCAAGAAACACAATGCAATGTGCTCAAGGACTGACTGACTGGCTTCAAACATGAGAGACCAAGAACAAATAGAGATCCTCTGTCAATGCTGGCGCCCATCAAAGTACCTGGTACCGTACCTGGGCGCCCTCACAATTCCCCAACCAGACTAGGGGAACAGGGATGTCTGCCCTTTTCAAACAACCAGGACTTCTCCAGTCCCCATCCCAGTCCCGGGGGGTGCAATGAGACTTGTCCTCGACCTTTGATATGATAAGGAGAACAAAAAACGTTCAGTCAGGGCCTTCGCTTTGCCCAAGCTAAATTGTCGAGATATTTCTTTCAACTTCGATTAGGTCTTCTTTCATTCTTCCTCTCTCCGACTCGACGGGGGGACTCGGCCAATGACAGGGCCGTCGATATGTGAATGTGCCTCTTGTTCTTGTCCCGTCGTGCAAGCGTGTCACCTTTGTCTCCAATGCTTTGCCGCAGGTTCTCCCTCCTCTTCACTTCCGTTTGAGATTCAACGTCTTGTCTACCCCACTGATGTGCGGTACATCCTTGACCAACACCTTGTTTGGCGATATAAGGTTGATCAACGTTGAGTGAGAGATAGAGAGGGAGAGAGAGAGTTTATGAATTGAAATTGAGCAATGCCATGGGTTGTTATTTTGACATTGTTGCAAACCGTTTTGCTAGACCGTGCATCGTTGAGATCAAGGGTCGTCGTTACTCTGATGCTCGGTGCCATTTGTTTCAACTGTCGCCAATCCCAGACACCACAGGTATCCGTGGGTAGGAAAGACAACACAGCACAGCACGCAACAGCGCGCACGGCAGAGACTTTCATCATACTGTTCTCTACTTGCTGTACTGTACCTTTGCGTCCATTGATTTGGAGAAATGATTCTAGCGGCCGTCCAACGACGCATAGACGCCGCCCATTAGCTCATGCGACCGACGCCTCGAATTTTGGTGGATATGGATACTCAAGGGAAATACCTACTAGTAGGCCTCGGTAGAGTGGAGGATGAGTTGGAGGGGTCGCCCACAAAAAACCTACATGCCACACTGGGCTGAACATCTGTGAAACAGACAGCAGACGTTGAAGAGAAACAGGTTGTAAGCTGAGAATGAATGCCGCATACACCTGAAGAAGCGGCGGCAGCGGCAGCGGCAGCAGCAGCAGGCAGTCGACATGCGTGGTTCAGATGGCGGTATGGTTACGTACCTGGACGAGGCCATCTCCAAGGCTGTGCAGTGTGAGATTTCCTCCAAAGCCTCAGGGTTCTCTCTCTCTTTGGGTCTGTCCTCGAGAGAGACAGACACAAGAGACAAGAGACAGACGGTCAGGTACTGGGACCGCACACCAACGGAACCAGGCCAACTCAGGGATAGCCTCCCTCTAGGCTCAGGCCCAGGCGCCCTGCCGACGCTTGTCCATGCCCCCCCCGTCGTCTCTTCTTGGCTCTAGTGCGACTCTGCCTTATCCACCATGACCTTGGAAGTTCCATCGACCTCGTTTTCTGTCTACGTACGTGGTTGAAGAGCTGCTCCTCTCGATTTGCGCGTGTGAGTGAGAAGGAAGATGGAGATAGGACAAGAGAGCTGAATATTTGAAACATCTGATGAGTGAAGAGGAGGTATCTACGGGGGGTTGAGGGCACACATGGGGGGCGTTTCTTGGGGTTAGAGTTTGATAGTGGACTCGTGCCTGGAATTGGAATTCGTTTTGGCAGCAGTGCCGTAACCGTGAGGACAAGACAGACAGGCAGTGGAGGCACAGACAGGACAGGAAGAGGCGAGGAGAGACAAGAAAAGTTGAGACCTTTATCCCAAGAGACAAAAAGACTCGGGTAAATGTAGTATTGTGTAGTAGTTATTCAGATTAGTTGTTTTTTGACAGTTCAGTTCAAGGGCATAGGTTTTATTTCTCCCTGCGGCGGCAGGTCCCTTGGAAGCAGGCACGGCCTTGTCGAATATTGGATCATTCACTCCCGTCCGTCAGTGAATGAGCATCCACCCCAAAGAGGAATTCTCTCGCTGCCACTTCTGTATCGTCCATCACATGGTCATTTTTTCTTATCTCTCCGTCTGTATTCATGGCCTCTACTGCTTCTGAGCTCTTGAAATACAGTGATTGACTTGACTCATTGCTACCGTCATCAGTATCGAGATCAAGTCGTCGTCATTCCCCAGTCAAGCTCAGCAGTCCAGTCCAGTCAGTTCCATAAAAGTGAATTGCTCCAACTCGGCAGTCGCCCTGACCCTGTATCTCCTCTGGCCTATCACACTCACAGCAGATTGACAGAGTGGGAAAAGGTATCAGATACATCCCATACACCAGACTTGACCGGGATGGCTTGCGCGACCAGGATCCCTTGGTAGTAAGGCAAGGTAAGGTAAGGTAGTGCTAGTGGCCCGGCGCCGCCCAAATTCCACAGCCCACACCTCACCCACCTCACTAAGGTCCATGCCTAGGTCTTGCTCTGGTGCTGCTGCCATCTTGGAACCCCCAACTCGAGGCGCTTGCGACCTTTTTCACCAAAACAACACCAAAACCGTTGACCATCACCGCCCTAGGTCGATCGGCGAACTCGACTCTTTCTTCCTTCTCTCCTCTCCTCTCCTCCCGCTGGGCTTCAACTGTCACGGCGTTTGTCGTTTGTTTGCTTGACGACCATCGCAAACACCCACTTCAGCGATCCTTCTTTTTCTTATTCGACTTTATTTGGTTACTTTGCATTTTCTAGACGCTTCACATCACCATCCTCGAATACCGCGAGTCGATCCGCTCCGCTCCGCCAGTTTCGACGATAAATCCTTGACTGAATCACGCCTCGCCTGGCAGTCTTCCACCGCCTGTTACGCCTTGTGCGAAAGATAAATTTCTTTAATACTTGAGAGTAATTCCGCCGTCGCCATCTCCCGAAACGCTTCGTTCGCGACGTCACAAATTCGACCCGGCTTTGGCACTGAATGCACGGCGACGTTCGACGAAAACCCGATACTCGAACAGATTTTCGACACGCGTAACATATTTCATTTTTGGCCAATTTCAAGGGTGAACAACTGCCTTGTTGCACAAACGACCGCCTTTTTATGGATCGCCTTGTGTTCTCGTAGGCTCCTTTGACACAACCTCCGCCCGTTCGTCAACCACTGTCCAAACGGACCCCCCGGCCAATAACTTTGCACCGCCTTGCCCGACATACTTTTGTATCTTTTTGATCTTGTGATCTACCTCAACTTTTAACCTTCGCTACCTCACCTTGGCCAACTTACTTCTCAAACGACGAAATTACCAGTCGAGATACCTACTGCTTGCTAGCCTGGGTCTTGTTCCCTCAACTTGAAAGCGGCCATGGCGGCCAATATGCAGCACATGGCTGGGGCCGGGCAGATGATGCAGCAGCCGATGCGCAAGCCGACCCCCAATCAGCTGCAGCAGATAGTATACCAAAACCTTGTCCAACATACACAGCCATTCACTGGCATATGTTGGCAAGCCAATGTTGCCATCAGTGATCGCATGGGTAAGACCATGAACTTGTATGGCCCTACTTAAACCCTGCTCACGAACCTTACTGACTTATCAAAGGATAACTAACATTTCTCTGGCCATGAACGGAGGAGACTACATGAAAGGGGCTGAATGGGGCTGCAACTTTGAGCGTGAAGCATTTCACAAATCTGCTACAAAGGTACGCACATTTGATTTTCTCTTCTCCGAACCCTAAACATCTTCCTCCAGACAGGTTACTCACAACCATTCCAGGAAATTTACGACCAGGAGATGGGTAATAAGATCATGGAATTCTTTAAGAGACGCCAGGCCAATGAACCCACACTCCAGAACAGTATCAATGTCAGCGCTCAAGCGCAGGCACAAGCACAAGCACAAGCGATGATGAACATGCAGATGGGACGCGGCATAGGCCAAGGCCCACAGCAAGGCTTCCAGTCTATGCAGCACCCGATGCAAGGTGGCCAGATGAACCAAGCACAACAACAGTTGCCGATGAATGCCGGAATGAACATGGGCATGCCGAACCAAGCTGGTCGTGGGATGGGCCCCGGCCAGCAGATGGTAGGTATGGCTGGAGGTCAGAACCGACCTCAAGCAACTTCATTCCCTTCGGACATGGCACGGCTTTCGCAACAAGACAGACTCAAGGTTAGCGAGCTTGCACAAAAGATGTTTAACACTGCCTCGGAGCAGCAGAAACAAAACACCCGAGTGCAACTTTCTCAAAGGATATCCCCCACGCAGATGAACGAACTCACTGCCTCAGGCAAAGATCCTTTGATGTGGTTTTATCAGAACCAAGCCTTCCAAGTTCTTAAAGCGAATATGGCCCGAATTCAACAGGGCCAGCAGCCGCAAGGGATGGGACAGAATCCCAACAATAATCAAGCTCCCATGATGCAACAGCAGGCAAGTCAGCAAGGACTTCGCCAGCAGCAGGGTCAGATGCCTCAACAAGGACAGCAGCAGCATAGTATGATGAATGGCAATCAGGGTAACAACGACTATAACTCCTTTGCGCCCAATATGGATAGCATCGAGAAACAGCAGATGAATGGTTTGATGGCTCAGCAAGCCGGTCAGATGGTAGTACCTGCCAGTGCCGGACCGAATCGAAACGCAACCCCCCAACCGCCGATGGGCCAGAACGCACCCAACCAGCAAGGTCCTAATCAAGGCCAGCGACCGCCGCAACAACAGCAGCAGAACATGAATCTTCAGCAAATGAAGATGTCGAACCAAGTCTCGCAGCAGTCACAGGCACAACTGCAGGCACAGCAGATCAAGCAGATGCAAAACCAGGCCGGCATGGCTGCCAACATGCAGCCTTCCCAAAGTCCTGCAATGAACACCCTCAACACACCTGTTTCTCGGCCTGGCAACATGAACCAGGGTGCTGGACAGGGCGGTGTTCAGTTTGGGGACCAGCGTTTCAACCAAGGAGCACAACGGCCTAACAACCAGACTTTCCAGAACATGCTGGCAAGTCTACCGCAAGAGCAACGGCAGATTGTGAGCGGTCTGACTCCAGATAAGTTGAATGAGGTAATGCAACGTTGGCAGTCAAAGCGCAATGAGCAAATGGGCCTAAATAATGGTGGACAACTTCCTCCAGGGCAAATGGGGAACCGACCTCCAAGCCAAATGAACCAGATGAACCCTAACGGCGCTGGACAAATGCCAGTCAACATGCAGCAGCAGCAAAATGGAATGCCTATGAATGGCAACCCGCAGCAAATACAGATGCCTCGGATGGCCGCGAACCAGCAGCTGGCTATGATGGACTCTATGGATTTACCTCCTCAAGTCCTCAGTCAGCTCCAGAACCAGATCCCCCCAGAGGTCAAGAAATGGGCACAGCTCAAGATGTGGCTTCAGCAAAACAACATTCCCCAGCAACTACGGACGCAACTGGTAACCGTTCAGCAAAGGCAGTTCCAAATTGCCCTTCAGCGACGCGCTAGTGCCATGCAACAGCAGCAACCGGGCCAGCCAGGACAGCAGCTTTCACCTCAACAGCAAGGCCAACCGCAGCAGCCAGGACAAAACAATGTCAACCCTGGCATGCAAGCGCCAGGTGGACCTGGACCCAATCCTCTCCAAGCAG
Source organism: Fusarium musae (assembly GCF_019915245.1). Lineage (NCBI taxonomy): Eukaryota > Fungi > Ascomycota > Sordariomycetes > Hypocreales > Nectriaceae > Fusarium > Fusarium musae. Next base: position 1,153,067 of record NC_058388.1, read on the forward strand.
GACGACCACAGATGCCAGTCAATATACCAGCACACATCCTGCAGGTTTCTCCGCACGAAATAGCCACACTTCGGAATAGACCTCAGTTCGCTCAAGCATCTGAAGAACAATTACGCAATGCGATTCTCCAGATGAAGAGGAGTTCCTGGGCGAGCCAGCAGGCACAGCAAATGCGAAATCAACAAGCCCAGGCTCAGATGGTGCAAGCTCGTAATGGTCAAGGCCAGCAAGGTATGCAGACACAGATGGGTGTTCCCCCGACACAAATGCAGCTTCAACAACCACCCCAGCCAAACCAAGCACCGCAGGCCCAGAACATTTCAGGAGCCAGCAACATGGGGCCGAATAATACTGCTCAACAAGCGGCCCAGAAACAACCAAGCGTGACTCCAGAGCAAGCACGAAATGCTCGCCCGCAGCCTACCAACAACCGAGCACAGCCTCCAAACCCATCGCCAGCATCCGCCCCGAAGAATCTCAAGCGCCCGAGCAGCGACGATGCCATCGATGTACCCGAGACCGCAAAGGCAGCGCCCGCGAGACCAGCGTCACAGCCCAACCAGCCACAGCAGGCACAAGGCCCAAGAATGTTGACTCCTCAGCAAATTGCACAGCTCACACCAGAGCAGCGAGCCAAATATGAAGCGATGATGAGGGCACAGATGAACAAGGCAGGCCAGATCCCTCCTCAAGGTGCAAGCGAGATACTGTCGCGTCTTAAGTTACTCGGACAAGAGGAGCAACGACAATCTGTGAAAGAGAACGATCCTGAGATTCCGATGTCACAGCAGGAATACCAGGAGACAGCTGAGAAGCTCAAGAAAATTGTGGTTGATATGAGCAAGATCGGCCGTGGTTTGAGCAGATGGTATGGTCTCACGCGTGATGACCAAAGAGCGAAGATGTTCTTCCGAACTGTAAGTCTACGTCCAGATATATCATGGATGGCATGCACTAACTCAAAACAGCGATGGAGGATTCTCAAGCAGTTCTCCGATGGCGAGAAGATGTCCGTGCCTAAAAGCGTGTTCACGATGCGAGCCGTGGAAATCGATCAGGCTCGAAATATGCTGGAGAGCATGGCGAAGGATCTCGCGGCGAGCGTGTATGCTAGAGGCCTGAATCCTGCTAACAGACAAGCCACACCCCAAAATCAGAATGCCCAGGCTGTCCAACAACAACAACCATTCTCTCAACAGCAGCAGTCTCAGCCCCAACCTGACCAGCCAACGCAACCTCCAGGAGGACAAGCAGCTCCCGCCAACGCCGAAAACGGTCGTCGCAACTCTCAAGCTCAGAATACTACTCCTAAGGGAGGCAACAAGGGCTCGCGGGCCCCAGAAGCTCCTACAAGCGCTCGGCCCCCCTTCCAGTTGGCTCCTCATGGCAACCCAACTTATGTCACACCGTCAAGGGATATCAACCTGCAGCTACCCACAGGACGCAAGAAGCAAAAGACTGGACAGACTCCCCAGGGCGCTACCCCTTCGCCTAAAATTAGCAAGAAAGGATCCCCTGAGCTTCGAAGGACGTCCGAAACACAGTTGCCACCTAAGCCAGTCTTTCTTTGCAAGGAACCCGAGTGCGAGTTTTCCACCACTGGCTACAGCACTGAGCAAGCTCTTCAGCAGCATGTCTACGAGGAGCACACGAAGCCTCGAGAAGATCCTCTCAAGTTTGCCCAGGAGAACCTGGCCTTGGCCCTCGGACTCGAGCCCGATGGCACTATCAAGCGGGAGCCAGGTACTGAAGCCGCTGCAATGAGCTTGACCAACTCCAAGCAAGGCCAGACACCTGTCACTATGGCGGCAACACCTGTGTCTATCACGGATGCCGGCATGAAGCGATCAGCCAGCAGCATGGGTAAACCTCAAGACAAGGCCGGCCTCAAAGCTGGTACAACCCCCAAGATGGCGGATATCAAGCCGGTTGAATCGACAACAGTTGATCCTTGGGCCAACGCGACTATCGACACTGAGATGCTGGTGAGCAACCTTGGAGTTGAGCGCGGGTACGGATTTTACGATAACCCCTACTATGACCTCAACGCTCTTAGCTACTTGACACCCAGAGATACACCTGACTCGGTCAAGGATAATGGTAGCAGCGAGCCTAACAGCGATCTTCCAGAAGGTGCAGCCATCGACATGAATGCGGATTGGCATAACATGGATACAGATCTGCTTCTGAACATGACCAACACTTTGGACGCAAGCGGTGTAATGGGTATCGACCCTTCGGCCTTATTCGACCCGCCATCGTTGCAAGAACCGGACTGGGAAGATGTGAAGATGGACTTTTCGAAACCTTTCCAATTCGACACTAGCCAACATTACTATATGGCAACCTCATAATAATGGCAGCCGTTGAACGGCATTATACTACAGACGAATTGATTACCTAGCCACCACAAATCGGCCGGTAATTAGGGCTTTCAGGTCCGGGAGATATACCCCACGCATGATGTTTTGTTTTTGTTTTGTCACCACGACCCGTGGTAGTTTTTGTTAATCGCATTTTGTTATTGGATAACACTTTAGGGATGCGGATCGAAGCCAGGTGACGGCAGTAAAAGGTGGACGCGGCTGAAAGCATCATGGAGGGCGCTTTGTTCTGGACCTAGGACGAAAGGCAGGGTGTGATTTGGCAGAGGATACACAGGAGTTCGACTGGTAGGAGGCTTTGTTTGTTAATGCATGATGCTTGGATTTATGATGTTATTCGAAGCGCGTTGTGGTTGTTTTAGTGTTTCTAGTTGAAGCTATCAGATGCTTCTTTTTTTGCAAAGTCGGAATTAGTGGCTAGGGCTTATGAGATTCATAGACATGGACTCTGAGCAAATGATACCCAGCATTTTGCTACTTGACAGTTCTCGCACGAGTGAATGAGTGATACTCCTTATATGAGCATATATTCGCCTGTGTTATGTTAGATTGACTTAAGGTCCGGCCAACACCCGTTCCTGCATCCGGGCCGCACCGGGAATTATGCCCCACAAGGCACGCTCCTCCCGTGTCCGGAGGCACAGGCGCTAGGCCATCTTTGGCATAGACTGATGGATCCTCCGACACGGCATGCGAATCTGCAGTGTTGACGGCTGGGGAAGATTATGTAAGTGTCGCTAGACCGTTTCGGGAAATAAGTAAATATGGGCGAGGTTGGCCGAGATTTAAGACAAGGATATAAAGCGCGACCGTGTCGGGCGTAAGAGGCTGGGTTGGGGTTACAGACGTGACGGCGGGTGAGGTCAATTAAACGATGAGTATAATGCTACACCGTCTGGGGTTTGTTGCTAGTGGGGGATGATATATCGATGAGTGTCAGTAGTGCTGAGGGAGAGAGAGAGAGTCATTAATGTCAATAATTGAATATAAAGAATCGAGGAACAACAGTATGTTTCAAAGTGTTGATCTCCTTGCATAATATTTACTGTTGTCGTGTTTCGTTGACCAGAAACGACGCCATCTAGACCAAACTACCCATCCCATCCCATTCATTTTCCGTTTTCTCCAATCCAAAAAAGCCACCCCACCTTATCTTATCGCCCGCGTCCCTTTAACAAAACTACCACTTTACTTGGCTCGACTTTACCATTTCCCATCCCAACGTCTTCCCACTAACACGCATTGACACGCGACTAAATCATACAAACTTGAGGCTCCATCTTGCTCATCCTTTCGTTTCTCCCTCTCTCGTGTATACATAGGCAGTGCTTCAGCTTGCAATGGAGCAATCAGCTACATCATCCTCTACATCATCACCTACGAAGCGACGCGCCCTGGCTCCCTTGGATTCTAACGCGCTTGCTGCACCAAAGAACTTGTTCAAGCCTGCATTGGGTCATAGTCCTGTAAAGATGGCTATCGAGGGGCGCAAGAGGTTGCTCGATATCGAGGGTAGCGCGCCTGCTCCTAAGAAGGCGTGTCTGGGACGTGATGAGGTATGCTCTATTACTTCCAAGATAACATGATGGGATATGAACATATATCTAACATTGATTGTGTAGGACGCGTCTGAGAGGAGTGCCAGTCCTGATGTTAGCTCTGTCTTCGACACGTCTGCCAACGATAATTCATGGGCCACTGCTGCAACCGAGCATGATACAGCTGCAGCTCCTACAACAGTACAACCTACACAGCAGACTGCAACACTTACACGCCAACAAATAAGACAAGTCAGTTTTTAAACCCTCTCCACTTACCAAGATATATATGCTAATATCATACAGAGAGCAGAAACACTTCGTCTCCGTCTGTCCCTCGCAAACTACAAAGTCCGCACAGGCCAAACAACCGTGCCCCTCTCCGAACTACAACATCGACCGTTACCCCGCGAGTCACCACGCGTCGTCCGCGTACAAAGCCCCGAGTCCGCCAGCGAGTCCAAGCCAGAGGAAGAGTCAGAGACAAGATTGCGAAGAGACTCGATAGATTCACAGCAGACGGAGATCATGGAGGAGGAAGACGAGGAGCAAAGTTGATGAGATATCGGGATGTATAAAAAAGGGAAAGATATGATGGTGTTGGGGAGTTCTTGATGGCTTTCTTGCTTTTTATGAGCGGGGCATGGCGGGCATGTGAAGGGAGATATGTACGATGGAAAGGCATTTGCTTGGGAAAGCATTATTTGATTTGACGATCATGGGCGGTAACTGGATAAGATTCATCAGAGATATCCTAAGGCGCTATAGAGGAGTTACATTGCACAGACTGAGGTTGCAATGTCTGGATATGGTCTTTCACACAAGGACAAATCCAAGCCCAGTTTCAATGATAAAGTGACATTGCTCATTCATCTATCAAGCTATATACAAGTGAGACTACGTCCAACCCATGGCTGTAATGTTGCCCGGTATTTAATCATTCATTCATCCACTCCACGCTTCTACACCCAACTCCAATGACACCCGACGTCATATGATGCTCCACTTCTAATGTTTAATCGATGAGAATCTTGGGCTCCAGGGATCCATAGTTCTCAAAGAATCCCTTGAACAGCTTGATACCGTAGGCGACATCGGCAGTACCCCCCGTCTCACGAATGCTGTGCATGCTGAGCTGTGGGTTTCCGAGGTCCAGAGTCCTCATACCAAGGGCGGCAGCGAGACCGGGTCCGATGGTGCTACCGCAAGGCGAATCGTTGCGGACGACAAAGAGCTGGAGAGGAACGCCAGCTGCACGAGCACACTCCTGAAGGAGCACTATTCCTGGGGAGTTGGTAGCGTAGCGCTGGTTGGCGTTGATCTTGATAACAGTTCCGCCGTTCATGGCTGGCTGATGCGAAGACTCGTATTTGCCAGCATAGTTGGGATGCACAGAGTGGGCCATATCAGCAGATACGAGGAAAGATCGTGATAGAGTCTGCTCGTATGCTGTAGCCTCCTCGTTATCGTGGTGGACAGCCTCATAGCTACCTTCACTGGCCGTGTCCTTTCCAGGAAGAACAGACAGACGGCGGATGACTGATGGCAACAGGTTGGAGTTGGCACCCTGTGCTGAGGTCGAGCCGATCTCTTCGTGATCAAAGCAAACGATCAATCGAATGGTGCTGTCTTCCTCGAGCGAGGACTCATCCTTGACGGACTCGATAAGTCCCTCTACGGAGCAGTATGTCATGCCAAGGTTATCGAGACGAGGAGAAAAGATAAACTCGTCGCTAAGACCACCGATGCATGACTTTTGAGTATCGTAGAGAATCAGTTCAAAGTCTACAATCGCAGAGACCTCGACTCCTGCCTCAGCTGCAATAACGTCAAGGACCTGAGGGTGGTGTCTCTCAGTGATGACCTTGAGTGGCCTGAACTCCTCATCTTCCTCATTGTCATCCTTCTTCTCCTCGGGCTTCTCATCCTTTGTTCCCTTGTTAAGCTCAGCTGCAACAAGACCTGCAATGGGGAAAAGCTCGGTCTCCTTGTTGGGGTCGAAGTTGGTCTGTCGGTGGAGGTGAATGGCGAGGGTTGGGATTCTGACCAAAGGCTTGTCAACCTTGACGAGCTTTGAAACAAAGTTGTCACCCTCCTTGACCAGGACACGGCCGGCAATACTCAAGTCACGGTCGAACCACGAGGTCCAGATACCACCGCCATATGTCTCAACGCCAATCTGGAGGTAACCGACGTTGCTCTTCTTGGATACGGGCTTCAGTCGTAGACAGGGAGAGTCGGTATGGGCTCCAATGATGGCGACAGGGTTTCCAGGGCGCCACTTTCGACCGATAGTGAAGGCTACGATAGTCGAAGCATTGCGGGTGAGGTAGTATTTGCCGCCAGGTCGGAGGGTGGAAGCCCAAGAGTCGCGCTCACGGATAAGCTTGAAACCGGCCTTTTCGAAGCGAGCCGAGGCGGACTGAACGGCATGATAAGCTGTAGTATGTTAGCAGGTATTAGCATTGTAGTGACATTGGGGTGACGGACGAGTTGGCGACTCATTGACAAACTCAATAAAGTCGAGAGCTTCTTGAGGAGGTGCCATGATGGACGAAGAAGTCGAGAATGAAGCTGCGAATAGACGCGGGGTAGTATCAATTGAGGTTCTGAAAGGCGATGCTCGACGTGAAGAGATGCGAAAGAGCGCGAGCATCTGTTGACGAGATGGTGAAGGAGTCGAGAAAGCGGTGACTAACTAAGGCAAAGTTAAATAAGTAGAGAGATCAACGAAGGACGTCCTTTTAGTGAGTGAGTGAGTGAGTGGTCGGTCATGTGGTGTTTGCTTTGGTTAGTCGTCATCTGCATTCAATCCGCACCTGATGCCGTTAGTAGTGGGGCTTATCTTATCGTCCATAGCATGCATGGGCTTCCTATTGCGGAACCAAGTGAATGAGACACGAAGATGTTAATTATCATTATCATGATGCTCAAACTTGGTGTTCTTGCTAAAAGTGTATAAGAAAATATGCAAGTCTGCACAGCCTGGTACATAAGCAACTGTAGCTCACCATCATTGGTCAATCTCAAATGCAGGCTGCGCTGTGTGTCCAACATATACCAATACCATTCGCTATCCTGGCTCGTGACATCCAGGCCAATTGGTTGACATTTCACCAGAAGTTGCACTTTCAGACAACCAATCAAGATATATCATCAAGAAGGATGAGAAGTAGCGCTGCACTTGTTCATATCCTGGGTTGCGGACTGATGGAAAACAAAGCATTGTTCAGAGTATTTCTATTTCTAAATGTCCAATCATATGGCATATACCATCCATCTATCCCATTCTGAAATCGTTCAATAACTCATCTAAAGCTCGATGGCAAGCCCTCATATCGCCAGAGCTACAAGGTATCCAATATTCCTATTCTATCAAGCCCAAACACAAGCAAAAGGGAATCGAAATCAAAAAGTGACAACCACATCGCTATCCGCTGAACAAAAGAAAACACCTTCGACAATCATAGACCAGAAGTCCCAATTTTTGGAGAGTGTGAGTGACTGGTAGCTTAGTTGTTGCTTTCAGAGCCGGAAACAACACCCTTCTCAACCTGAGAGACAGAAGTGGTGACTTGAGGCTTGTTAAAGACAAGACCAGGGTGACCGAAGCAGAGAGCCACTGCAGCAAGAATGATGACAATACCCTCAAGGATGATGAAAGGGATCTCGTGCTTGATCAGATCACCATCATAACCCTCACGGAGCTCAGCAACACGGTAGATGCATCGAGTGAGGACAAGGATGATGGCACTAGAGAGACCAGCAAAGAAGGCAGTCTCTCGCCAGCCGAAGGCCTTGGCATGACCAGATCGCCAGTATCGAATCATGTAGTCAGAGAAGGCGGCGATGAAGACGACAAGGACGACAACCTGGAGGACAAGACCGGCCATAGAGACATCAACACCAACATTGCTATCAGACTCGGTAGACATGGCACCACCAGCAGCCTGGAGGATAAGGCAGACGATATCGAAGGGGATAAAGATCCAGTAGAACAATGCTGGTCTAAAGCGAGAGAGCTCGGGGCCGAAGAAGTTGATTGTCTTGGAGAGTGTGACATAGATGGAAGCGGTATAGAAGACGGGAGCGATCGTGAGGCAAACTAAGACAAGCTGTCAGATTGTGGTTATAAAGTTGGATGAGAAGGATAGAGACTAACCAATTTGGATCATGAAAGCGTTGAAAGAGAAGGGGTTGTACCACATCATGATACGGCCGACATAGCCAACAATCTCAGAGACGCAGCCAAAAAGCATACCAGTCATGAATCCCCAACTCTTCCATCGGAAGCCAAGATATGCGTGGACAAGACCAATGAGACTGAAGAGAACGACGAAGACAATGTTGGCAGCAAGAGATGGTCGGTAGCTGTAGATACTCCACTCAACGGGGCAAGTATCCAAGTTACAGGGCGAGTCGGAGCCGAAGGCATCTTCGGGTCGGATGGTGTAATTGTAAGGCATTTTGTTGGTTGATGTGTGTTGTTTTATACGTCGATATAAGCGTATAAGTCGTGATGGCCGAGCAGAAGCGAGTGGTGTATTTGTATTTGTTCTCGACCGGACAAAAGTAATCTTATTTATATGTTACAAATAGGCTTTGTTTGTGGATTACAGTAGATGAGATTGTAGGAATGTAGATGCTGATGTGTGTGTGAATGATGATGAGAAAGAGGTGTTGTTGGAGGGGAGGACGGGCCATTGATATAGACATGACGAGAGCTGCAGAAATATGCAGATTGATATGTGAGAATGGCTATGATGACAGCGATCAAGTCGGACTCGGACTCTCAAACTGCAGCAGACACGGGGTAGCAATGAATGCAGTGCATTTGCAGGGTAGTCTACCTAGGTAGTCTGGCACTAAAACACAAGGAGGCTCATCTGCTAAGCAAGCATATCTTAGTGGGTAGCGGGTAGGCTTTGCTGTTGCTGTCGCTCTCGCTCTTTTTAGCGCGAAGGGCAGCCGATGCGAAGGTCGATCATTGAGACCAATAAGACGAAGGATCATGGGCATCTTTAGTGGATGGATGGGATAGCATAGCATCAGCCTCGAAAACGGGGCAGTGTCAGCAGTAACAAAGCCGCATGTAGATCCACGCTCTGGATGGTATTGCCGGTACCTTGGGCGTCTATCAAGGTCTGTAAGAATATACGAACTGTATATTGGCTTACACAGCAATACTCGAGATCCTCAGGACTTACAGAAAAGTGAATTAATATGTCCTTATTCAGTATCTTTTTGTGACCATGCCTTCTGACGCTTACAGCTGAAACAGCATCAAAAACAAATAATAGTTCCCTGCAAGGATCAATCCAAAGGAATGGTCAACGGGGCAGATCAGCCTATCACATCACAGCCCAAAGATAAAGATAGCGCGGGAGAACCACGCACGCTAATAAAAAGTCAAAGTGCGAGAAGCGAGTCCGAGTGAGATTGATCACCACGATCCGACCAATCATCAATCCCGGCCACGGAAATGAGCGCTGCGAAGGACTCGAACCCGTTAAGTGAAGTTAATGATGCGTCATTCAGCCCTTTTTCTTTTCGAATCGTTTTCTCTTTCAGTCTTGCCCGTGGAGGCTTGGAGAGAATATCCTTGACTTTACAGCCTGACTTGCGTCACATTTCTTGAAACAACACAAGTTCAGGATAATGACGAATGGGACTAATGTCGATTTACCTTTAGGCCTATTTTTCTTTATTTCCTGTAAGATTTGTGGAATTGACCCGGCTTACACCCGCCATTAGCTCAGCACTCGAGACTCACTCCCCTACTTCTCCTGACATTTGATGTGTGCCTTGTACGAAGCTCACGTTGCATATTCAGCTCTACAAACTCTGCATTGTGATTTACAGAAACTGGTCCTCGAAATAACACCTTGTCTCTACAAGATATTTATCTGCAGTACAGTGCAGTGCAGGTTGAAACAGTTATCTAAACGCCAGCCCATCAACATCCACAATCCACCAAGCTATTATCTTACCACCCACTCAAGCAACTTGAACCTCGCTGACTTCAACACGTGTACGCGTAATGATTCGTACTTCAGCCCAATCTCCTTGAAACAATGCATACAATCACAAAGATTTATCGTAAGATGTCTTCTCTCCGCATTCTTACGTGGTACGGGCCACGCGGTTTAAACTGGTCAGATTCCTGAACACGAAGCTTAAGAATCTGACGAGGCTTGGCTTATTGGTAGGGGAACCGCCTACTAGTGAAATTCTTTCATTCACTAGTTGCAGGCGATTTGCTTGTACGACTGTATTCCGTACGGAGTAAGATGCATGTCACTTGGTCCGAACTCCGTGTCCGTACCGGTGGGTTAAATGCAGCCTGGTCGTTTTATAGCTCCGATCCGGCTGTGAACAGAGCCTCACACTTCCGTCTCAACGTTGTTTACCTAATCATACTCTTCAATGAACGTTATCATCTCTTGTCCCGCAGTCAACACTCTGGGAGCCTTGCCCCTCCCAAGTTCACAGTAAACAGCCTTCTCCAACGGCAGTCGGTCAAACTCCACCGCAACTAAAGACAGCTCTGCTACCACATTCCCGCCGCCGTGCTGAGAGTCTGATGTGCATATCTCGTGTATGCCAAATTCATCTACTCCATGGTACCATGGGGGAGTTTATAAATGGTAAAACAGTCTTCGCAACTTCACAACCCACATACTATCAGTAGCTTTACAAATATTAAGAAAGCTGCCAGTCATGGCAAATCGGCATCTAAGCTTAAAACTTGGGTACCAATACGACCCTCGATCGAATTCTTCAACAGGCAATTCCGCTGTCCAACTGCCATCGGGTCTCTCCAAGTACCACGCTGCCATTTCTCCTAACGAGGCATTATCAGGGAAACATTGCTAATACAACACCCCAGATCCAATGCAAGATAAATAGAAACACAAGAAGTCTATGTAATATCTCCAACTCAATTGGCCGTGGCTGATGCTCGGCCCGATCTCGCACAACGTTCTCGTAACTCAAGCCTTTCCCCGCGAGAATATCCCGAAGACTATTGGATGCCGCCAATCTCAGGGTTAAGACAGTTCTCACAAACTGCAGTGTCCAAGTCTGAAATAGATACACAAATTCAAGCCAAAAGACTATCCTACCATCTTCCCTACCGTCTTAAGCCCCTTATACGAATACAGCTGGAATAACAACCCCAACTACGATGAGACACTGCATAAACTCAGCTGGTCTGATCCCCAAGAGCGTCCTCGGCCCTACGGCCCTCACCGAGATCTTTAGCCGTGGCGATACGGGCATTGCTTCAGTGGCAGGCTCATCGTCAAGTCATCTCGGCCCTATAGCTTGGACTCGTGACGGAAACTGAGTTTTCGGCTTTGATATTCGGCCAGTATGATAGCTGAAGAGATTAGAATCTTCTCCAGCCTCATAATCTCTCATGGTAGCGCCCAAACACAAAAGGGATATATACTTTTCCTCTCCTCCACAGGGAGTCTTCGATGGGCTTCATGTTGACGCCCGACGACGATGGAGGTTTAACGTTTATGCAAATAATTAAATGTAAGTAGATAGCCAAGAGTGTAATCATCCATGTCACTGTGCCAAGGTCTTGGCTGAACCCCAGCAGATCTTGAGATGCCTATTCGGGAATCTCGCACCTACCTAATGATCGATGCACCCCTGCCAAGTAGCATCAAGTGTCGGAGAATACATGATTGGTCACTGGCACTTAGTTAAGCTTAAATTTAGATCAGAGCAAACCAACATGGCTTTGGGGGGGCAAGAAAACAGCGAACCTTAATCTAGGGTGCTAAAATAAACTCATTAAAAGCTTTCCTAACCTTAGACTATATTACCTAAATCTTTCTGTCATTTAGGATCGAGGTTCTGTGTTTTCTTTCCTCGCCTAGCATGGCCAAAGACCTCATTCTCGATGACCCGGGTATTCCTCTTCGAGCATGCAACCACAAAACTCAATTGTAGCCTATCTTTCTAAGAGGTAACATGGATTCTACTGCAGGGAATGTCTGCTTGTCACGAGGGCAAGCAAGTTCCAGAAGTTACGTTCTGCAATGGAACCAGAGTTTGAGAAGTGAGATTTTATCTGCAGTTTCCTCCAAGCCATACGCATACAGAATATCCTATGATGTATACTATCAATGTGAGAAGAGGGAAAAGAGAGCTAGCCATGCTTAGGGAGTGGCCGTTGAGGTGGTGCTGGCTGTCAAGTTCACGAGCTGAGGGCCAGGCCTAGAGTTGTCCGCGCAACCCCAAGCTGCGCCATGTCCATTAGTAGTGGCAATGATAAGGCCTTCAACAGAGCCAAATGTACCGCCAATCATGAGGAAGGTGCCAATAATAATGATGAATATGCTCCAGGCGAACTTTCCTCTCCACCTGAGGCTACGGTTCCGGGATCTCCAGTTGTCGTGCAGCCACATGCATCCGAAGGGCTGGAAGCAAAGGAAGACACCGAAAGATGCACCAATTAATGACACAAGAGGATCAAACACGGGGATAGCGCTGGCTATGATGTAGGCGAGGATAGTAATGCCGGCAGTGCAGCCAAGCCAAGTACCCCAGTGAACAAGACTGTTGCGGTGGAGGTGATCAGAGCCGCGGAGGACACGGAGGAAGATGTACTTGGCAGGTAACTATGATTGTTGTTAATAATCAAATGACGAGGTGCTGGGTTTTTGGCAAGCCTTACATGAGTGACAATCATGGCACTGACTAAAAGGCCCGGCAGAGCAAATCCGTAGCTGACCTTCTTCATGATTTCACCTGCAGAACCCAGAGCAGGAGAGGCAACATTGGAGCCGACGAAGCAGTATATAACAACACCAATCACAACGTAGACAGCAGTCATAATAACCTGCGACCAGATGAGCGCTGATGTGTAATGCTCCGGCTGTTGCATCTCGGCGATGATGGGAAAGTAGGCGGGCACCCCGGCGTAGGCGAAGATGTGGCTAGAGACTGCTGCCATGGCGTCGGCAAATGGAGGGTTGTTGATGGCCCTGAACGCCGTGGAGTTTCCCGAAACAAGCGCCGGGCTTCCTCTTCTCTCGACTCCAACAGCGATGGTTACAGAGAAGATGGCGATCATGATACCGGTAATGCCAACCCATGCAATCCATCCTATATTGCCCAGGGTTCGGATGCTAGCCAGGAGACCCGTGCTGACAGCGGCGATAATGACCCAAGACCAGGTGCAAAGGGCGTGGTCTGATACAGCATTGAGCCCAACCGAGATACCGAGCATGGCTGATGCAGAGATGAAGACCCAGTCTGTATAATATTAGCAGCGTAGCCTTAGTATCTATGGGGAAGAGATATGTTTACTCAGCATCAAGATCGCAGCAAAGATTTCGCGGCCAATCCTGCCAAACATCACTCGTCCAGCATCATCTATGGCATACACTTCTCGGTGTCTGAGCTTGAAAGTACCAACAATGTAACCCGACCAAGATGTCATGCCACCGATGGCTACGAGGCAAAAGACGCCGGGGAGGAGGCCGAGGGTATGGAACGTTTTGGGAATAGCCAGGACACCGAGACCGACTTGGGTTTTCGTCATGAGGGCGATGGTACCTATCCACGAAAGCTATGGATGCATACCTACATTAGCGCCAAAAGAAAATCATGGTAGAGAGGGCTAAATACGCCGCGATAGTTGGGGCCTGCTTCGCCTGGGCCAACATGACCAAAGACCTCATCCTCGACGACCTGGGTATTCCTCCTGGAGGACCAATTCGAGTTGCTCGCGGCAAGAGTGATTTTCTTCTTCTCGCTTTTAGAGTTGGAATCGTTTGCTTCTTCGATAACTGCGATTTCGTCTGAGGGCATTCTGAAGTTGTGAGTGTATACTTGATAGGGTATACGGATGGATAAGAGTACAGAACGAACGTGTCGGAGCAGATGAGATATTGAACAAAGATAGAACGATGAAATCAAGGCCAGGGGGGAGAATTCTGCTCTTTATCCTTTGCGGATTGACTTTGTGGCAGGTCATACCTTGACTGTGGCATTCGTCAACCACGCTCGAAGGGTACCTAAGGTAAGGTAAGGTAAGGTACCTACCTTACCTTAGGGAACCTTATTCAATACATCGTGACAAGGCCCACAGTAAATGCCAAAGTTGGATCTCGCGATGACGAGATGGATTTTGTTGATGCAGTTGCGTGATGCGAGACTCCCTATTTGACATTCTTCACTACTAGGTACCTACCTTATCTAGAGCTGCACACAGAGTGGCCCCTTCTTGTTTCCATACACTCTAATCCTTTACACAAATCAAGAATAGGTAAAGACTTATTGAATACTCCTTTTATCATCAGATTGGCTAAACTTAAGAGCATCATATCACTAGATAAGAATGTTACAAACTGTTCTAAGCATACCCCTGGCCTTATAGCCAGCATTGTCTCTAGATTCCTCTCAATCCCGAGTTTAGGTTTCTCTCCTCAAGTTTCAAGCCCAATCTCTAATAAAGACTAGCTTATAACTAGCCAAGAGCCTTTAACATACTCGTCAAGCTCATTCTGAAAGGGGCGTGCTCGAATGGCTTGGAACTTCTATCTCCTGGAGTAGGTTGTGATATCTGTGGTACGTACTTTTGTTGTGGCGTCGAGCTTCCCCAACTTCTCCAAGAATTCAAAGACATCCATCCATCCATAATTGGTTGCCTGTGCTAATTCGGAGACACCCGTCTTACTGTACATGACGACTTAGAACAAGAAGCCGAACTAAGGCCAGGCACTCACGCAGTTGGTACGTGAGGGCAGACCCTTGTAAGTGTTGATTGCTGCGAAATGCCGATATTTAGAAATACAGTTCGATTGGGTGGTTTTCCATCTTACACAAGTACAGCATGCTTCAGAGAAGTATTACACAATATTCTCAATGACAACGGGCAAGACCCACAACACTCTGAACGGCCATATATAATATGGTTGTACTTCTTTATAACTTCGTATTATTTGTTGCCTTTAGTATACCCTTCTTTCTGTTATGACCGCCTAGATGCGCTCTCACCCAGTTTTTGTTCTATATCCCCCATCCCTAAGTGACAAGACCCAGCACTGTGGCTTGATAACTGTCGCGAACACTCTGGTGACCATGGGATAGGGTAAAGGGTTGGTGTATCGTTAATTTATCGGAACGCAGTACTTTTTTCTTATCATTTTTCTTCTTCTGACTTGACTAACTGGCACCACTAGCATGCCGTAGATTGTGATGCTTGGTCATATTATCAAGCAACGGCTCTAGAAGACGCTGGGCTCCGGAATTGAGGATTATCCAGATCAATTTTGCTTGATAAAGCAACCATTGATGAAGGTAAAAGTAGTAATAGATTGCATAAGAATACATGTTTTTGTTATCATAAAATGGTCTCGACGGATATTCAAGAGTTGAGAATACAGGGTAAGTACCAGTTCTTGACTTCTTATGATATGAGAACCTTACCATGCTAGTAATTCCCACGGTACTGAAATGCCAGATAAAATAACTAACAAAGCACCATCCTTACGATTTATTCGAGTGGCACTTAGTATAGTAAAGCCAGAAAGCCCCGAATACTACGGAGTAATACACATCAAAGGGCTTCACTGTCTTGCTAGTCTGCTCACTGAACTAATTCTCTAAATATGGAGGTTTGGACGAAAATCGACCCCAGGTACATATCAATTCACTCTCTTGCTCATCTAATCAGTTCAATTCCAGCAGACACCAGTATAGACACCTTGTAGCAAACAAAATGAACTTCCCTTCAAGAGTCCATGTCAAGCAAACCATCTGACCCAAATCACATGCCACGCCAAATCTAGACCGAGCGATCTTCCTGTTTGATCGAGATGCATTGAAGACGAGTTCCCTGAAGCGACATTTGGCAATTTGCCTCTTCCCATTTGGATAATCGACGCCGTTGCTTCAGATCCCAAGTGGTCAAGGTTGGGAAATTAGATGGGTGGAGCATGTGCATTGGCGAACCCTTCACCCCGGATTTGCCAGGGTCCAGAATCGGGTGGCTTGATAACACTCCTTGGCGCCAAACTAGTGTCCGCCCCAATACAACGACATTCACTTTGAGAATTCATGAGTTGCGAGCAAGTTGAATCACAAAGTTCCCAAAGACTGCCATATAGAGATATCATGTCAGAATTAAACAATAGCAAATAAGTTCCAATCGCATATCCCAGACTGCGGATCAGATATATCCAAGTACATAGAAGTAAGCCAAAAAAAAAAAAAAAGAAGCAATGTATTCAAAAGTCTACTCGAGTACTATACATTCCAGCAAGACCATTAAACACAGAAGAGTTCATAAGTTGCCATAGCCTGCAGGCTTCAACAGATGCTAGGAGAAAGGGGAATAGTTTTAGACCAGGGTGAAAGCGGCGAGACCAGCAACGGCAGCGAAGAAAGCAGAGCCGGCGAAGGTAGCAGCGCCAGCAGTGACGGCAGGAGGAGTAGGAACGCTTGAGGAAAGTCAGTAAATTATACAAGTCGGGATATTCGAGTTACTCACGTCTGGTTACCTCCGCCAATGGGGGTGGTGGCAGGAGGAGGAACAGCAGGTCCGGTAGGAGACTCAGGCTGGCCGGGGTTGCTAGGGTTGCCGGGAGTGGTGCCAGTAGCGCAAGGAACCTGGATGGTAGAGTACTCAACGCTGGTGAGGACGGTGGTGTACTCCTTGGTGATGGCAGTCACAGACTGAGAGGGAACGCACTGCTCAGGGTTGCCGGGGTTGCTGGGGACGGGAACAGGAGTGGGAGGAACAACGGGCTTCTCACCACTCTGAGTAGCGGGAGGGTTGGGGTAGACGGGGACGGTGCCGTTACCGGGGTGCTGAGGCTGTCCAGGGACAACGGGCTTGCTAGGCTGAGCAGGCTTAGTCTCGGCAGGAGGGGCAGGAGCGGAAGGCTGCTCGTAGCCGGGCTTGGTCTCGACGGGCTTGGTCTCAGCGGGAGGAGCGGGGCCGGAAGGCTGCTCGTAACCGGGCGAGCTGGGCTTTTCAGGCTTGCCAGGCTGCTCAGGCTGCTCAGGCTTTCCAGGCTTCTCGCTGCCACCAGTAGGCTCAACGGGGCAGATGGTGGTGGAGACAGCAATGGTCTCGGTGACAACGACGGGAGTACCAGATCGGGCAGGGCAGTCAGGAACCTCGGGGGCGCAAGAGGTGATAGTCCTGATGTTGGTAGAGTAGATGGTAGAGGTGGTCAAGGGAGCCTCAGTGGTCTCAGGAACTTCAGGGACCTCCTCGGTGGTCTCGCTGCCCTGCTCAGCAGAGGTGACCTGGGGAGGGACAGGGTAAACGGTGTTGCTGGTGACAGTAGATCGAGCAGGGCAGTTGGTGACCTCAGGACCGCAAGAGGTGATGGTAACTCGCTTGGTCTCGTAGACCTTGGAGATCTCGGTGGCCATGGCACCAGAGGCCAGGAGAGCGGCGGCAGCAGTAGAGTAACGCATCTTGAAGAATTGGAAGTTGGTATGTAAAGAAAGGCTGAAGCTATAAGCTTAAAAATATGTTGTTATATCGAAAGTGGTGAAAGAATGGACGACCGAGGTCAAAAGTTTCTGAAACTGGCAGCTTAGAAATGGCTTGTTGGGCTGAAGAAGAAAGAGAAGAAAAGTCGAGTTTGAGGCCGCAGGATGGTCGCATATTAATACCGATGTCCATCGACACAAAGAGCATCAACTCCTATGTACGGAGATTACGTACCAGATCATCCAGGAGGTCAACCTTTCTGGGCCCAAGGGGGTTCCGTAAAGGCAACAAACATGGGATGAAGTGTGCGGCCCTAGCAGATGGTCCATCAAAGCTGGGGGAAGCCATGTCGCTGCCCCGGTCTTTCAAAGTCGGTCGACCACCCATGGGCGTTTCTGAGGTCCGTGGATCCGAGACCCATATCATCCTTGAAAGATGGCGGTTGGATCACCATTGAATCTGGGTCACGGACAGTTGTCCATGACTGGGAGCACCGTAGATGTCACCAATGCATTTTCGTACTGTGGTCTCGGACCGCCGAGTTCAGCCTTCAAAACAAGAGCGTGGTGAGGCTTTCTCTGAACTCTCAAGAGAATCTCTGTCCGAGAAGCAAAGACGCTCCGAGATCAGACCGTTTTGGGAAGAACGTATGGTTCCTGGTATCAACTCCGAAATGTCAGTGGCCAACTGGTGGTCGGAAACAAGGTGTGGACCAGTCGAACGCCGTCCTTTCACCCTCTCTTCATCTCGGTCGTCTAAAGTGGATTCCGCCACACCCATCGATCGCCAGGTATGTTTTGACTTCTGAGTGGCCGTTTTGAAAGAGGGGGGTACTTCTGCGGCGCCAAGTCTAGCGAACAGTTTGTTGAGGCTTTGATACAGGCTGTATCTTTAAGCTTGTTAATCTGTCGCATGACAGCTCGACGAGAGGCTTCTACGACGCATGAATAGTCGGGGTGGTTGTCGAAGCAATATCCAACACTGTGTCTCTCGAGTGTCCTTCCATTGTGTCTAGTCGGCCTCACCTTAGAGCGCGGCATATGAGGATCGATGCTTGGTGCATGCTGATCAGGGATAGGTAATGAAAGGCGAAACCAGGGTGTATTCTATTCCCTGGATTACGGATAGAGCAAAGGTAACTGGCCCCGACGGAAGTTGGTGCTGCGTTACTACCTAATGCGGTAGGTAGCCTCTAGTCTCCCTGGCCTGCCTGCTGATTTGGAGACCGACCGCTAAGATACAAGGACTTGTGCAAGTGTATAAAAACTTTTATGCAGGGGCTCAGAATCCTTTGTCCGCCCTTGCCTCACTGAAAAGGTCGGATTTGCATAAACGTTCTATGAGCTAGGGATTGTCGATAGGTTCCATCTTGATAGGAGGCCAAGACATGTCTTGTTTCGCCTTGTGTGCAACCTGGTATGCGGCATATAGATGGTTTTAGTATTATCTTGAAGCTTATTTCTTGTATTTTATAGCTACAACGTTTTTCGAAGTGTCTGGGTCACGTTGGCTCTACATCAAAAGACGGAACATGATGTCTCAAAGCGCAAGTTGTAACAACCAATGAATTCTAGAAATTCATCTTGGATCAGCACTGCGCCATTGTGACTTTATCCAGGGCTTGCATGATTCATTTGATTGGCTTCATCTTCCTTGCACAAAATCTGATACAACACTAAACGCTTCGTGGGGCAGTGTTCCCAGCGCCACTCCTCTAATGCAGGAACCCACAGAGTATGTACTGCAACCACCCTCTAAAATTCCGCCTCGGAAATGGATGCCATGAGCATCTCATCTCTTGTAGAAACTTGGCATTGATTTAACTATTGCGTACTTCAGATTGAGCTGAGGCTATCGGAACACTATGTTGAACAAGCAATCCCCAAGATAGAAACACCATCTGACGTTCGTCACCAGATGCGTGAGCTAGTTAGGCTTATCAACAACCATGTGGGTATGAGGGAGGGCCAAAAGTGCAACATCACAATATAACCAGAACCGAGATCAGAAGTTCTAATTCTGGATGAAATGGACAGCGATAGACCCCGAATTGCAGGCCTTTAAAAGACATATCTCGGTTACTTCACTGGGATCGATTTGGAGAGATTAATGCTACATAATGATTGTAAATACGAAAATGTGAGACAAAAAGAAAATTGAGAAGATTATCGAGTTGTTTCGGTGAGTACCTTTGTATTCAGCTTCTCGAGAGAGTGTTTTCGAGGCGGTAACGGTAATATCACATGGATTGTAACATTGCATCATCACAAAACTGTAAAGAGGCCTCAAAACTCAAGAAGCATGGATGATGTCGCTATGGTCATTTAACTCACAAGCGCAAATTCAATCTCGTCCAATCTTGGGCTTTGGATGAATGCTTATTCCCGCGATGCTCGTGCCTTGTCACACCATTAGTAGCTAGGTAGATACGTACAACACTGTAGTTTGCTGGTGTTGATGAAAAAACAACATTTCAAACTCATGACGTCGATTTGATTTGAAACAAAGGACCACAATATTGGCATCTTTACGCGGCTCGCTATCTTAAAGGTCCACTATCAACGATATGATCGGACTGTCCGTATTCGATCGCCGATTACAATCACAGCTAGAGATGCTTCTATTCTTGTTCGATATGCTGTGGGCGCTGTACTCTCTGCTTGCGTAACAACAAAGATACATCCTAAAGATTCTTGCGTATAGAACACCCCTGCTGGACCCTTGCTTCTCCTTGGTTGGGTGTTGGCTGGTTGTGAGCCAATGCCCCAGCCGGTAGTGGCTTGCCGCCTCCTCCTGACAATCATGCCGCCTGTCATGGAAGCTTGGCAACGAATCGTTAGTTGCAGCGAGAGCCCGCGTATCAAAAAACACCCGCATTTCAGAAACAGCATAGCCTATACCAAGGTATAATAAACCTCTCCGCTATAGGAGACTTGCGACACTTGCTCTTGTTAAATAATGCAAGATAAAGAGTGGATTCTCAATGTTTGGCAATCATACACAGCTCCAACTTGGCACCAACAAGGAGGGTACAATACAGATGGGGAAATGAAGCTGACGACTCTTCTCTGTCTTGGGCAACCTAATCCATTGATAATCGCCCTCATGCCCACCAAAGAAGGCTTTGCACGTGTGTAGCGCCGAGCGCCTGTCGATCTCTGTTGTTTCAGCGCTTGAGTTGACGATCGTCACTATTTCCCAGGAACTATCGAGAAACAAAGCACACGGCCCACAGACGCTGGGTCCCGAATTCACGTCATGCGGTCTCGTAATGGACCAGCGATGCTTGTCGTCGAGCAAGAGATTCGTTGTTCCAAGTTTCAGAGGGCGGCCATGCCGACTTATTCTCCGAACGAAACATCGGTTATTTGATCGGCCCTCCGAATCAGTTTTCATGTCAAAAGTTCAAACCGAGTGTTGCCATGCGAAGCGCTGACCACCATGAGTTGGCAATATCGCTGGTAATAAGCCTTTCCAGACTCTCATGTTCCGGCCTCTTACCCAACCATTATTTCAACTTATCATACGATGAGACTCGTTGTTTTTGCGATCAGCACTATGCAAGTTGTTGACGCTGTCCATTTACCGCGGGGTTTAATCGGTCTTCAAGAGATTTTTATTGACATCCATTTCAGGTCTCGAGGGTCTTATACCTGATCATTTTGAGCTTTCGGAAATGCTGTTATAGCGTTGACACAACCTTATCGATACCTAACCTTATGACAACTAACAGACTCATATACTCTACTTCCATTGAAATACAGTTGAAACGGCTGGAGCTTGAGGTATATGAGTGTTTGTCTCACAGCCACTCACGCTCGTAATGCGAGTTTACTGGCATCAACATATGGCTTTTTGGTATAAAAAACACCTCGATGTCTAGAGCGTGTTGAGAATTCGGGCGTATCTGACATCCAAGTGGTTGGTGCTAATGAGTAGAAGTCTGACGCACAAGTTTGGCAACACCTTGATCGATTCAAACAAACATGGCTGGGTGTACGAAGGTCTAGTTCGTGCTTCACTGAAACCTTGAAGAATCGCTTCTATCTGATCTGGGTACAGAAGAAGATGGAGATTCAGTTACAGCTTGCCTCGATTGCCCTACTCCACTAGTAGGGCTCACGTAGCATGTTTGACCTGACATGTCGAATCTTGGAAGGTTTCATCATGGCTCACATCTGCTCAGAGGATGCTATTCGATATATGTTTAACTCACGAAATAGAATTGTCAGAGCGTTGAATTCTTCTGCGTCGAATAGTGTTTGGGTTCAAAAGTAGCTCAAGCTGTCAAGACTGTCGGCATATGTATGCGTTTCCAAGCAAGGTTAAGTGCTGCATCGCCATAGAACTAATGCAGTATCTCGTTACATGAGATGTCAACGAGGGTTTAGATAGGGTGGTACCTTGCAGCTGATGAGCTTGGTGATGGAGGTTCCTGAGATGGTGATGGGGGAGACCCTTTTACCGAACATGTGCCGAGGGAGTTACCCCACATCGACCCAAGAAGTTCAGCGCACCGACTTTTAGAAATAGCACGTCTCGATAAAAACGCAGTCTTCACACGCTATCCAATCCAAAATCAGCATCAACGTCTCAAATCGCCTGTTTTTGTGCACATTTCGGCTCTCTTTGAAGCTCCTGCCGTTGGGATAGCTCCAGATCCATAACCTATACCCCTGCCTGTTGCACAGGCTCCTTTTCCCCAGCTTTCAATACCAACCACGTTTAGGCATGACCCCTCGGTAGCCTTGTTCACCTTGTCCGTTTATTTTCTATCATAACTATGCTGGATGCTGTATATCTGAGGCTGCCCGAGTTATAGCAGCATCGTCCATACTTGGAATACCTCTCACTCTAGCGTTTTCCACAACCTGAATCTTTGATCATGGAAGCTCAGGTGAGTTGATGCGTTGTTCTTCCATCATCTTCCTTCGTCTTTGTCCCATGACGCTCGCTGGGGTGCTCTCGTGCCCCGCCATTTCAACTGTCACTTTTGGATGGCCAAGCCGCATCGGCCCAATGTCCACACTTCCCAGGCCCGACCCGACGGAATGGTTGTTATCTGAAGCTTATGAATACATGATATCGTCTCTTTGCTAACTCTGGTCCCAATGGCTCAGGTCGAGAATGCCGTCGGGATTCTCTCGAACCCCACCTCCGATCAATCTCTCAAGGAGCAAGCTTTCGAATACCTAAACCAACTACGAAACGATCCCTCAGGATGGCAAGCTTGCACTACCCTCTTCGCTCGAACCCCCCAAACCTCAGAAGTCGTCCGCATGGTCTGTCTCGAAGTGGTCAACTATGCGGTGCACACTCAAGGTCTCGACCAGGCAAGCCTGGCTTTCCTCAAAGACACCCTTCTCCAATACTGTCGCCAAACATACGGTCCTAACGCCCAGCAAGAAGCCGACCCTTATCACCTTCAGAACAAGCTCACACAAACATTGACGTACTTGTTTGTCTTTCTTTACCAAGACGGATGGCAGAGCTTCCTCGACGACCAACTTGAGTTGACCGGCCTCTCCACAAATACCGACAACGTCCCAGGCGTCGTTTTTTATCTTCGAACTCTGGGATCCATCCATGACGAGATTGCAGATATGCTTCTGTCACGGCAGAGCAACGAGACCAAGCGAAATACCGAGCTCAAGGACCAACTTCGAGCTCAGGATATGCACAAGGTGTCTGAGTCGTGGAAGCAGCTCCTAACACGATACTCGAACAACGATACCGTCGTAGAACTTGTTCTCAAAGTCTTGGGCAAGTGGGTTAGCTGGATGGACATCTCCTTGGTTATCAGCCAGGATATGCTCGGGCTGCTGCTGCCGGTAGTTGGCCGACCAAGCACTAATGTACAAGACAAGGTCCGCGACACCGCCATTGATACCTTGAATGAGATATGCGGCAAGAAGATGCGTTCGGCAGACAAGATGGAGATGATCTCCTTCATTAACCTCAGGGAGATTGTTGAACAATTAGTTGCTAGCCCCCCGTTGAGCGAGTACAAGGGAACCTCTCGTTACGATACGGACCTGGCCGAAGCAGTGGCCAAGTTAGTTAACACCGTACTCTCCGATATCGTACGGGCCCTTGAGGACAACCAGATCAGTGATGACACTCGCGCTAGAGCTAATCAGCACCTCCAAGGGTTCCTCCCTTTCCTTCTGCGCTTCTTCTCTGACGAATATGATGAGGTCTGCTCGTCTGTCATTCCCGCCCTGACAGACCTTCTCACTTTCCTCCGTAAACTCACTGTTGTTCACCAAGACTACGGCGGTATGCTTGCGCCAATTCTAGATGCCATCATCCACAAAATGAGATACGATGAGACTACCACCTGGGGTGATGAAGATGAGCTCACAGATGAAGCTGAATTTCAAGAGCTACGTCGCAAGCTACAGAATCTGCAAAAGTCAATTGCAGCCATTGACCAGCCTTTGTACATGGATATGCTCAGCAACTTGGTTGCCACCACTTTTCAAACTCTTGATCAGCAGGGCTCGCAAATGGACTGGCGAGATCTTGATCTTGCGTTGTATGAGATGTACCTCTTTGGCGAGCTTGCACTTCCCAATCAAGGACTGGGCACCAAAAACCAGCCTTCTACTGAGGCCTCGGAGAGGTTGGTGGTTATGATGCAGAAGATGGTTGAATCTGGTGAGTACTTCAGTGAATCCGTTACAGTTTGGTGATGCTAACCAATGTAGGTATTGCCAACTTCTCTCATCCCGCCATCCTTCTGCAGTACATGGAGATTTGTGTGAGGTATTGCGTGGTTTTCGAGAACCATCTCTCACAGTACATCCCTCAAGTTCTAGAGAACTTTGTGCGATTGGTTCACCATGACCACGTTCGGATAAAGACGCGATCGTGGTACTTGTTCCACCGCTTCATCAAGCAGCTGCGTGCTCAGGTTGGCAATGTTGCAGAGACAGTCATCCAGTCGATCGGAGATCTCTTGCCCATCAAGGCCGAGGTCCCTGGTGATGATGCCGACGATGATATGTCATCAGACGAATCTGACCACTCCGCGGATGCTCTCTTTACAAGCCAACTGTACCTTTTCGAGGCCATTGGCTGTATTTCCTCGACCCAAAGTACACCTGCTGATAAGCAGGCCTTGTACGCTCGATCTGTTATGGACCCCCTATTCACCGACATGGAAGGACACCTCCCACGAGCCAAGTCTGGAGATGCGCAGGCTACCCTTCAAGTGCACCACATTGTTATGGCATTGGGCACATTGGCCCACGGGTTCTCTGACTGGACTCCGGGTATCACCTCCGCTAATGCTCATGGACCTCCTGACAAGGCTGTCTCGGATGAGTTTTCTCGCGCAGCCGAAGCCATTCTCATTGCCCTCAACCAGCTGAACTCGTCTTCTGAGATCCGAACTGCTTGCCGATCAGCCTTTTCTAAGCTGTTGGGTGTCCTTGGTGCTGCCGTGCTGCCCCAATTGCCCCAGTGGATTGAAGGACTGCTGTCTCAGAGCTCATCTAAGGACGAGATGGCCATGTTTCTTCGTCTGCTGGATCAAGTGGTGTTTGGCTTCAAGGCTGAAATTTACGAGGTCTTGAACATGCTCTTGACGCCTTTACTTCAACGTATCTTCGGTGGGCTTACGGAGCCCATTGCTGGTACCGATGATGAGATTCAGCTGGCCGAGCTGAGGAGGGAATACCTCTCTTTTCTCCAGATTATTCTGAACAATGGATTGGATGGTGTTCTCGTCAGTGAATCTAACCAGGGCTTCTTTGAGCCTATGATTTCCTCTATCATTGAGCTCGCCAAGACTCTCGAGGGGAACATCGGTGGTAGCCGTCTGGCTTTCACTCTGATGACAAGGATGGCAGCCATATGGGGAGGACCTGACGTTGCCACTATTTCGCAGAACCCAACGGCTCCCTCTGGAAGCCCCAACCCCGCATTTCCTGGCTTTGACCATTTCATGATTCAAAGGTTCCACTCGACTTGCTGGGAGGTTATGAAGAACCCCAGCTTCCGGCCTTACCAGGACGCTCAGACTAAGCAAATTCTCACAGAGATTGCAGGTCTAGAGCAGACCATTTACACCAAGACGGGCGAGTCTTTTATCCAGGAACTCCAAAACAACATCTTCCCTAGCCTTGGGGTTAACGGTGATGACTTTTTACGATCTCTTACGACGTCGACGGACAAGAGGCAGTTTGCTTCATACCTGCACAACCTGCTCAAGTCCCGACAGTAAGTACTGAAGGAGAACATACGATTGCAATTTAAAGGGGACACCATGTCTGGAAAGCATGCATGGTGAGGTTGAACTCATGATGACGACGATTGGAGACCAGGGCGGATGTATGGATGGATGTATGTATGGATGGGAGCCTCACGGCGCATGTTCAGGGAGTTTTGCGGACAAACATATTAGAGCTAAAAAGAATCGTCTTCTTTGTCATTCGCAGTCAAAACAAATATTCCCCCTTTTTTAGTTATTTGATTTGGGCGACTGGATCTTATGGAATGTGGAGAGCTGTTGGGAGGAGGATAAGGGCGTAGAGAGGCTTGGACAAGGATGAAAATAAATGAACTTCTACATAAGCACATGAATTGTTTGTTCTGGTTGATTAGTTCCTCGTGATGATATTGTTTGACATTTCTCGGAGTCCCTCGACTCTCGGCTGAAAGTAATAAAAGTGTTCATCTGATAAAGGTACCCCTGACTTGAGGCACGTCGTCTACAGTGGACTAAGATATGGCGAGAATGAGGCCGTGAATCACTTTCCTGATCTGATGATGAGCTTTGGTGTTTCCGTTTCCTCGTTTCTTGGTCGCTACTCCTTCACAAGGTAGCGAGGCGAGTAGCACTTTCTACATGGCAACTTGAATCTATGAAAAGGGCTAGTCCCTACCTACCTACAGTAGAGCGTCACCTAATAAGGTACGATATCTCCTCCTGATCCCTGGCCTTCTTCTAGCGTCATCAGCTTCACAGATACTACCATCATCATTCGATTCCCATTCTATTCTGCTACACCTTCACTCACTATTATCTTTCTTGAACATCTTCATGATTGCAAGTTTAGAGCAACGCACCTCAATTTTCCCTGCTTCACACGAAATGAACGCCTCCACGATGGCATCGAAGTCGCTTTCTATTTACTCTCAAAGTCTTCCAGCCTTTGCTGAGCAGGCCACGTGCATCAACCCATATTGGTCCATAAGTTCAGATCTCCTACCGCAGATGTCGTCCTCGGCTCGACCACCCAACGAGGGAACCCCCCAAAGAATTTTTGAAGATGAAATTCAGGCCCTCCTTGAACGTATCGACAACAGCATCTACGAATAGCGTTCAGACGATGGTACGAACCAAAACATCGGTACTGAAGAAGTCATTAATGTCCCATATGCGCCCGTTATCCTCGCTGAAGAAAACGCAGAGGCTGATACGCTATTCAGTGGGACACAACCAACAACTGCCTGGTCAAAACAAATGGATTGTCTGGCATTTTACCTACGGAGAGGGCGTGACAGTTTGACGGCCATCTCAAATTGCTTACCCGATATCATGTGGATAATTAACATGGACAACAACGTGGAAGAAAACAATAGCAGCGGTGATCCTTCCGGCGAGTCATTCCAATCAAATGGTACAAGTAGTGGCCCATATCAGCAAATGGGACAAAACAGAAGCAATCCGACAACTAAGAGCCGAACTATCATCTTGATAAAGGCCATGCTCATGCTCATCGATGAACGGTAGCTCCCCTTAGCTTGGTCAAGGCAATTGTCTTCCGCCACTTACTTGCCCTCTTCCTCTTTGGTCTCTGCCTAAGCATGGTCTGTTGTACAACAGCCATTATACTCCATGTACCGCCTCTCAAAAAGCGGGCACCCATCTCTACTTCTTCTGTTCATGCTTGCTTTCACGAGGTGCTTCAGGTTCGGAGCTTGAATGGCACACAGAAGGAATCGAAGGGAAGCGAAGACAAATGCGAAACGTCAAAAAGCAAAAGGATTCTGCTTGGCTTGATCTGTTCTCTTCGTCAGCAAACAATTTTTAGTCCGAGCAGCGATAACATAGCGATATACTGAATCAATTCAATTAATAGGGTTGAACAAGAAGCGTATTCAGAGTACAACCAGCTCCTGAACACTATTATCCAGACTTCTCGAGTAGGAAGAGATGGATTCCATCAGCCGGGTCGAAGCTTGTGACTAGCTTATGCTTAAATAGCCCCCTAAGTTCTAGAAGTGACAAGATCTTGTTAAAAGTCTATGAGGCAGTGTCTGCTGAGTGTTTGCACGAGGTCCACAAAGTAAATTATTCAGAGTGTTTGTATCGAAGAGAAGAGAAGAGAAGAGTTATAAGCGCAGTGCCACTCCATGTAGCACAGTATAAACGGCTGAGAAACGAGCAACATAGGCCATTGTTACTTTTCTCCATTCAAAGATCCTAATGGATATTGTCTGAGCCCTTTGGGGCTCATCAAATAATGTAACCTCCCCCAGTCAAGCAGCGCCAATCCCGAACACCAGTCCCCTCTTCAAGTTCCACACACCACCAAAGCACCTCCTTTGCTTTGTCAGGCTGGCCACTCTCTTCGTAGGCGCGGCCCAGTGTGAACCACGCCTCAGATGAGTTCCAGCCGGAACCGAGCTTGGTGAGTGTAGAAAGGAGCGCATAAGCACGATCACGAGCCGCAAGACGGTCGACAAGTGGTAGACGGGTGGCCTTGTACGCAGCAGGAAGTTCGTCGTCATCCATGGGTTCCTTGGGAGTAAATTGAGTTTCTGGTGAAGGGCCCAGACCGAGAGGTGTCGAAGGCAGGGGAGAGACTGCTTGACTGTCTGAACTTGGCTTTGAGCTGCTTCCTATGTTGAGGTTGAGCAAAGCATCCTCCAGAGGCGGAATCGGAGGTGGCGGGAGGAGATCTTCACTGTAA
This sequence comes from Fusarium musae, assembly GCF_019915245.1. Taxonomy (NCBI): domain Eukaryota; kingdom Fungi; phylum Ascomycota; class Sordariomycetes; order Hypocreales; family Nectriaceae; genus Fusarium; species Fusarium musae. Next base: position 1,181,385 of record NC_058388.1, read on the forward strand.
ATATCGAGCAGAATGTTAGAAAGGCCGACGATTGCAGTGGGATGGTTTGGCGTATGTGTGAGGGCGGTTTCAAAGTCGTTGCGAGCTGCATAGGGGGCTCCTCTCGACAGAGACAGTTGACCAAGCTACGAAGAACATTAATACACATCACATAAATTGCAGTTAGGGGTCGGTATCTTACCTCTGCGTATAGATCACTCCATAAATTCTCTACGGTCTTCTTTTCGGCCCAGCTGGGAGGCCTGAGAGCACCTGAACCAGATGGATCCCTGGCCAAGTCGGCCTCCAGGCTCTGAATAAGTCGCTGTGCTTCTGTGATAGCTCCCTTGGCGTCCTCCCTCATACCTGCTCTGCGGTAGAAACCAGCAATCGTGAGCCAGACTCTTATCAGAAGGACCACTCGTTGAGCCCTCTCCTTATCCTTGGGGAAATGGACAAGTGGTAAGATGCAGGTGGACGCGTAAGCGTTGTCAACTGATAGCTCAGAGTAGTCGGTTGACTTCGTTTGCGTCGAGAGATACGAGTTAAGGTGTCCTATAGGCCGCCTTGAGAAAGGTGAGCCTCTCGTCGCGGAGTGTCGTTTACTCGAGTAGGTAAAGAAGTCCGATTGCTGCTCGTTTTCTTCAACCTCGCCGTTTGGACCAGCTGGTGTGAAAAAAACATCTCCATCGACAACTGTAGGTCCATGGGCAGATGAGATAGCCCCGATGCTGGAGGATCGCTGTCGGCTATGGCTCCGATCGCGCTTCTTTAGACTATTGCTTCTACCCGTAGCGCTTCTATTGCGACGCACCGAAGATGCTGATGTCCTTGGTCGCGACTCTGCTAAGGATCCATTATCTCCCGTAACCTGAATCGTCGGTGCACTGCTGCGCATGGTCGCTGCAGTTTGAGGTCTGGGGTTCCTGTCACCCGCAGCAGTGTAGACCTGCCTCGTAGGTGGTCTGGATCGATCATTGCCGCCAAAGATGGTTCCCCTGATGCTCCTAAGCGTGCCAGAAGTTTTTGGTGGTTCCACGGCCTTGGGAGGGTTTAGAGTAGGTTGGGCTGCAACGTTGCCAAACAGTCTCGAGAAGAGAGTCAGCAATTCGAAGCTGGCATTTACAGCCACGTCTGGGCCTTCGAGTAGCTCGACCAATGCAAGTTGTGTCATCTTCACCTCCAGGATGCTCTCCTTTTCACCATCATCCATATCGTCGACGAGGCCATGTTTGTCTTCTGAAGTATCTTTTTCCGCCTCGTTGAGGTGCTCGCTTCTATAAGCTTGGTCGGCCTTACCAAACAAAACTGTAGTATCTTTAAATTGTTCCAAAGCACCCTCGCAAGCCCTCGCGGCCATGCTATAATCTTGCCTAGCACTGAGCAGGAGAGCGAGCAGATGCCAAACAGGAATAAGAGAACGCTCTTGCCAATATGGCCCATATACCAGATCGTAATTCTCTTCCTGATCCTTGCTTGCTGTCAGGGCAGTTCTGACAGTCTCAATTGCAGCAGTCAATTCTCTTCGCTCAGCCAATAGGAGGCCAAGAGCATAAAAGCTCCTAATATCTTTTGAGCGTCCAAGCTCAGCTGCAAGAGACTTTCTTAGACAGCGAATAGCCTTTTGTTGAATTTCGGTTCTAGCCGAGGCTTCATATGTGATTCTTGACCAATGAGCCTGGGACAGGCCAATAGCTTGCCATGCAAGGGCAATAGTATGCGGTGCCACGGGCGGATGTGAAGCGCTAAGCTCATTGTGTTCCGAAATTACAGGCGTGGGGTTGTCTTGCGAGGTGATCTGCGGTAACTTTGCCAACCAGTCTTCGAGCTCGGATCCAAGCTGGTGCGCTTTTTCGGCTGCAGATCGTTGGCCATATCGACAGAGGGCTAAAATACACTGCGAGATTGTTTCGAGGACGGTCGCATCGTCGTCCAGGCTAGGTTCAACAAGCCCGGTTTTGTCAACACGAGCCTTGCCCTTTTTGACAATCTCAAGGTAGGAGTCGAAGGCCTTGAAAGCGAGGTCGAATTCGGCAACAGAAAGGTGAACAAGGAAGAGAGACCGAAGAATAGATGTCGAATGGTAGGTCTTCATAGCCGCACTGTAAAGAATATCGAGAACTCCACGGCTCAGGCTGCTGCGCCCACCCTGGCCAAGGTCCTTTTCACTCCATCCTCGTCCACAGAGAATAGACCAGTTTCGTAGTACCTGATTGACAAACGCTTCGACTTCCTCACGCTCCTCGTCGGCTCTGGGGAAGGATGTCTCGCCTAGCAAAAGTGTCTGGTACGTAGCCTCGGCATGCTTGAGCTCAATGCGCAGCTGATTCCGAGGTGAGAGGTCGCCCGCTGTGTTGCTCACAAACCCGGTAGGGAAAGGTTGATCGGTATCGACAATGGATGAGAGGGCAAAGTAGTATTCTCTCCATACCGTTCTTCGAGGTACGGAACCCTTGAAGCCGTATCCTCCTGTGACAGGAGTAGACATAGTATCCCAGAATCTTGCCCACGCTCGATAACCCGCCATAGAATCGGCGTCGACCTGTGTGATTTCGTTGCTTCGGTATGCTTCGCCTGAGAGCATGCAATATTCTGTGAGGAACAGCTCTGACCAGTAACGGAGCTGTCTTCCCATGCCTTGTTCTGCCCAAACTCGTCCAAGTGATGGAAGACCAGCTCGGTAGGCAGAGAGTGCCTGCTTCAACTCGCCGCTGCGCGCAAGGCAGTTAGCTTTGAGATACGCAGCTTTAAGTGAGCAAACACTCGTCCATTCAGCACTTCTGTCAGCTGGGTTGATCTCGCTTTCCTCCAAGTTGTTCTCGGGTAGTCGACTGACACAGAGATTATAGTCTCCTAATGTCCAGTGCAACCAACCCGCGCATACCTCAGCCTGGAATCGGTCGTTCTCGTGGGCGGCTTCCTCGTCAATTGCCGCTTCGAGCTTTGGTAGTTGATCCGTAACATTGACATCGCCTGTGTTCACAGCAGTTGTTGGCCGACCTTCGGTGTTAGTGTGAGCTGCAGCTCCCGTCGTTTTAGCAATGGCGCATTCGGTTTCGGCCGTCAATGCGAGACCTAATTGAACAGTATTAGCTTTGTGGCTGATACGAAGCTATTCGGAGAATGACGTACAAGCTCTGTCGGGAGCATGTTTGCGGACTTTGCGAACAAGCTCCGGGACCAGATCCCAGTTGCCGTCGCAGCGGGCATGGTCCAGCTGATTAATGTATTGCACGGCCTTGGGCTATAGAGCAGCAGCAATGCAGAGTCAGCTTCGTTATAATCGGCGAGGGCGTTTTGTTTCGTCTTACACCCATGGTTCGTTGGAAACCTATTTCAGGGTTTCAGGAGATCGGTCTCGGACTTAGACTAGCAAATAGATGGCGCCAAGCGCATGGCGAGGAAGATTAATCGCTAAATAGATTTTAATCCTCTGACGAGAGGCTTAGGAGAGTTACAATAGAGAATATAACGGTCACAAAAGTCAATCGTGATGTTTCAGAGGCCGCCTGAGGTGAATGGTATAATTGCGGTCTCTGCCCGGACTTTCAAGGTGGTCAAGGTTGGGTCGTATTTGCTGGAGATGAGAGCTGCTGGGACGACGTAACTCAGCTCACCAGCCAATCAGTGCCATTCAATACAGCACGGTTGGATCCACCGTCAGGGGTCTTCCCGCCAGTCAAGCTAGCCCGCCTTTGGTATGCTTGTTGCTAGGGACCTACTGGGCTGAGAGCAGAAAAAAAGTTTCAAATGGAGTCTTTCTTGATGAATCTACAGCTTCATCATAGTTCGAGGTTACAAGCCGAGATTTCCAGTTGAGCAACAGAATTAGATACGGAATCTTCGTCCAAACATACCTGAACCTCTTCTGCGACTGCTGTACTCGCATTTCACACGTGACGGCTCAGTATCAACCTTGAGTTGATCTACTTTTATCTCGGCCAATATCTTCAAGCTTCAACTTGTCGCAAAGCATCTGAGACCTCGCAAACTATCCCAGAAACCCTCATATAGAATCCATTACTCATGGCTGCCTCACTACCACCCGATCTGCGGGTTCTATGCCGCAAACTCACCTCAATTCCCCCAACTCAGCTCCCTCATGCGCTGCCATCTCTCATCAACCACATCCTACACTGCAAAGAACCATTGTCAGCGCCTTCGGACCGTAAGGTCAAGGATAGCTCCTCGGAAGGCGCTCAGCTTGTCCATAAGCTCAAGGCCAGCATTACTACTCATCTCAATGGTCGAAGCCGTGAGGCTAGGTTTGCTGCAGTTGCTCTAATCAAGACTGTGGTTGACGTTGGTGGATGGGAAATCCTACGAGGTTGTCAACCATGGGTCACTGGACTCCTGTCTGTAGTTGAGGTAAGTCAACGCATCCATATCTATAGGCTCACTACTCACAAATCTCAGAAAAGTGACCCCGTTGCTTCAAAGGAGTTGGCCATTGTGACTCTCACACGCATTTACATCTCAGTCCAGCCATATCAGACCCTTGTCCGAGAGATTGCCACACCAACAATCCCAACATTTGTTACAGCTTGCATAAAGCTCATCAGCTTGCCCAAGAACGGCGAGAAGCTCCAAACACCACTGTCTGTCATTGAGACTATTTGCGACGCCTTATCGGCCTTGATTCCTCTTTACCCAACAACCATTCGGCCTTCAAACTCCAAGCTCAGAACAGCAGTCAAGCCTTATCTTGTTCCTACACAATCAGATGAGAATGTCATTCCACAAAGTCTTCAGCGAGCTTCGCGAAAACTCGTTATCTCGCTTCACCAAGTTGCTGCCAAGTCAGGAGGTAGTGATGAGTGGGCCAGGCTGATTGACACTCTCCTGAAGGAGCTACACTCTACGGCGGACCAAGTGCTCAGAGCCGTCGAGGAATCATGGGAGGGAACAAGCGGCTTCACTCGATCGCAAGTTGAACTCGATAATGAGCCGAATGGCGGTGGCTCATCTGCGGAAGAGCTCCCAGCATGGGCAGGAATCAACGCTGGAGCTGATCGTTTAATTGGCCTATTCCAGTATCTGTCTGATTGTCTGCGATATCCTACCAAGGCTCCCGTCACGATACCTACAAGCGCCCTTGTCGACGCCGCATCTAGGTTACTTCTCATAGCCAGACTCTCGCCCAAGTCCCAAACTTGGGATCAAGCGCTTCAGACCAACGCTGCGATTGCCAGGGAAGAGAAGGATGAGCTTTGGGCTGCGCTACCAGATATTCACATCGCTGCTCTGCACCTCATTGAAGCCTTGTTCCAGCGTCTGGGTCAGAACGCTGTGTCTATTGCCCCAGAGGTCCTTGACCACCTTGTCCGAGTATTCAAATCAGGAATCAACCTTCCCATAGTCCGAACGACTGGATACACTGTCCTCAAAGAGATCTTGCTTATCTCTGGCCCAACACTATCCAAGCCTTCAGTTGGTAGCTTGGATCCTGTGTTTGGCGCTTGTTGTCGTGACTTGCAACAAGATGCGGGCCACCTTAAAGAGGCTGAGAAGCCAGCGGCAACTGGCACCGATAGTAAGAAGAACAGCATCGCTGCCAACGCTGATCTTTTCCTTCAGCCCCAAGCCGCTGCCGTTGTCTCAAACCCGTCCCTAGAGCCCAAGCACAGGGCCGCTGCTGCCAACCTCTTGCCCGTTATTTTGTCAAAAGTACCACAGCGACATCTCAAGGCCTCTTTGCGTGGTCTCGTTGACCAGACAGCTATCTTGACAAATAGCCGTGACGCTATGCTGGCAAGTGTTCTCAACCCATACAAGGACCAACGTGGGCGAGTGTATCCTAGCATTCTTCCCCATCTTACTCAACAATTCCCCGATGATAAAGATCTTGAGATTCTGCGTACCAACATTCGTGCGGTTGCTCAGAGTCTCGCTGAGGGTGAAGAGTCATTAGAGTCTCTCCCTATCGAAGAGGAGGGAGAGGAAGAGGAGCAAGATGAGGAGATGAAGGATGGTGGTGTCGAGGAGCAAGATGCAGTGCCTGAAAAGAAGGGTGACTTGTTCAAGCCAGGAGCACTGCCCACAATTTCACATGCGGAGAAGAATCTCCCCATTCAGAGCAATCCATTTGCTCCTATTGAGAAAGCTGCTCCCTCAACTGAGAATGCCTTCGCACGGGCATCCTCACCACCAAAGCGAAAGCACGAAGGTTCAGATTCTGCACCTCCGAAGAGACAGGTTCTGGAAAAGTCGTCTTCTCCTGATCGTGTTCTCCCGGCGCCCATACCAAAGGCCCCAGTTGTGGCCAAGGAACCCGAAGAGGATGACGATGACGATGACGACGATGATGAGAGCGTTCATCTCAATATGGAACTGGACGATGATGAAGACGAAGATGAGGACTAGCCATTTCACGAGACATACAAAAGTAATTTTTAAGAGATTTATTGGGGTATAAATACATATGAACCGGTCCTTAGCCTTCTAGCCTTCATCGACCTTCTTAATGCACGATAGCACGTCTACATCCAAAGTGGCCGTTGTCTCTTCAAGTAAATCCAGAAACGGCCCACCAACTCCTTCCTACCATAAGAACGCCTGGAGCAATGATGTCACCTAGTATACGAAATAGAAAAGGTTCCGCCAGGCTCAGTCCCTGAGCCAAGCGCGACGCTTTTCCTCCTTGCGAGCCCTTCGCTTCTCTTTGAACTGCTTCAGTTCGGCCTTGGAAGGCTTCTTCCCAGAACGCTCTGCCTTCAAGCTTCGGCCGTCATGGGCATTAGCTGCGGCCTCAACGTCAAAGAAGGCGTTCATCTGGCGCTTTGACTTGGCTTCATCACTATGACGCTCAGGCCCTTGGCCAGCTGCTTGGAACTGGCCTGTGAAGCGGTTGAACGTTGCTGTTGCGGCGTATATCTCTGAAGGGTCAGCGATCCCAGTGCTTGTAGTCGCAAATTGGTCTTCTTCCTGTGTGCCTTTTGCGTACCAGGCGTTGGGATCGTAATCGCCATGGATTGCCGGGTTGTAGCCTCCAGCGATAGGTTTCTCTGAGACTGGAGGTTGAGGAACGCCTGGGGCGGTGCCTGGGGCGGCGGGTACAGGAGCGCTCGTGGCAATACGAGGGTTATCCCACTGAGACTTTCCCGTGAAACGATTCACAAAGAACCAAGCCTGCGTGTTTGGGTCCCATTGACAGTCCCAGCCATCATCCTCTTGTTGCGGCGCAGGCTCGTTGGGCAACGGAGGGCCACCAGGTATAGGTTCGCTTGGCAAAGGTGGTCCATCTGGTGTTGGCTCTTTCGGAAGAGGAGGCGCATCCTTATCATTGGGGCCGCTGTTTGAGTCCTTAGGAGACTCAGAAGCCTCTCCGTCTTCGCGATCAGAACTCTCCTTCACCGGTTCGATTGCGCCGTCACGCTTTGGCGATTCTGGCTTTGGCGACTGGGCTGCGGGCTCCTCTACGCCTGCGGATGGCTTAGGCGACGACATGGCGATTATGGCGGTTGTTGTTGCGATGTTGAAGCGTCTATCATCCCAAAAATGAGTTTACGAAAATCGACAGTGTCATCATGATACTTATGCACCTGGAGTTTGTCTTAGCAAAGATGAGCGAATGTGGTTGTTGTCATCCAGTGAATGGAGTCGCAGGCTACGCTTCACATAGCAATAGTGCCTTATACACGCCGTCGAGAAACGAATCGTTGTTGGTGACGACGTAGGATCTAAAGAGATGGTAAATGCAGATGCGAATAATAATGAAGAATGAATCAGAGGCGCCTGTAATGATGCATAAATTAGGCGGGGCCTTCCCGGTAAAGCGGATAGCTCTAATCACGTGACCGGTTCAAACTCCAAGCTTGTCAGTCTGGAATGTCCTGGAAATACAACTTATAACCTTGCATCTCAGTGCTGTACAACCATATAGTATCTGACCCCGATGAGTCTACCTATTCCGCGAAATTCATCATATCAGCCAATGCAGATTTAACTGCCGTTGTCGTAGGATGTCGTCTTACTTGTCCAAGGCCTCCCACGAGGGAATGAGGCTAAGCAAAGCCTCGACCGTTCTGAATGGGCAAAGACCTCCAGGAGGCCCATCAGCCAATTCAATAGGTAGCTTTCAGCTCTTAATGGCAATGTATTCGTTAATGTTTTGTCTCTGCTTCTGTAGTTTTGTGGTTGATTAGTTCACAGCTATGCTTTGGCCAAGTCGCTTGTTTTATATACATCTCACTGTGTTAGTAGCCACAGCTCATGGCTCACCAAATGATGAGTGTGACTGCTATCTCACTAATGGCACCAACTCTGCATATTACTCACGACACAGTTTCTATGACTACCGAAACCTTGGGGACTATACGGGAGTTCCCAGTCCTATCCAAAATGCATCCAGAAAAGCAGGTGTAACAAGCGACTATTTCAACAGCGATACTTGGGATGACAGCTGGAGCATTCAAGACTGGAGCAACCGTGGGAAAGGCGTCAGTCTCTCAGGCGATGCAACTGTCCTAACGATCAACTCTCCCATCAACATCTGCATTGAAAAGAATGACGACAAAGACGCGGCCTCGGATACGTTCCTCACTATGCGAACCATGCGGCTGCCCGGTTTCCAGAGCGCTGCAGAGTTCGACTCTGTGTCGACATATCACTACGTCTCAGTACGGATGCTCGCTCGTGTCACCGGCAGCGCGGGTGCATGCATGGCTGTCTTAACGTACCTTGGGGGTGAAGAGCTAGCAGATGTACAAGAAGCTGATATCGAGATCATGACCCGCGATCCCAAGAACCGGGTTCAGTACACAAATCAGCCTTCATTCACGGAGGATGGCGATGATATCCTCAAAGCTACTCGTAACGGCACCCTGCCCTAGGGTGTTGAGTGGGATGATTGGGTTGTGCACCGATTGGATTGGACACCTAAGCGCTCAACTTGGTATGCTAATGGTCAACAAGTTGCCAGTATAGAATTACAGACACCGAAGGACCCGGCACAGATCATTCTCATCGCGTGGAGCGACGGTGGCTCGTGGAGCGGGAATATGAGCCTCAATGGTGCAGCATATATGCAGATCCAGTGGATCGATATGGTGTATAATGTTACAAAAGACAACGAGAAGAAGAGAAGTTTAGATGGCAGGGTGTTGAAGAGAGATGCTGAGCAAGACGGTGAGCTGATACGACGAGATGATAGTAAGGGTGCATGTAAGGTCGTATGTAGCATCGATGAGGCGGATGAGGCTGGAGAGACCCAGATCCTTTCGAAAAGTGCGGCGTCTCACATGCTGGATATGCGATACTGGACAGGGACAATTGCGTTTGGAATCATGCTTTTTGGCGTATATTTAAAGCGTTACAACGTTAGAGCATATTTCTGGGTTTATACAAGTGTGCGTGGAATCGTTTTACGTGATTGAGTTCATGAAAGACAGGTATTTAGTTTTCAAGGTAGAATATCCCCATGCTATGTTCTTCAGTTCATCATGTCTGACCTTGCCTCTGTCCTCAAAGACAATGGCTTCAACGTTAACAATAGGGGTTCCAGAACATCGCCGTCTTCTCCCGCAACTCCCCAGCCTTTCCCCTTTCCTCACACTCTCATCAGCCAAACTCACACTATCGTCGATCATCTAAAGTAACAAGTCCCACTGATTATCCCGCATCCGTTCCGACCCGCCTCCGACTTCAGATCACAGGCCTCGCCCCAGTGTCAACTAACAACTGGGGACTGAAGCAGTGAAGCCATTAATAACACTTACATTTCGCATAACAAGCCTCGTGGGTATTCGGCACTACGCCAAGATTCACCTTAACTTGCTTGGCCTTGTCCCACATCGTGTAGCATCTTCCCCAGTTCAAGTCTTGCTTAGTTCCTTGTTGGCTCCAATTTGCTGTGTCCATGATCGTGCAATTCTGGGTAATGTTATTGATTAGAGATTCAGAAGTTGTTCCACTCGGTGAGATCGACGATAGACAATGATCAAGAGTTGATGGAGAGCGACACATATTTCAAAAGATGGTATTCAATGCGTGCTTCGTTACGCAATTGCTATGTGTAAGTCCCATGTCCCGTTATAACCAATTATTGTATGATTTGATATCTCAAGAATAAACACCGCTTTCAACAGATCCTTTGTCTGATCATAAAACTTTTAGAAATCCTCAAACATTGCGTCTTCTGTCAAACCAAATCCCGTCATCGTAATATAATGCTTGTTTTCTTTTTTCCAGTGTCCTTTCTGCGCCACTGTCCTATCGACTGTTTTAAGCCGACAGGTAAATCTCGCTCTTGAAATGATTTGTCGTTCAAAGTTGTAATAAGCGATAACTAAGTGCTTTTGTATATAGTAGTAGTGCTAGAGCTGTTCAACACGATATAATCTCTATGCCGAATTGTTCTGTCTTTGCTTGTAGTCGTCAAGTCCTTCGACGTGTCTTGCCATCAGGATACTACCATAGCCCTGCTCATCCCCAGCGGGATACGACATGGAGAATGGGTACGACTATAGGCCTCGCTGTGGTGAGCCTGTTGCTCAAGTCTGTTGCGGTGGGATATATCTATCGCACATCCCGCAGAAGAATCAACAAGTCAATCGCGTCGAAATTGCCTTTCAATCAAGTGCGACCGTTAAGTGTTATCTTCATGAAGCATGCCAATGGTGCGCGAGGTTGATGTTAAGGAGTGGTTGGTTTCTCAACCCCCCAAATTCTCGACCATGGATTTCAAGACTTGAGCGAGCTGACGGGAGTATAGAGTCTCCCATGATAGCAGCTCTTCAGGCGTCCGTCGGTGAATGGACCCTCTAGGTGACCAGTTCCAGAGGTTTGTTCGAGCAACATGTTCACCTCATATTGGCTTGTTCGAACTGAAACTGTTGCCCATTGGGGAATGCCATGCTGGCACTCAATCCAAAAGGGTCCCAGTCCAAGCCATTCTGGTCTAAAAGCTGCGTCATTGATGGATATTGCGAGTGCGAGGTTTGTGGCTGCTGGACGGGTTCATGGGATGGTGTCATCTGGTGTCCAGGTCCACTAGAGGCAGGCGACATCATCATAGGCTGCTGGTTCTCTCCATTGTAGCCTGAGGGGTATCCTCCGTGACCAGCTGGTGTTTCGATTTCAGGCTCGTCAATCATACCGTCTTGTTCATATTCTTGCTCTAGAAGATCTATTAGGACGTGTTATCAATGAGCTGACATGAGAAAACTTACCAAGCTGTTCGATATGGTTTTGGAAGGCAGGAGTAGGGTAGTAAGAAGCTCCGGATCCTGTTTGGCCTCCACGTCCACCATTCTGCATCATCGATGATCGAGGGACTTGTGTGTTCTGAGGCATCTGTTGCTGTTGCTGCTGGGGCATCTGCTGGCGCGACATGCTAGTCATCGAACCTCTCATCGACATGTTATCCGAGGCCGCAGGAGAGAACGCGGAGCCGGTATTACTCGGCGAGTTGGAATGAGACGATGGTGTGGGTCGATTCTTGGGTGAAGTAGCGTTCGAATGAGGTTGCAGCGGAGGTGGCAGTACTGGCACAGGCTCAGCCTTGGGGGCGATGTTCGAGTTTGATCGTCGAGACTGGTGGTGCCGGTTCATAATCGCACGCTGGATAGGAGGAGGCTGAACGAGGTTCTGAGGCATGTGGGTTGGTCCCAAGTTGGGACTACCCGTCTTCGCGCGAAGCTCAGCCTGGACATCGATTCCCTTTTCGAGGAGAATACGCTCGAGAAGCGAGTTCTTGTATCGAAGCATCAGACACTCATCGGCAGCAGTGCGGTGAGCCGCCTGGAGGTTGTGTAGGTTGGACTCATGGACGCGGATGGTCTCTTCGAGTTGCTTTATGTATTCAGTTCGGCGTTCACGAAAAGCAGCTTGAGCCTGTCGGTTCCTCTGCTTTCGCTCTTCGGAAGTCGCATAAATCTTTTCGTCTTCTGTTAGTCGCTGTTCGAGGGCGGATGTATATGTGCGTCATGTTGTCTTGGGGAGAGACACCTGGGTAAGACCCGAGGTGAGAGCGGGGAAGCTGAGTTGTCGAGGTAATGTCTTGATCTATCCCAAGTTCCCGCATCGTGTTGTTTTACAAAAAGCTATCCATCCTTGTAGAAAGACGAGAAGCAGTGTGTAATGTAGAGTGCATATGGTGTAAGTAAAAGGAAAGAAAGACAAGACTTACAGGCTTGCGGCCGCCCTTCCTCTTGGGCTGCTGAGGCTCTTGGGTGGCATTGGCAGCAGAGGTTATCACAGGGTGATGATCGCCCTCAGGGCTGGAGCCAACGAGAGAGTCGGTCTCTTCCCGAGAATGACCGTTTAGGCCGTTGAGATGATTGTTGTTGTTTTGGTGTTGCGCAGGATCCGCCTTATCGATTGACATCTTGTCTGCCATTACCCAGACCGGGCTACTAGACGATTTGCCGCGCAGCGGCAAACGCCCCAGAGACGCAAAACGGGAATTCTGTTACGTGACGAGATGGGACGTCAAGACGACGACGGGCGCAAAGAATCGAGACAGGCAAGTGTGCGCCCGTTGGGTTTTTGCTTTGCGGTTGCGGGCGTAAGGAGAGCGGGCGCAAGAGATAGGAAATGCAGCCCGGATTGGGGGTCGTACGGGGGTCAAGAGCGTACTGGAGTGTCAAAAGGGCCCTTATCAGACGCAGAAACGCAGACAAAACCAAAAACGCTTGGCTATCAGAGACAGTACTGGCTGAGCGACAATGATACGCGCTGCGTCTAACAAGCGCCTATCAGTTGTAGGTCGCAGGTAAGGGTCTTTGCAAAACGTAAGAAATTCTACCAAGAGATAAAAGACGGGCTGTAATTCGCGTCGAGTTCTTGGGGGGGGACAGTTGCGATAACAGAGAAGGGGATCACTCAGGCCGCAAGGGAATACGGTTTTATGTAATGTAAATTAAGAGGAGGGAGCAGCCTAGGAAACTCCGTCTTTTCTCTGTCGACTCGAGGGCCTTAGCCCTTGAGCCAATCAAGGCCTCGTATTCGAGGGATGAGAGTGGGCTTCCAAGGCCCATAGGTGGAGCAAGGAGACATCCACTAAAAAAACCAGTCCATCTCAATCTTCACCTTAAATTCTTCAGCATGGCCCCTTCACTTCAACCCATCCATTAATCCATTGGTTTCGACATGGACATCCATCGTCAAACCATGCCGAGTGCACGGTCCCATCGTGATCTCTTTTTAAACATTTCACATGAGGCATAAAATCGTGAAGCGTGCAATCAGTCGCCAACAAACAGTATGTGCACGCAGCGTCACTTGCAAGGGGCGAGTGAGAATCGAGTCTACCGTAGCAGAACAGAACAGACCAGCCCACCCGCACTCCCACAAGACGCTGCAGCCATGCATGCCCTGGCACACTCACATCCCACTCAACCTTGGAACTAACTCTTCTCGCCCATGCTCTTTACGGTCGAGCTGAACCCAGGGTGGAAAAGACCAACCTGGCCCTGATGTGAGACAGTGGGATGCCAGAGATACGCTCCCTGATAAGCATACAAATGATCTTTTCGAGGCTCGAGGTTTGAAGATATACAAATCCTTCAGCCCCTCAACCGTCATCATCAAGGCTTTGTTTGTTTTTCGCTCATGTGTCGTGTGGCCGCCGGCTGAATGTTCGCTCGGCCGCCGGGCCACTCTCTCTGTTGGCTGAAATGATCGGCAGCTGTAACATCGGAGCCCCCGCTCTCGCTCCAGCCCTCTCTCACCGGAAACGCTTCAGTCACTGGGCGGCTTTCAAGACACCAGCAAGGCCGGCTTTCGGTTTTCCTAGTGGTGTTCAACGGTACGCGGTGCACCTTGGTGGCGGAGGGCATGTGCCAGAATGCGTTTCTCGTCTTTTATGACAGACAGCCCCAAATCTAGCACCCACTCCCTTGACCCAATCATCGATCTGTTATCCCGTGATGGTTGTTGTTAAACCGGTGGTACTATATAATTAAGAGGGATTATATAAGCCTGTAAATGGTTTAACCTAAATAAGCCTTAGATATTAAGAATACTAATTATATAACTAAAGGAAAACTAAAAGAAAGGTAATAGAATACTAGAAGTTAAATAGAATAGGGAATATATAAAAATTCAGTTTAATAATTAAAAGTCTTAAAGCTATACTTTTAAAAGGTAGCTATAATTATAAGAAAGAAAAGTAAATTACTAAAATAAACCTTAAGTACTACCTCCTATATATAATATAATATTTTATAATATAAATATAAAGTCCTATTTACTTAATAATTCTAATAATTAAGATTCCTTTAAATAATTATATATTATAAAAATAACTATAAAAAGGGTATATAAGCTAGGCTAACTTTTAAATCTAATATATTTTATAAATCTATAAATTAAAAAGCTATAAAGGCTTAAGATTAAAGACTATTAAATAATACTATATATTAAGTTATTCCTAAATAGCTTAAATACTAAATATAAAAAATAATATATAAATAGATATAGTAACTTACTTCTTATATAATAAAAGGCCTATAAGGCTAAAATAAATATTTATTATATAAACTTTAACTAATATAATAAATAAGTAAATAGTATTTATAATATATTAAATTAAATAATTAAGAAAATAAGCTCTTATTTTATTAAAATATATTTACTTACTATAAATAAATTAAGTAAATATAATAATATATTATAATTCTTTTTTAATTTTAAAGCTATATATAGTATTAATAATACTATAAAAAGGAAATAAGCTTAAAAATACTATTTTAAAGTACTAAAAAGCGCTTTAAACCCTAGAACTAATTAGGAAAAGTAGATTATAAAATAGGAAATAGTAATTTAAGTTAAAAAGCTTAGAAGTATTACTAAGGCTTAATATCTAAATACCTAGTTTAAAGACCTATAATAGGCTTTAAATTAATACTTTAAGATTTTCTTATAAATTAAATAGAGTTAAAATAAAAAAGAAATTAAAAATAGATCCTATTTTTTATTAAACTTTTCTATATAATTTAGATAAGAAATTTAAGATAGTAAGAGAAAAGGTAATAAATTATAGACTAATTAAGTTATAAAGGGGAGCTTTAGATTAATATTTAGAGCCTTAAACTTAAAGGATTAAAGCTTATTATTAAGAGATAAGAAATAAAATAAGTTAGTTATTAATAAATCTAAAGAAGGCTTAGTAAAGTAAGCCTAGCTAAGTATTAAGATTTTAGAGAGATATATATTATATAAGAAAAGTTATAAATATTTTAATAATATATTATATTAAGTAGCTTTCCTTAAATTAGTATTTAAAAAGTTCTAGCTAAATTAAAAATAATTAGACCTATTTAAATAATACTTAAAAAGAAATAAAGAAATTAAAGAACTATATTAAAGACTTTAAACTAAAAATAAAGCCTTAAAAGAGAGGTTAAGTTAACTATTTCTAGTAAGGCCCTTAATCTTAAAAAAGGCAGTTACTTTCCTAGCTTTAAGTAGTAAATACTTATTATATAACTTATCTATCCTAAACTCTAGAACTATAATCTATATATTTAATAACTTAAAATAATTTAAGTTAATAAAAACTATATAATATAAAGAAAAAGTATTTATAAAGTCTAAATAGCTACTAATATTTAAATATAAAGATATAAAAGTCTAAGTTATAAACCTATAAAATAAGCCTTAAATAATAATTCTAAATTATATAGCTTACTACTTAAAAATAGGCACTAATCTAATATTACTATAAAAATTATAATAAATAGGATATTAGTAAGACTAATAGAATAGGGCTAATATATTAAGATATATAAATAGCTAAGTATTATATAAGCTTAAATAGAAATATAACTAGTATATACTTAATTACTTTATTAAAATAAGTAAATAAGCCTTATTTACTATAAGGCACTTATATTATAACTCCTAAACTATAAATAAGCCTAATAAAGCTTTAGCTAGGATATAATACTATTAACTAAGATATCTAGGACTAAGGAGCCTAGAATACTTAATAAATTATACCTTTAAAGCTAAGATTAAAGGTCTAATAATAGTAAAATATAATATATATAGGTTAGCTAAGTTAAAGTATTAAAAGTACTATAAACCTTAAAAATAACCCTTAAAAGCTAGGGAAAGAGTTTTAATAGATTTCTATAACTATTTAGTTAGAATTAATAGTTATATATTATATATAATTATTATAAATTACTATTTAAAAATATATTAAGATTACTATTTTATAAATTACTATAATAATAATCTACTAGTAATACTTAAGTATTTTACTTAAATACTTAAGATAATATATAAAGTTAAACTGTAAGTTATAGAGATAGATAATAAGCTTTAAAAGGGGTATTTAACTTATATATAGCTTTTAAGAAAGGGGATTAAAGTAAATAAAAGTATATTAAGAACTTAATAATAAAACAGCTCTAGAAAGCATTTTAAGAAAGTAGTAAAAAAGAAAGTAAGATTACTAATAATTAATAGTAATCTCCCTTTAAGTCTTTAGCTTAAAATAGTAAGAATAATAGTATATATCTTAAATTAAATACTAAAGTAATACCTAAAGTAAAAAACCCTATATAAGAGCTTCTTTTTAAATATTCTAATTATAAAAGAAAGTAACTAGCTTTAAATTAGTTATATAAAAAGTATTAAATATAAGGTATTCTTATTAATAAAAAAGGTATAGAAAAAGGAAAAGTACTTTTAATTAAAAATAAGTTTAAAAGTATAGATAGGATATCTAGTTAAATATAATTCTTTAAATATCTTTAGAATATAAAACCTTATTATAAATAAGATTTATATAACTTAAAATATTATTTTTAATAAAAAGGAATTCTTTAGTACTAATAAGGTATAAATAAGGGATACTATTAGGGAATAGACTCTTAAAGAATTATAATAGTAATTATAAGCTCTTTTAAGCTTTAAGTAAATTAATTAAGTAATAGACTTAATTTAAAGTATTAATAAAAAGAAGATATAGGAAATATACTTTAAAAGCCTAATTAAAGACTTACCTACCTAGGAAGTAAAGTTAAAAAATAAAAAAAGTATAATATTAGTAAAGTATACTTAAGTAAGATTTAAACTACTTTTAATATTATTAAAAAGCCTACCTTTAAGCTTCTTTATTAAATTAAAGATCTAAATAAGTTAAAATATAAAGGCTAGAAAAGTAATAGAAGAAGATCTTTATATACTAAACTAAGCTTTTAGCACTAGCTTAATAGCTACCTTTATTATAAAAAAAGAAAGGAAGCTAATAACTAAGGTAATAAGGAGTAAATATATTAGTAAAAGACTAAAGCCTAGGTATAAGATATAAATAACTTAAATAAGCCTCTTTCCTAATAGATAAAAATATTATAAGAAGAATCTGCCTCTAGCTCTAAGTTCTTATAGTAATTTATTAAGATATAAATTAAAAATAGAGTTTAGAAAAGTATAGGAAGATTACTTAAAGAGTTATAAGTAAATAGGATTTTAGATTAAGATTATAAGGTATAATCTATATATTAATAACTTAAAAATACTTAACTATATATAAGTATTTACTTATAAATTTAATAAATATAGCTACTTATAAAAGTATAAGGTAAGACTTATTATCTAAAGAGATTAATAAATAAGATTAATTACTAATAAAATATATACTATAACCCTTATTAAAAAGTTATTTAGAACCTTACTTATAATTACTATAAAGTATAATCTTAAGCTAGTATAATATAATATAGTTAATATATTTATAAATATAAAACTACTAAGTAATATATTTATAAAATTACTTCTAGGCTTTAAAAAGAGTAAGAAAGAAAACTAAGTATTATTTCTATATAAAGCGCTATATAGATTATAAAATATATCGCTTTTATAGTAAAAGGAGCTTAAAAATATACTATAAACTTTAAACTATAAGCTAGTATTAAATAAAAGCTATTACTATTAAAAAGGAAACTTACTAATTATCTTTTATATAAATAATATAGTCTTTATATTTAAGAAAGAAAATAAAGAATTTATATTATAACTTATATAATCTTTTTAAGAAAAATATAAATTAATTAAAGGAAATAAGTTATAGTAGTTTCTTAATATATAGGTTATATAAGATTATATATTAAAATAGATTTAAGTAACTTAAATTATATATCTTAAGAAGATATATAAAATATATACTATAGATACTATAAATACTTTTTTAATAAGAAAGGAAGAACTCTTTCTTAATTAAGGAAAAGTAAATAAATATATAGCTAACTAATATAAGAAGGTAATTAAATTAATCTTATATATAAGTATTATTAGTTAACTAGATATTATATTTATAATCTTAAGACTATCTTAATTTATAAATAATCTAAGCAAGATATATATAAAAGCTACTAACTATATACTTAACTACCTATATATAACTTATTTTTACAGTTTACAGTTTAGTCTTAAAAGAGAATTTATAGTATATAGTAATATATTATTTACTAATAATACCCTTAATTAAAAAAGCTTATAAGGTTATATAATAAAGATCTATAAAAGACTTATAAGATAGTAAGTAAATAAGTAAGATATAGTAACTATATTAATAACTAAAGTAGAGCTACTTGCTTTCTTATAAGCTATAAAAGAAGGGCTATTTTAATAAAGGCTACTCTAGAGCCTATAGGATAAGCTTTAAAATATTAATTTATATTTTATTTATAATAACTAATAGATAATTTATCTTTTAAAAAGTCTTCTATAAAAGCTAAAGACTAAACTTTAATATATTAATATTTATAATTATTAGTTATAAGAATATATTTAAAAAAAAATAATTTCTTTAAGTTATAAAATAAGCTTAAAGCTACTAGTAGATATACTTATAAAAGTATTATAAGGGATAAAGCTAAAAGAGAGTTATAAGCTATTTAGCCTTATAGATATTAAAAAATATATTTAAGATTATTAAAATATAGATCTTATAGAAAGATTAATTAAAAAGATTTTAGATAAATTAGATATTTAATAAATAAGTTACCTTTTACTATTTTATAACTCTTTTAAGTTATCTTAAATATAAGATCTCTTTTAATATATTAAATATAAGATCTCTTTTAATATATTAAATATAAGATCTTTTTTAATATATTAAATATAAGATCTCTTTTAATATATTAAATATAAGATCTCTTTTAATATTATTTAAAATACCCTAGACTTTATTTATATATTTTAAGCTTTATTTATATATTTTATACTTTAGAATATATAAAGTTATTTTAAAATATAGAAAATATTTTAAAAAGGAAATAAATAATTTAAAATTAGTAAATAAAAGCTTAAAAAGTAAGACTTTCCTTTATAAAGAAAATAAAAATTACTAGCTATAATATAAAAGAAAAAAATAAGCCTTACTTAAATAAAGGCTAGATAGGAATTACTAGATAAAGGGAAAGTATAAGACTAGATACCCTTTAAGATAACCTTAACTATAATATAATACTTATTCTTCTTTTAAAAATTTCCTAAAATATTAATATAATTTAAAATAATAAAATAAGCTATAAAAGTATTTACTAATTTTTTAATAAGAGACTTATCCTGCTAAATATAATCTAGAAAAAAGAGAGCAGTAAGTAATATATTAAAAAGACTATATAGTTTAAATTAGCTAAATATAGCTTAAAGTTATAATATATACTACTTATATTAAGTAATAAGAGCTACTAGGGTTATATTACTTATAATAAAAGACCTTTAGCTTAGCCTAATACTTACTAATACTCTAACTAGCAGTAGTATTATTAAGGTAAGCTAAGTATAGGATATAGCGCTACTTAGAGTTATTAAGAAAATTAGAAAATTAAAATATAACTTAAAATAAAGAAATAAAGTATTAAGAGACTTATATTTAATAATTTACTATATTAGTAATAGTAACTTATACTATTTACTTAGTATATTAAACCTTAGTATAAGATAGGTAAAAAAGGGTATCTTTTTTACTAAATATAAGTTAATAAAGTATTTTAATAATTTAAAGCTTAAAAGGAAAAGTAACTTACTTAACTAAAAGGAGTATAAAAAAAGGAGATTTACTATTTAAAGTTAGCTAATAAGTATTAAATAAATATTTTAAAGTATAAAAGAATATATAATATAATATTAAAAATAATATAAAAAAATTTAAAAATTTATATTAGGTTTTATAAAGAAAAATAATTAGCTAATATACTATAAAAGTAGAAAATAAAGCTTAAAGAGGCAGTTAAGTAGCTAAAAAAGAGAGGTATATACTAAATATAATATTAATACTTAAGGAAAAGAAAAAAAGATTAGATTTTATAATAAAGAAAGGCTTATATATTTTAAAAATAAAAGGCCTATTATTTAAAGTAATTTAAAAATCTATCTATTATTTATAAGACCTATCTATTATTAATATATAATAATAGTTTAATTATTAATTAACTATTTAAAAAAGTAAAGAATAATTTAAATTATAATAAGAAGTATTATATAATAAGATATAATTAATAACTTTAGATAACTTCTAGTATACTAATAAAAAGAACTTAAAAGATAGTACTTTAAGCTATTAAAGTATTATAATAATTCTACTCTAGGGGGGTATATTAAACTAGTAATACTATATAATTAAAAGGGATTATATAAGCCTATAAATAGTTTAACTTAAATAAGCCTTAGATATTAAGAATACTAATTATATAACTAAAGGAAAACTAAAAGAGAGGTAATAGAATACTAGAAGTTAAATAGAATAGGGAATATATAAAAATTCGGTTTAATAGTTATTGAAATTTTCAGCACTTGTCGCAATCTCTAACAGATGTCCTCCCTTGTCGACGGAATTTGAAGAATCTGAGCTAGAGCTCACAGTGAGATCCCGTTGTGCCAGCATTCTGGTCCGTCATTTCGCTCTGTGCGGTCGATCATCCTGTCATGCTTAATTACACTGTTTGTTTTGGCTGTGACCCTGGCAGTTCTAGAAAACTCGGGGAACTACTATGAGCCATCATTCTGGCGCTATCTCTCAGCAGGGATCTGTTTATCTTCAACCCCCGCTGTGCACCCCAACCTTTCTGGCTATCATTCATATCTGGTTGATGGAGGCTGCATCGAAGCCTTCAGCTCTTGTGGTCATCTGGTTCAATATTGAATAGTTGCGGCGCCGCTGGCTTCATATGTACATACACAGTAGGTGAATTCGGCCGCCGTCACGACCGATAACCGGACCCTACACAATCACATTTGGCTTACGCTGCCAGGTCATTCAGACTGGCAAAGCACCAGGTGGAGCTGTCAGCGGCATGAATGTCCAATAGTCGACTTATTTTGCTTAGCGCCTTTCCTTGAGACATCTTGATCCTGGTTTCTCGAGGTCCTCCGAATCCTCCGAACCGAGTAAATTATCCACAGCTTATCCCTGCTGCATCATGTGTTCCAACTACACGAAGCTCCCAAAATGATTTGCGCATCTGGCTGTTGTACTATTTGAATAGCAGTGCACCGGGTGCAGCAAGTGGTTGACGTAGTACTCTATTCTCAGAGACAAATTCCAGAGACCTTGAGGTCAACTCAGGGCACGCTTTTTGGTCTATTTTAGCCTGAGCAATGGTCAAAAGGCATACCACGACATGTTCAAGTTATCTCTGCGCCTGATGCTGTGTAGTAACCTGGGAAATTCTTACAGCATGTAACAAAGTCCGTCAAACCTTGAGAGATAAGCGAAACAAGCTGCCTGAGCTTGTTGCATATCAATCTGATATGCGGTTGCTCATCCTTTCGAAAGACAACAGACAAGCTACGTTAGCGCATGGTATGACGGCATATCCCAACATCCCGGCATAAAACCTTAGCACAAAGTTTGCCAGGCAGGAACGGAAACGCTTCTTCAGAACTGATGAGCTTTACTACGGCGTACATGCCATTGTGTTAAAACAGACTTCAGAAATACCGTTTCATCAAACCCAAAACCCAACGCCTCGATGGAACCTTGTGTCGAAGGCTCTCGCCTCTCCCCCAACAACCATAAGCTGAGGACATATCATGAGCAAAGATCTGACCATGTACCCCCGGCCATCGGCAACCAACAATCCTAGGTAATAGTTCATGCTCAAATGCTTGCGACGATGCATCCCATCAGCGTTTACACATGTGCCATGAGTCGCAACCATGGATAACCATCCCAGTCCGTTGTCTTTTAGGGACGGACGTGCATACGTAGGCCCCAGGCCATGTTGTATGCGGTGGTTTAGTGGTGGAGCCTCACATGATGGAAGAAACCTTGGGGTTCCATGTCTTTTTCCAGAAGCGAGTCCATGTCTGATGAAAACTCTGCTCAGTTGATTGTTCATCTCCTGTTGGTCCATGGCTTGCGGCTTGTTTGACTTTGATCTGAGCCACAGATCTCAAGTCCCTTTTTGGTAGGCGATAATTGCTAGTTCTGACGGTGGATTCACAAGTCAAAATTACGACTCCTGCTACCCCGGATCACCCATCCACATTTCGTGGAATTCATGAGGAGTTGTGATGCCCATCTTGTCTTTTGACGGTGAGAGAGAGCTTATCAAATTTTAGCTTTGATATAAGTTGGAGCTCAAGCTGTCGTCTTGACTCTATAGTCCTCACAGTGTTGATGCTCTGATATGGTATCAGTGAACGCAATATCAACCGATAATTGTGAATGAAGACTCTCAAGGTTGATGATGAGAGCACGTACCATGCAATCACTTAAATGGTTGTCAAGCACGCCCTATCGAGTTCTATGGGTTGGTTTCAATGGCTGAGGCCAGGCACACACAATGCAACCCTGTCTGCCTGCCTTGATAAATGAGAATCAGAGAGGCTCTGCCAAGTAGGGTCGAAAATGACGGTTCGTCTCGCTTGACCTAGCGAACCCGCTTGACCAGCATCTCCCGAAGTGCGCCAGTCTCCTGTCGTAACTCAGTTGGGCCTTAGCTTCCGCCCTTGGGTAACAACTTGAGGGTCTTCTCGGTGACGTTGTTCTCATGTTAATGAGCTTCAAGATCGGCATCTTGTCAGAGAAGATCATAATGCTACTCGATCAAGAAGGTAAATATGTTTCATCATTGCCGTTGGTCACAAATCGCCTGGGCTGTGTAAGAGAGAGTTCTCAGGTTATGTTCCTCAGACATTCCTCGCATTAGCATGGTCTTCACGGCCCTTGGCAATCCCTAGCCAAAGCCACGCAACGTCGGTTGAATTTACCGGAACTCTCATTCACCTTCCTCACCGAGCAAGAAAAACGCTTTCGCCTCAGCTGACTCCCACTGAGTTGACTAGGCTTCGCCGGGATTGTCGGGTCGCGCCATGGTGCCCAGGCGGGCTGTTCTCTTCGGGGCATGGGGTGTTGCTTCTGGAAATTTTCTAGCGCGGCTCGGGTTACAGCCACTGTGAGATCCGAGCAGGAACATCACCCCATGAACCGTGAACGTGATGTGAGTCGATTTGGTCTCGATTTCACGTCGATCACACATGTGTGAACAGCAGCTGAGACAGGGCGGAGCAAGTGATAGAATCTCCAGGAAGGAGAGTATGGATAAGTCCTGTTTGGGAAGTTTACGGGCACGAGATCGAGCAGGACGTATTCGGCGATGGACTTTTGTTGAGTGAAACCTTTCGACTATCATCTTACGCTTCTCCACGCCTTCTCTTGGCATCTCGCTCGTCGACACTGGCAAAATCTCGTGACAAAATATGATATTTCGCAAGAGGAGGACTCAACATGAGACTGTTGGGAAGCTCTCGTGACAGGCACCAGATCGCGGTGGCATGATATCCGATTTGGGTATTACTTGCATGCGATAGGTAACGGATGAGAGCCGGTAGATCATATCATAGGCATATTGGAGCCGGCATAGGGATCGGTCTATCATAGGATGTGCTTTCGACAAATTCAGTTGTGTATTGATGGCATTGTGAAGTATACCGTCTGGACTTGAGCTCATTAAGACTCGTGCCCGAGCAGTAACACTGGCATCGACCTTGGGCTAAGTACAGACTTGAGTATTCTAGTGATTTTATTTGGCTTTTGGGTATGTCTTTTATTAGAAGACTTGCTTACGACTTAGAATGGCATGTTGTTTTCGTTGATCCATCAAAGATCAACTGCTGATGTTCTGTGCTTTGGTCTCGTGATACATGAAACAACGTTATTCTCAATTATCGTAGTCGTGATCTACGACTGGTTGGGCCATAGTGAGCGTCGAAAGTCTGAGTGCTGAGAGCATAAACCTGTGCGTTGGCAACTCGTGATGAATTCAACGGGTCTATTGATTTTGCGAAGGTTCAAAGTTACAGGAGGTTTACTATATTATGAGTTAAGGTTAGTATCAGTAACACAAGCTACACATTGATTTTGTAGCAAGAGTCAGACACGGCAAAGGGACCTTCAAGACATGTATCGCTATTGAGACATGTCTCTTCAGTTCGATGGACTTCAACTTGTAAACCTTATGTGATGTGCCACAGGGTAAGGTGAACGATGACGATGCACAGTGCCAGGTTGATGCCTCGTGCAAAATACTGTGATTGACACTGTGCATGGATACCCGTTGTTATGGAGCTTGGACCATGTAAACAAACCGCAAGCCCCCGCCACTCACAACGTTGGAATTCACGCGCCATCTGGATCGAGAGAGATTTGACATCATACCAGAGACCCCCAAAGACATCACCCACGGGGATCACGACCCTTAATTATTGAAATTACCTGTCCAGTACTTGCATAGCCTGGAGTCTTGACCACATTCTTATTATACGCAATGTCTCCTCCGCGCCGTCGCTCGGCCCGGTTGGCCTCTGGTACTACCCCTAAGGTGAGCTCCGTGATGGCATCATGCAATTTTCAAAGACAAGCATCCTGACAGTTGTGACAGAAACCTGCGACATCCAACTTGACCTCTGTTGTTGAAGATGCCGAGTCGCCTGAGCGGCTTCCACAGCCGAAAAGTCGCAGCAAAGCCAAAGGCAAAAACAATGCCGTTCCAGCCTCACCAGCTCCTGCGCCTTCGACGCCAGCGTCATCGGCCATGAAGCCTCCTCATGAAGAAATGCACCCGAGCAAAGCTCATCACAATATGGGCGAACCCTCCTCCGCGATGA
Source organism: Fusarium musae (assembly GCF_019915245.1). Taxonomy (NCBI): domain Eukaryota; kingdom Fungi; phylum Ascomycota; class Sordariomycetes; order Hypocreales; family Nectriaceae; genus Fusarium; species Fusarium musae. Next base: position 1,206,432 of record NC_058388.1, read on the forward strand.
GACTGGGCTTCACCGATATCAAGGACACCACCCTCCCTGGCGTCCCACCTGACACACCGTCCAAGATTGGCGTTCCTGCTTCCGATTTCACGTTTCGATTCACGCGCGACACTACCGATTCCACCCTCAGTGGTGATGCGCAACGTCTGATGGAGGAGCTTCGCGGACAGGCTGCCAAGATCAAGGCTGATATGATCGCAAAGCGTGATGCAGAGGATGCTGAGGAAGACGCTCTTGGCCGCAAGATTGCTAAGCCTAAGGGCAAGACAAGTCGTTATAGCGCGGCGCATATGGCGGAGTTTAAGAAGATGGACTCTATCGAGAACCATGCGTCTGCTTGGAGAGCCCAAAACGGACGATTCCAGCCTGTTGTCCAGTCGCTGAAGCGCACACCTTCGAAGGCTAACCTGGAAACGACACCAACTTCTTCTCCTGACAAGTCTGGTCTCAAGCGATCACCCTCAAAGGCCGAACTCGATGTTCCTACACCGTCGACACCTCGTATTACACAGAGCCTGAAGCGCAAGTCGTCGCGTGCTAACCTTGATGAATACCAACAGTCGCCTTCGCCTAAGAAGTCCACTATGCCTCCGTCCAACCTCCCTACCGCCATTGGCGCATCCTCCAAGAAGACACAGTTGTTCCCTAATGTACACCAACGCGTTCCTTCGAAGAGACTCAAGCAGCGAATGGAGGATGACGCGACAACAAACCGACCTCCATCACGCGATGACTCCTCGATTCCTCGACCCAAGTCTAGCGGAAGTGGTTCAACCAAGTTGCCTGCTTCGAGCTCAAGCCTGGCACGACTCATGAGCCCTACCAAGGCATCTCTGGCTCACACAAGCAAACCCACCATTTCTCTGATCAAGTCTCCTTCCAAAGTCGACCTGAAGAGTGGTCTGCCGAAATCCACCAGTACTTCTCATCTCATGCCTGGCAAACCGACTACGCCTAGATCTCGAGTCATTAGCCCAGGCCGCTTCGATAGAGTCAAGTCGATTTTGCGCGGGAACCGAACACCTTCGGGCAATGTTCAGACTGCGATCCCTCAACCCATGATCTCACAGACACCTGCTCCCCCCAAGGCCGATAAGGACAAAGCTTTGCCTCCTCTTCCGTTGACTACTCCTCGACGAAAGGTAACAAAGCACGTCGCTTTCACCCCAGAGGCCACGCGCATTGCATTTGAGCAGAACTCGCCTTCCCCGCAGAAGTCTTGCCTCAAGGCTCAGTCAACACGAGCTTTGGTGGACGAGCAGTTCCAAGGCATTGACGGGACACTTGCGAAGGCGGACTCTGGTGATGTAGTGTACCCCGACCTCAGTGGATTTAGACCACTGCCCGAACCTCCCAGCAAACAGAAGGATAATGCACCTCAGTCTGTCCCCGGCAAGTTCACATTCCGCAGTGATCATACGATCGAGTTTGCCGACGTTCCTGTGCTAGGCTTTGGAGCATCCCCCGGCCAGTCGAGTGTCCGCCAAGTCCGACAGTCACTCAAGCCTAATGCGAAGATGCCCGGTAGCTTCCCTGGTCCTACTTCCCCAATTGGCCTCAACAAGGAGAACAAGGAGCCTGGCTCGGCCAAGATCCTGGTTGGAGCGCCTCATGGCATGTCCAACAAGAAGCGACACCGAACCAGTTGGGACGAGGAAGAAGAGGAGCAGAAGAGTGCCGAGCGTGCAGCCAAGAAGCGTAAGGCTGAGCATGTCCCCGAAGGTGAGGCCCTTCTTGCTCCCCGTCTTGTCGGCGGCACTCCCAGCGCAAAGAAGGTCCGCTTCGGTAGCACGACACCGCGTACCCCTGCTTCTGCCAGCCCTACAAAGAAGCGCGCAGTTCTCAGCTTGAGTCGGCTTAACATGCTTGCTCGTCCTAAGAATCGAGCTTAAGTTTCCACATGGTTGGAATTCACCAAAGAGCAGCTATAGCTGCGAACTTTCTGAAAATTGAATGTCTAATACGACTTTATGTGTCTGTCGTATTCTGGAGATTGTCACGGCAGATGTTATAGAGTCACTATTATTTGCTTCGTCTTGTAGCATGTTGGTCACTCGACTCTGCTGACACCCAGAGCTTGACACATGAAGCTAATGATGAAGCGTGCTTTGATTAAGCTGGAGTTTCGAGATTGTTTTTACCTGGCTTTTTATGTTGACAAAGTCAATGACATGCTGGTTTTTTGTCTCTTTTTTTGCTACACAGGACAAAGGATTTGGGTCACTCAAGGATTAGGTAGGGGGTTTACGGGGCGTTATGGCAAAATGCATCAGGTTCTGAGATAAAAATTCAGATGAGAATAGTTCATCATTGTATTTGATTGTATAGGGTTGTGTATAAACTTAGTACATATCTCTCCCTCTCCCTAGGACTCCTTTGTTGGTTCCGTCTGATATGATGCGTTTTCCCCTGATATGACCTGCACTTTCCTGAATCTAATGTGTTATGTCTTTGCTGTGGGTAGTCTTCCGCTCTCATATCCTTACCTGATGTCTAACATCCGATCCTAACTATGACGCTCCTTCAGGGCACGATCTGGAGATCACCAAGCCACGGTCTCGGTCTTCGGTTGCTCGACCATACGTTCTTTCATCACAATACCTAACATATCATCAAACGCATGTCTTTCCTTTTATGCTTCTACGATGCCAAACCATATTCAGACCAACATATTCACCTGCACGTTCTGCTTCCACGTCTTTCAAGGTATCCCTCAAATCATTGGCCGTACCGGACGTCTAGCATGTGCAACGTGCCACGCAGCGCTCCTCAACCTAGCCATCTGCTGGGTTTGTGGAGAGCTCATATACCGAGGGGATGAATGTGTCAGTTTCGGTTGGTGTTTCTGGCATCGAGCGTATTACGGATGTCTACTCTACGGGAGCAGATCAATTCATCAGGGGGTTTCAGTACATGATCTCTTTCAAGAGAGTGGAGCAGAAGATCGTGTAAAGGAAGGATGTGGAGGGAGAGAGGTGACTGAGGTACCGCTTTGTGCAGCTTGTGTTGTGGAGGTCGAGGTTGACGGTGTCAAGGAGGATAATGTTGTGAAAAGGGGGCTGAGGAGAGTCGAGAAAGTGGATGGGGGCTTGACCAGGAAGAGATGGGAGGCCAAAAACAGCGAGAAGAACTTGAAGGTAAGTTGCAAGATTTGCCTCTGTGATTCTTTCTAATATTCATGTGCAGCAGTTCTCCCCAAGCCAGCAGAGAATCCACGAGAACGAATACGGTGTCGAGGCCGAGGACCTCACGGTCAACAAGGTCTTAACCGACTTCAAGGACAACTCAGAGTCAGTGATATGGGTCGACATCTTTGATCCTATCAACGGTCCTTCCTTTAAACCAAGCCCCCTGAAGCCTATACCGTTGTTTATGCAACGGCCACCGAGTCCAACCATCCACCAGCGCCAGCGCAGGTCAACTGCTGCTGATACATACCTCCAGCCTCCTCACGATCTGAGAAAACAGCATTCTGCTCCTTGTTCAGTCTGTCCCTCGGAGTCGCCTGTGAGAAGTCGATCACCAGAACATCGTCCTCCGCGTCAACCATCACCAACTTTACCTAAAACCCCACCCTCTTCGCCGACTCGCAGCCACAACTCTCAAAAGATTCCAGAGAACGACTTCCTCGACATGAATGATGGGCTTGAAGTGCGGCACAAACAAGCTGTTAGCTGGGTCAGCGTTGAGCCCTTGAAACGACCATCGTCTCGACTCGCTCCGTCACGTCGCGCAGAGGCCAATCGATCAGAGGCAGAGTCATCGGCATACAGAACACCCCCAGAGTATCCAGATCAGGTATTGCGGACGCCGTATCCGCTTCCATTGTCAAACATCAAGACGGCTAGCCCCTTGCCCGCGCAGCTCACGTCGCACTCGCAACGAACTGTGCATGCTACTCCGCAATCATCAGAGTATCTCGACCGTTACCAGCCCGCGACGACGAGATCAACGCAGAACCGGGAGGTGAGAAGACTGAGGAGGATAGATGCAAGTGTGAGTGAGGAGGGCATCGCGAGGACGAAGGCGGGACAATCTGAGGGAGGAGAATGGGGGAGCAAAGTTGGGTCTGAGTTGAGACGGTTCTTTACAGGACGATAGAGGATTGTTACACGGCAGTATGTATCAAGGAAGCAGGACCCTATTCACATGCGAATTGTGTATCAAGTTTAAGAGAAGTTTGTTTACATTCGATAGGTCCTCAAGCATACAGTGAAATCGGACTTGCAGGGCAGTATGAAGAAGCTATACTGGATGAACCTCTGAGCTTAGTGATCACCAAGAGGGAGACAATTACAGTTTCAGCAAACCAAGGAAATGGCTGTATTATCATGATCATCAGGACAAAGCCCGAGACGGATGAGGCGGAGGTTAGAGGTACGTAACTATCAGAGCGTTCATATCGGTTCGGCACCGGAAACGGACGGCCGAGGCACGGAGCCAAGCGAGATCTTACCGGGCGCCATAAGAACTGTTACAGGGAGGGAGCTTTGTTGGTACTCAATTGAGCTGGAGATTGATAACGCGGGCGTTGAATTGAGCAGATTGAACGTTTTGCGATAAACTCAATGAACGACCGACTCTGTTTAACCTTGGAACGTGATCACATTGACTTTGAGGAGCCCAGCCATAGCTACTAACTTGGTAAGTCCGCTCTGGCGGGGTAATTGAGTGGTAGAGGCGGGTGAGTTAAGCCTCAGTAGTAATATTGAACTCTGCTTGATTTAGAGCTTGATGCATTGGATTGGATTTATAACAGCATTATTACCGAGTAATTGAGTCAATTCAATGGCTTTAATCACGAGCATATATATACACTGCATCCGGGCATAGATCGTAGTCATATGAGCAACATCATCCTTTGGAGCTCAACCGCGGGGTCAATTGGCCTGTGCTAATTAAGGTACCTTACCTTACCTAGGTAGCTCTGAAGATCCAATCCAGTTGTCAAAAGTACCCATTTTCATGCCCTAAATTCCACTCACAAAATTCAATTTTGATTGCACAAATCGTTAAGCGAGAACAAGGTTCCTAGCGCTTTGCGTGTGCGTCAGAGTTCCCTCAGCGTCCCACCCGATGACCAGTAATAACAGCTGTGTCAGGGCATGTTGTGCGCTGTATGTACGGGCTCTGAGAGAGTTGTCAATACCGGACCGCACTTAGATCAGGTAAAATACAAAGACGCAGACGAAGTGGGAGTGGGAAAAAAAAGAGGCTGGTCCAATTAATAATTGTATTAGTACCTAAATTTGTTACCAGTAACATTAGACTATGATTTGAGTCTTGATCGTGGGCACCATTAGGTCTCAAGAGTGAAAAAAAAAAAAAACCCCAAAAAAGGTCGAGAGGACCACACCACACCAATAGAAGCCAAAAATACTTACAGTGCCTAAACCTTACGAGAGACTGACTGCCCTCTCTCTTGACTTTGCCTCGACTCGACTCGACTCAGCCAAACCTGACTGAGCCCTCCACTCCTACAAGTACAATCCCAATACTCGCTTCGGACCCCCCCCCCCCCTCTGCTGGCTGGAGTCTCTACGTACGTACCTCACTCAACCAAACCCAACCCAAACCCAAACAAAACCACCAAAAGCTCTTCCTCTTACAAGGTCATGCGACCGTAGACCACTCTTCGTCGCCCTCAAGATTTGAATTACGCCCCGGACGGAAGGCGATAAGCCCAAGGCGACGACCAAAGATGTCGGTTGTCACAAAGGTACGACTCGATTTATCTCTGCTCTTCTGGTGTTTCCCTCTCTATTGTATGCAGTGTACCCCCTGCGATCTCGACTCCCGTCGAGTTTTGATTTAGGGCGCTGCGGGTTGGCAATTTTGCACCACAACGCCGTTAATCGAACTCTCTTGTATGAGAACGTTCACTCTCGATGGCTTCAGCAGTCACATTTGCTTCTGCTCCTCCTCGCCTCCTCTACGCCTCTGCTATTTCTTGTCGCATCGTCCGTCCTCTCGCCCATGATCCAAAACAAGCCCCTCATTCCCTTCACTTGTCATCGCCCATCAGGTTGTTTGCCCTAACCTAACGCGACGGCCTGTTCCCTCATACTAAAACACCACAAATATGATACCGCAATAGCCAAATAACCATGCAATCATGCTAACGCTCCGTCCAGAACCCTTTTGCCTACCTCGGTACGATTCCTCCTCTCCCCGCTTTCCCCGCGAGAAAGAAAAATCCAAAATCTATGCTTCATCGACTCCGATGCCCAATGCCCAATTCAATCACGATCATTCGTACTGACATATCGACTCCTCCACAGGCAACGACAGTGACGGCGAGGAGAAACCCGTCGTTCCTGTCAAGACCGTTGACAAGAACACTGCTCGTACTACTAAGCGTAATGTCGAGCCCCAGGCTCCCGTAAGGGCCGGTGGTGCTGGCGGTAACCGCCGTGGTCCCGGTGGTAACGAGGGTGGTGAGTTTCAAGCACTGGAAATTGAGTCCATGGTCAAAATACTGACTCGGAATAGCTTTCCGGGATCGTGGTGCTGGCAGCAACCGAAACCAGAACCGATCCACTGAGGAGGCTCCTCGTGATGGTCCCCGAGGCGGTGCCGGTGCTCGTGTCCGTGGTGGTGAGTAGGCCGAGAATCTTGGACATGGCGAGCAAAAGCTGATAATCTGTAGGACGTGGCGCTAGACACGCCCGTGAGCGCGATGACCGACACCCTTCCAAGTTCGGCGGCCACGGGTATGCTTGACTGAATTCCTTAGATCTTGTTCGACATGCTGACAGAATATAGTGGCTCTGACAAGCAGGCTGCCCAATCCTGGGGTGCTAACGAGGGTACTGCTGAGCTTAAGGACGAGCAGGCCGGTGAAGCTATCGCTAAGGACGAGCAAAAGGATGCCGTTGCTGAGGACGCTGCCGCTGAGGCTGCCGCCGCCGAGGAGGAGGCCGAGAAGCAGGTCTCTTACGAGGAATATCTCGCCCAGCAGGCTGAGAAGAAGGCCGCTCTCGACTCCGGTCTCAAGGTCCGTGAGGCCAACGAGGGCAGCAAGCTCGACAAGAAGTGGGCCAACGCCAAGCCCCTCGAGAACGAGGAGGAGGAGTACTTCGCCCCTACCGGAGGCAAGGCCCAGCGCCAGCGCGAGCGCAAGGTCAAGCAGACCATTGACTTCGACCCTCGCTTCGTCGAGCCTGAGCGCACCCGAGGTGGTGCTCGCGGAGGCCGAGGCGGCCGTGGAGGTCGTGGCGGAGAGCGTGGTGGTGATCGTGGCCGTGGAGGTAACCGCGGCGGTCGCGGCGGTGCTCCTCAGGGATCTGCTAAGGGCAATGCTGCTATCAACACCAGCGACCAGTCTGCTTTCCCCAGCCTCGGCGGCAACTAGATTGCCCAAGCCAAAGCCTGCGCGCCTCGCACAAGAGAGCGCCCCCCAAAAAATCCCCTGCTTGCACCCTCTCACAGCATAAGGCAAGGCAAACACGGGTCAACGTTCATGCATGTCCCACGCCCTCCCCCCTTTTTTCCTTTTCCCCCATCAACTCGTCCCGATTATAAGAAGGGGATGGAAAGGATGCCATATTCGTTGTTCTTCGACAGGTTGAAATGAAAAAAATAAGTTGACCATTGGTTTTTTGTGTCTGGCTGGATGGTCTGCGTCCAACGGGCAAAGTGCTGCGTGATATAGGGAAGATTTGAGCTCAGATCTCACTAGCTCTGCTGCACCCAGAAATATTTCTGTCCTCTAGGTCTTCTCGAAGGTTTCCGTACAAAATTCATTTGAAATTCTCTTATATCTTTGCTGTCTGATGTGTGATTCACCATAAGATGAATGAACTGGGTTACAAACAACGAGTAACCTCGACGCCCTTACTGTAAAGTATTATAATTACATATTAGCGCCTTGTAGAAAGAGTCTACTCATTCGTTGTTGTGCATTACTCGATTGGCTTACTGGCTGTCGTCGTCTGTAAGCCAACATACCTCACCCCCCCTTTCTACACTAATAACAGGCACTCAACCTTTGCAGTGCAAATGAGCTTAAGGAACTCCCTGGGATTGTCAAGTCCTTTGTTCTTACCGTATAGATGCTTACTATACAAGCTCACAAGCCAATGAAAGGACGCAGGCAGAATCTGATATATCACATAGCACCTGTCAGGGGTATGGGCAGATATCATATTGCGAACGAAGCACTTGATATCCTAACAAAAGGAATGCTTTAGTTCTCTTAAGAGAACTCACAAAATGTTTACGGCCTGAGATATTGTTCTTCCCAATGAGCTAGTCGTGCGATGAAGTCATCCCTGGAACCAGCCTCCAAATCAGCCTTGCGAGGCGCCTTGAAGCCACAACTGCACCCAACTGACACCTCGAACACTCTTCAGTGTTCTCTAGAGCTGGTGAAAGTAGTCCTTGTTCGCTGGCAGTTACGTCGTGCTCGCAATCGCAGCTCTTAGTCAGATGGGCTGGAGCGACCTTAACTTGAGGCGTAACTCGATCAAACTTCGGTCTTTAAAGCGCGTGTGAGCTCCTACAAACTCCATAAGCTGACGTAGGACTCGATTCTATGAGGTAAATACTAAAACATGCTTGATTCTGCATTTTGATGGCCCCTTTAGCCTCAACATCGTTGAACGCGCTCTTTCTTGCCTAAGCCCCTTTCCCATCAACCACATCATTTAGGAAGTATTAAACGGCTGTAGAACAAGTGAACAGAATAAGATGATTGTTCAGTAGCCATATATGGTGCTTCTAGAGATTTCGAGTATAAAAAGCCCGTCCCTAAGTAATAAGAGGCTCTCCTTTTTTTCTCGCTCACCTCAGTGTCAAACAACCTTTTGAGAATACCTCAGTAAGCCTGCAACAATACCAAAAACAACTTAGAAGTATCCTTTGTCACCACTCCACGCTCAGAGCACTGCCTATTGCCAGTAGTAGCCAAGCAACCACAAACCACCAAAATGAAGTATTACCAACCTATCGACCCTGAAGACCAGGAGAACGAGGCGGATAATATCTTCGAGAAGTACCTTGAGCGCTTCTGCCTCAATATGGAGTACCACAAAGACAACTTCAAGGCCGACTGCAGGGAGGTCCGTGATGGACTCCGAGAAAAGCTCCGCTGCAAGCTCAAGCAGCTCCGGGGGTCCAGGCGTCGTCGTATTGAACGTCGACGTTAGGCCAACATTCCCCTTGACTTCGATCCGTAAGTTTGATCGCAGAACTGACGCAAAAGGAGACGAGACATCATGGTGAGACCGAAGAACACTTGTGGAGGTATTAGAAACCTGGGCTGAGATCCAGGTGTAGTACATATTTGACAACTTTCAGCACTGATATCTGGTACGGTTTAGAATAGCAGTCTCAATAAATTTGTATACGCCTCATATCATGTTCCTTTTTTAAGTAAGCGATGTTTTGCTATGATACTAACGCTAAACTGGTGACCCTTGTAAGATCTAATGAAAGGAGAGAAGAACGCTTTTCATATATTTCGTATCTAGTTACAAGAAGACAGAGCCGCTAAAATATATTACACCCGATGTGAAAATGTGTGCGAAGCATCCATTCCAAGAGAGAATGCCAGCAAAACAGCGTTAAAAATGGCCATCATGTAGAAAGGCGCCCCGTTGGAGAGCTTGTCAAAGAGGAAGCCCCCTAGCTTCGTAAGCAGCAAGATGGCAAAGCCGCCATACAAAGAATACACGCCTGCAATAGAGCCTTTGAGGCGGGTGCGAGGGACTGACTCTTGGTCTGTCGTAATGCTAATGAGAGGCCGGCTCTCGTCGTTGGCTGATTCGTACTCTTCTGGCTGGAGTAGGCTTTCTGGGCGGGCGGTTCGAGGCAGCTCAACTGCAAGAACACCACGGCCGAGAGAACCAAGACTGCAAACGATAGCGCCGATCTGGCTGATACCAAGGAGTGAAACAATAAAGAAGATTACGGGACTACCGCCTCGGCCATCTACGTCCTTGATTTCAGGACTGGAGAGCTGTGGAAGGGCGATGTAGCCAACGATACCAAAAACGGTAGACACGACGATGGGGTAGTTGATGCGACCAGTTCGACTGGCAAGGTATCCGAAGATGGGAGCGCAAATAAGGCCCATGAGTTGCGCCACACCAGTAAGAATAGAAGACAGGACATATGCAGCCCTGCACTCCTCCTTGAGTTCGGGTGACGAATCGTGAGGTGAGCCTTTACAGAACCCGTTGCTTATGTAGAATGTGTTGACGTAAAGAGGGATGAAGAGTGAGATAGCAACGCTTGAAGCTCGGGCAACAAAACCGCCAACATAGCCAAGTCCGATTCGTGAATCAACGAAGCCAAGGAAAACTGAGTCTTTCATGAGGTGGAGATACGGCGCAAGCTTGTATATCTTGTCAGTGGGAGTTCAACCGAAATCGAAATGTGCCGGACTTACACGTCGCTCACGACCGTTTCCATCACTCGATTCGTCATCGTTCTTCAGTCCCAAGAGCATTCGCCAACCCTTGCCCTCCTCACCTTTGATGTTGCGCAGGCCGATCGCAACAAAAATAGACACGGCCAATGCGACACCCGCAACAACGTAGAAGCTATACGATACCGCCTCAGCGGGGGTAGTGCCTTTATTCTCGCCAAATCGCGCTGGGAGTGGGAGGAACAGCGTCAGTGCGACAAGTGCACCACATCCCGTAAACAATCCAACGAATCCCGCTAGCTTGGATGGCCTTCCTGCAGCAGTATCGGCGGTATCTGTTGTGCTTGGCTCAGAAATAGACTGCGTGTATCGTTCCTGGGTGATTGTCGCTTCGGATTCGACAGAGAAGGCAATGCTGCTTCGGGCTGTCGCATTGTGGAGAGCTTTAATTCTGGCTTGGGCTTCATCCTCCTCGTTGTTGCTATCGTCCGTCAAGGATGGGAGTATCGCAGTAACCATTGTGGCCCTTCCCTAGTTAGCAATGCTCGTTCATGTAAGCTATACTCTCTCTGCCTCAACTCACGCTGCAGATGCGCCGATTGCGAATAACACGCGAGCCAGCAACAATTGGGGATATACGGTCTTGGCCTGCACAAACAGAGCCAGCGAGACGCCGATTATCCCGTACCCAATGACAGCAACCCATCTAACACCCAGACGATCCGACACAAGACCCCATCCTGGACAAGCAACGAGCGCAACGAGCTCATCGACGAAGCCCAGAGTCCCCACGACATCACCAACGCCCTCCTTCTGCCCAATCAGGTCGGTGATAACAAAAGAAACAGAGCTGTTCAAGAAGACAAGAAAGGAGATCGAGAAGAGCGATATGCCGAGAAGGTACGTCAGTGCCTGGAGAGGCGTCGTCGACGGCGCAAATGGTAGATATCGCAACATGGCGGGGTTCTTTCGGAAAGATTGCTGTTTTGGCAAAGAGGAGGGATAATCACATTGCAGACGCAAAAACAAAACTGGTATTTGGGGCACGTGGAATGTTGACGTAGTGGTTTGTTCTAAGCGCGATGTGTGTAGACTGTGATGAAATGCCACAAACAATAATAGTCGGGTGCTAAACAATAAGGGCGGATGACCGGGGAGCTACCGTCCGTACCTAATTCCAGCTTGAAGCTCGGATATCGCATGACGGGGCCATTACATAATCTTCACGCATCATGTATGTATGCACCCGATATCACTCTTTGATCCTAAGATATTGATTGATTCAGTCTTGGAACACGAACTTTGTAGCTGATGCTGAAAAGTGAGTCTCAATATCGCGTGGCGTTCAAGTTGTTACACCGTAAGCACGATTCGCTAAGATCAAGCTAGCTCCATACAAGTCATGTCTCCATGTCCAAGTCAAGTTTACCATATGAATAAACATAAACATGCATATATCTAGCGGCTTTTCAACCCCTTCCTATAAGCTTCTGTCTACGACTGCCTTCATAATCGGCTCCATGCTGCATTCCAGTGATACAAGAGACAAGTTACCCATACTCCATGCCCGTGCCCAAACTCCATTAGTCCATTATCTTGTTTTACCAGGCCCAGAGCACCTTGTGGTGAAGAGTCCTGGCACCTAGCCTCTCGAATTCGAAAGGTGTAATCCATGAGTCGTTGGTCGACAACTTAGCAAACACACTGGCACCCTTCCAGGTGACAACTTGTTCGTCCATGTCTCTCGCGCTTCGACTCACGAGGATCCGATCGCTGAGTTCGGGTCGTCGGGCCTTGATCTTCTCCTCCAGGACAACCGTAAAGTGAGGAATCTTGGCACCACCACCAATAACCATGATGCTTCCAAGTAAGTCTCGCAGCTTCTTCTCATCGCCCTTAGCGGCGTTCTGAATACTTGTGAGAATGGCAATGTCGAGAGGAGCGACCGGTAACACGGCGTCTCGCTCAGCGGCCATGGATTTGGCGGTTCGGGCAGCAGCGTCGACAAACATGCCAGCTGGTGGTTGTGTTTGTCCGGGATTAGGAGTGCCTCCAGCACGAGAACCATTGGGCGCTGGGCTACCTCCATTCACACCCTCCCTGTCCTTGCCAAAGACATATGGAAGCGGCGTGTTAGCGCCCTCCGGTGCAGGGGATCCGGCATGAGAGCCCATGGGTGTTCCGTTGGTCATGCTCTCCTTTGCTCCAAGGAAGTTGAATTGTTTGTTCTCTTTGATAGGAGTTGAGATATCTGGCTGTGACAGTGTGAAGCCATTTGCGTTGGACGTTATCGAAGGTTGGACAAGTGCTAGAATAGCTAATTGGGCGGCAGAGGTTGGATCGTCTGGAATATCAACGTCGTAGGCGTTGTAAGATCTCTCAACCAGCTTACGACGTCCTCTTAGCTTGGCGCTGTTGTCAAAGATGGCTGGGTCATACACTCCCATCGGAGCCAGGATGACCTCATCGTATGTCTTGAAAGCGTATTTCCGCGTTGGTTGGTTAGGAGCCCGGACATGGAAGTTGAAGAGTTGGACAGAGATATCTGCTTGCGACATGGTGCAGTGCTTAATCTTCAGCTCTTCAGCCAGAAGGAAATCATATCGCCGTCGTAGGTTCATGTCCTGGTAAGGAAAGTTGTCGTAAAGCATCATTTTGAGGAATGTATCCGTGATATCGTAGCCTCCATATTTCAGGTTGATCCTTGAATCCTCGATGACAAGACCGTCTTCCACACAGGTGACAGCCGTCTTCTGAGCTCCCACATCGACGACACAGGCTTGTGTGTACCCGGCACCAAAAGTTGCAGCCATTCCTTCCTGGACAAAACACACCCTGGAGAATTCGAACCAGGTCATGCACGACCGCAGGATTTGCTCCACGTATTTCTTATCGTATAAGTCGGGAATGACAAAAACGCAGCTGTACTGTTGCCATTCGCTGTTTGTCTTCAGTCCAAGCTCTTGCCTCAATGCCTTATCGAGTAATGTTTCAAAATCATCATACATATGCTCCTGGCTTGTGTACCCATCTTCATTCCACTGTCCATGTTGTATAGGCCACCAAAGCTTGAATTTGGGATTCGAGTCGTCGGGAACACGCTCTGCTTGGTGTCCAATAAAGCATGAAGCTAATGAGTCGGGGTCATCAAGCGTTTCAATATCAGTCCATTCGATCTCAAGGGGGTCATTGTGCTTCTGAATAACTTCGGGTTCCGTACGGCGGTTGAAAGTCTGAACAAGTTCCTTCGAGTTGGGCAAGACTTTGCGCTTATTGGCTCGCATCTCGACCTTGAGGTCATTGCACATCTTGTTGTATTTCTTTGACCACTCTTCACCATATTGTTGATCGGGTGTCTTGGCCTCGAATTGTCGTCGTGGTAGGGCCTCGTACATCTCGGACTCGGTCTGAGGGAACTTGGTCGCTAGTGTCATCGGAATTGTCTTGGGGAGGGCGTCGCTCGCAAAGCCTATTCGAAGATTTTGACTGCCGGGGTGGATCACGATGACCCTGGAGGGATCCAGGCCAGCCGAAGGTATTGTAGCACCATCTTCGTCAGGGAGATCTGCGACAGGAAGTGGTAGCTCCCCATTGGCAGTCTTGGATAGAGCGCGATCTCGGTCCCGAGCGCTTTGTACGAGTCGATCTCGGGTGGCATCGCTCTGGAGGCGGAGGGCGAGGATTTGGTCATCGCGCTTCATGTAATCACTAACAAAGCATCAGCATAAACGCCGCTTATGCGAAAGAGTCATCGTACGTATAATAGTTTTTCTGATTAATCGGAGTGACATCAGGCCATGTCGTCAGCTTCATGCCATTGTCAGTTCTCTCGAGACCTAAGGCAATCTGTCAGTACATGTGTCTAGAACGACAGCCGAGTCGCTATCGACAAGTGATAATGAAGCATACCTTCCCGTAGGAGGACTCTTTCGCTGACTTTTCCAACCATGATGATGGATTGGCCTTGGCCTTTCTAATGTTGCGGTGGAGATTGCGCTGAGCAAGCTCACATTGATAGTGAGTTGATTGAAGAAGCTTCCAGCGCGCGCTCAACAAGCTCTCAAAAACACCAGGAGCGCATTCATGGTCTGGATCGCGGCACCGAATTGGGTTTAGCGCAAACTAGGCGGACTTTCAATGACCCGGACCTCGAACAAACATTGGCAATTGGGTCCGTGAAGCGTCTCTTCCCCACAAAGAGGCCATTCGATGGAGTTGCGGAGTACAGCTTGAATCGGCGGCGGGAGTATTCTATTTCAACCACTATATCCGTAACCAATGCTTTGGACAATACCCTGTCGTTCCAATCACTTGTTTCTCCCGCGATGATGGAGGATTTGTTTGATCTGGAGTTACACGAGCCATGACCCAGAAACTGGAGGCGATATTGACATGTGCAAATGTCGGAGATCACTACTAAAAGGCTCCTGGTCAACACTGCTGTTCCCTCTGCTACTGCTATTGGACATCTGTTTCCTCCTCACTTCCGGCCGGCATTCAGTAAATGAACATATAAAGATTTGTACCTTTGGGGCTTGCCAAACTGCTGCGAATTTAAGTTATAGGGTTGTCAGCTTATCTGTTTCAGCTGCCTAAGTAACCAGCTTAAAGCCAACACTATTTCTAGACTTCGGAATAGTTGCGTCAGCCTCAAAAGGCCTCTGTCTCACACCATTGGTACACTAGCTGCTTGCAACTTTTGGTCTACAAGAAAAGCCATTGCCAACGCCCCTCATCCGATAGGGCCAGTGGGGTTCTGCATCATGGATCTAGCACGTTTAAACACTCCCAACTCGGGTTGAAGGCCGCACGTCTTGCAAGGGTTCCATAAATATGTACACATTCCTTTCTTGGCTCTCGTAGATCTTGCTTCTCCTTTGTCTTTTGCGCTGTTTCCCCCCTCAGTAAATCTGTAGGAGCTCATCAACACAGCCATGAATGCAGCAAAGCCAAGTTTGAAGGCTTCAGCTTCTGAGAGCTCTCAATCGGAGTTGTTGACCAGTTTTGCACCCACTTCTTGGTCAGGTGCAATCATTCTTGGGGCTCTTCTTGGTTATGTCGTACTCTGTTCTCTCCTGCGTTTCTCCAGAATTAACTCGCTTCGGTCCAAGTTGAGGTTTCACGACCGCGTTTCGTTGAGTCGCATGACAAATCAAGATGCTTTTCAAGTCGTTCAGAATATCGCTAGATTCGAGTTCCCGTTATTCTATGACCTTGCGGTTCGATTGGCTCTCTTTGAGGTATGTTTAGCTAACTACTAAGTTAGTTGCCGAGTTAGTGTCAACATTTAAAGCTTGTATATTAACGACGTCAATACATAGACATATGCTGTGCAAACCGTCGCTCATGTTCTCTATGGCGGCAGCGATCTAGCTAATCGAAAGAAGGCGCCCAAAAGGTATCTAGATAAGTATCTTGGGCTCTTGTAACTTCTACTAACAATTACTAGATATGCAGATACTGAAGCCGTTTATGTCTGGTGAGTTTACTTGGGCTACATTGCTAGAGTTATGAAGACTAACATGATGACAGCTTCGCAAACTTTCCCCCTACGTCGCCTGTTCTTCATAAAGCGGTGGCGCGCACAAACTTCCTTCATGCTCCATATATCAAGAGCGGCAAGATCAAGCAAGACGATCTGCTATATGTGCTTTACGCCTCTTTTGCTGAGCCTGTTCGGTTCCTCAACATCTATGAGTACCGCAAACTCACTGACATGGAAGTTGCTAGCCTGTCAACTCTGTGGAAGTATGTTGCAGATATGATGGATATCGACTACAGGACTGTGCTCGGGAAGAATGAGTGGACGGATGGTCTCGAATTCTTCGAGGACATGACACGCTTTGGAGGAGACTACGAGGACAAACATCTGCGCCCTACACCGGAAATCCAGAAACTAGGCCATGTTCTTATGGAGATGCTGTTGGATTCGTATCCCAAGATTGCCTCTCCGCTTGGATACCCGGCAGCTTGTGTCCTTATGGGACCTCGCTTGAGACGAGCATTTGGGTAAGTCTTTGTTTCATACTATTTCCAATTCTCCAATCAGATACTTACATGAGAACAGTTTCCCTGAGCCGGGTTTGGCTATTACAGTTCTGACATACAGTCTCTTGCTTGTTCGAAAACTCGTCGTCCGCTATCTCTGCCTCCCTCGCTTAGCACCCTCCATATACCTTTCCGATCCTGACGAACAGACCGGGCGTATCAAGTCATATCATTACATGAAAGAGCCGTTCTATGTTCCTCCCACTTTCTGGCAACGCTGGAACCCCGAAGCAATTATCACATGGCTATCTGGTGGGTTGCTTCCTGGCGATGGTGGCCCTAGTATGAAGTCCGAAGGTTTCCTTTTTGAGGATTTGGGTCCTGATAAGGTTGTTGGAAAGGGTGTTGAAGAGACGAAGGGTTTCGAAGAGGTTGCCAGGACGAAAGCGTTTGCGGGTTGTCCTTATAAGTCGTCCAAGAACTAGACTGTTTCTTGGGTGACTGGAAAGAAATATGTAGCATATGACACGGAAGATCAAGCTCTTAATTGGTTGTATGTATATACAGATAGATGGCACCATATACTGGCCAGCATTCAGCAATCTCAGGATATCTCCGCCAGCTTGCTGTATGTAGTTTTTGAATTAGGTGTTCTATTGGAACTTGGAAGTCCATACAGTACTCGGTCATCTCCAAGGCTCACAGCATTTTGCAAGCTCATAAATATATCATTAGGCCAAGCCATCCGATTTCTTCTATAATGAGCCATCTGTCCCTTTCTCGTCGCCGAAAAGTGTTGTTACATCAACTTCCATCGTTCAACATCAGACCCAATCTTTTCCTCCGTCACAACGTTGCTTTTTCAATTCAGAGGTTTCCCACCATGTTGATGTATTGGATACTCTACTAAAACTAGACCATTACATGGCCTTCGTATTGTTTATGAAGAGGAAGAAAAAGAAGCTCCAGCGCCGTGCAACCTTAGGGTAGTTGTGTATCCAATAAGAGCCTTACGTCACTCTATCGCAAAATCCAAGTTGAGAGGATAGGTTCCGTTTGCCCAATAATCAATTCTCGTGTTCCGCATTTGGAAATAGGAGGACGACACGGAACTATCGACGGGAATCTGATCGGCATTTCCCCGCTGACTGCAGGTAACCGCATGCTAGGCACCAAGAGCAGATCACATGACGTAGTTGGCATCCATCGCCACTCTCTTATTCAGACAACATCTCATCACACTCAATGTTTTAGGACAAGTACTTTACAAGATTCAAAACCTTGGGGTAACACGAAATCTTACCTTGGAAGAACACAAGCGCTCGGAACGCAGGAGAGTCTACCAAACACCTTCATACGGGATCAACGTCCAGAACCCACCAATATGCCTCCAATTCCTATTCACACCTCAAGCCCTATCACGGCAGCAAAGGCGTCAGGAATCACCCCAAAGACGGCGCATTCAGATGACCCAGTGGCGCCAGCCGAAGTACCTGCAAGCAATGAAGTGCCGACGTCCACTTACCCGGCAGCTCAGCCAGGCGCTCGCCCGTCTATGCCAGCTCCAACTGGGGTACCTCAACCTTCCGCCAACATCCAGCCAACTCCAACACGGGCAGTTGTAGATTCGCGCCCCCCGGCCCCGCAGCCGGGAGCTGTACCGGAGCCGCAAAATGGAGCGTATTTACCACCACCTCCAAAGGCCGGCGAGACTCTGCGCGAGACACAAACACAGTTTACACCAGCACAAGTGCCCTATGCGCCTATATCCAGTGGGTCAGAGTTCGCCGCTACCCGTTCAGCGACGACTGCAGCTCCTCTTCCTGGCCCATCCCCTATGGCTGGCTTGGGCCCAACCGGCGTACTAGGCGGAGGCTCCGGAAGCGACCTATCTCATCCACCTGGTTATCACCAAAACGTGCACGCGTCCGAGTTCTCCAGCGCCCAGCGTGCGGCTCACGAAGCATCAGTCTCCCAGGAGCGCAGGCCATCTCTGATAGGAGACAACGATGAGGAGGGAGTCTGGTCGGCCGCCAAGAAGTGGGCTTCGGCTGCAGGCGAGAGTCTTGCTGCAGCCGAGCATGAAGTGTGGAAGAGGATCAACAAGGAGTAACTGTTGCATCGCGCGAGCAACAGCCAACAGCAAAGGCTAAGGTAGGGAACGGAAGACCGGTTCGGCATGATAGGGCTATGACCGGGATACGATAACATTAACGTTTCCCTCAGAGTTTGTTAAATATATTAATGTTTTAAGGGGATCGGACCCGTTGTGGGCGATGTTTCTACTGTTCTATTTCCAGAATCTCCAAGCGCTGGGAGAAAGGCGGAAACGTTGTGACAGATACAGAGTACAGAGGTCAAGGCAGAGGCCTTCCAGAACTTGTCTTTTCCAGGGTGCTAGGTATGTAACGTAGCAAGAAAATGAAAGAAGTTCATTGCGGGGAGATTAAAGTCTCACAATTGGTTCATGTTGTCCATTTTGAGGGAATCGACAAGGCCTGAATCATGCTCACTCCCAAAAGGTGGTGGTGTAATTTCCCATTTGAGTAGTGATTCAGGAACGGATGTATGAGGCCCTGGCCACAAAACGGCCTTACCGGGCGACCCATAGAAGAATTATGGAACGCTCGAGGAAGATGAGCAAAGAAATTCTGTTGGAGTTAGTGCACGGCAGATTATCCTGCAACTTCCTCTTTACGATACAGCTTATCTCGAAGCGGAAACGGGCAGAGCATCCTCTAGCCGTCCTGAGGTTGACGGCCGCAGGGTGCAGCACATGCCATCAAGATCAAGATCACGATATCGTCACTATCGGAGCACTTCAACAAACCTTCAACAGCTTGAGCATTGACGCGTTTATAAACGATTATGCAAGTCTATTGTTAGTTATCACGTCAATTGACAGCCTCGTTTATGTTCCGAGCTGTCGGGCGTCAACCCAAGTCTGTGGAAGAAACCACCGTGCTCACTGTGGAGAGTCATCAAAGCTCCAGGCACAGGTTAGGCTCAGGAACCGGCTCAGGCACAAGCTCAGGCACGGAAATCTCAGGAAACAGCTCGTAACACACTGACAAATAGATGACGCGTTGCGCTGGAATAAATTCTTGCGTGTAAAACTGAATATGCGAATGAGACTCTACAGACGGTCCCTCCCTACATAACTAGCTATGGACATGAGACGAGGGGAAGCACTGGTCGGATGATATGGATGCAAAGGAAAACAACGGAGTCTCAACGCGATGTAACAGTATCAACTGGGCTATTCCCTGACCCCTAGAGAGGATCCGGCACTTGTTGTGAGATGCGAAGATGATCTGAAGGCTTGAAGACGGTGGATTTCTAAGTACACTAGTCGTGATAGCAGCGGATTCCCGTTCTATGAAGGAATCGTGGTGTCGTTCGACGTTCAGACGTATCGATCTTGGTAGGAACGGATCTTCAGGTGTAGCAAATTTAGTAGCTGAGCTGAGAGCTGAAGGAAGAATCGACTAAAACATTAGAGATGAAAACAAATCGAGATCGGTTGCGGACTGAGCGATAGATTGTCAAGATGAAAGGACCGGCTGTTTGAAGATGCTCTTGTCTACCGTAAGAGAAAGTGAACGCCATCTGCTATTCATAGCCTAAACGATCCACAACAATTAATTGAAATCCCCATCTACTAAGGTAATGTAAATGTGCTCGGATTGAGCTCTGACGTGGTCCTCGCCTAACCGACTCGCCTGTAAGATGTGGCTTTCCAGGCGCAAAGCCGCTGTTGGTGAGCTTGTTCCAGTGAGCTTCTAGTGGACTGGGTTTAAACATGAGCCACGAAATCAGGCTGTGGGTTTTGAGTGGATATTGTTCGACGTATCAGTGGACCTCATCCATTAACCCCTGGTCTTGACACAGATCTGAGACACGCCGGTCTCCCTGCTAGCAGCTGAGACATGTCGCTGTTATCCAATCAGATACCCTGAATAACGGCTTCTACGCCAAAACGGTAGGAACAAGATACTCGTCCCGCTTCTTGCCCCAAAACCCCTGTCCTGCCGCTGCAAATCAGATGGCTTTTCCTGACCCACTCTCTTGGAACTTCAAACACGCGCTTGTCCTCATCTTGCTACGCTTGCAACCTCTACTTTGGCTCTCCAGCGCATCTCGAATGTGATCACAGCATTTGGATAAACATCAGCCAAGAGAAAGCAAATAGCAGCCTCAGCTATGCTTCTGTGTCTCAGTCGAATATACCCTCCCTCAGCCTAGCGGGAGGAGATTGAGAGCCTCGAAGTTACTTTAAATTGGATAGCTCATAATTCAGTCTATATCAGCGCCTGAGGATACAGATGCCACAGGTCGACTGTGCCTGTGATTCGCTCTCCGCCTCCACAATGCCACACCTGCTTTCGAAATCGACTGGTCAAGCCCAGAATTCAGGGCGCATCGCCCACTGTCTCGATGCGAATGGTGTTGCTTTGTTCCAAGCAAGATGCATGCTGAGCCACCAGTCTGCGGATGACCCATCATTCAAGAAAAGATACCGACGTTGCCGTGAGGAGCTGCCGCTTCGCCTATACGGCTGTCGCCGACTTTGCTACCTCAGAAAACCCGATCAAATCTTCCGTCAAGCTCCCTAAGGGACATCCGCCGTACGATGGTGACAAAAGTTCTGGCATCTCGCCATCTAAGTGCCCCTCATGCGGGGGATCAGAGGACGGGGTCTTTGACATATGTACGATATTGCCATATTGCCGTGAGTGCAGGTATATCGAGAGGGCTGCGCTCAGGCGGTAGGCGATCCCGCTGCAACTCGGTTCGGTTCCTGAATTGCCTTGATCGAGCAATTAGCCTTAGCACCCGGACTTTAGTGGTTTCAACTGTTGTGAAAAATAGCATACTGCATCTGCTATGCCCTGGCCTGTCTCGACTCTAGAGGGTATTGTCCCTCTTCCGGGGTTGGCAGGGGGCGTGCCGGTCGATTTTAGGGGTGTGTCGAGAAGAACGGCCGAGGTGAGGCATCAAGTTATCGCACCCAAGGTCTGGGTGTCGGTCAACAGATGTGGCGTGCCTACAGCTTGAATCCGCTGTCGTCGGAAGTTTTGTCAACCCCAGACGGGTCTAACGTGGCTCAGTTTGAGTCGACACACTGAATTTCGACCTCGTCGACTCACTAGCCCGCCCGTCCATCCACACGTCCCTCGTCGCCTCTTGTTTCTTCAGAGGATGAGACAAGCCACCTCCGTCGAGTTGCTGTTGTGCAGCCCGACTGGACGGTCCAGTGGCCCGATCGAGCCCCTTGTCGATACACTCTTGAAGCCTGCGCCACTCTTGGTCGTCTTGGAGTCGGTTTGGAATCATCAATTGGTATTATACAGGACCATCGTCTTGCAGCTTCATCTTCTACGGTTTGGCTCTCGATATTACCGTTATCCTCTTCACGCCCTCTTGCGGGATCTAACTTTCTTTTAGTACAACTTCTAGCCCTGCTGACTGGAAGCTGTGGCCTTATTGTCCCCTAGTCCGGGGTCATGAGAATCCCTGCTCATACCCCTGCCCTCTCGCTCCACCGGCTTCTCAACTTCCTTGACTCTTACAGACGAACTTTCCTACTGTACTCGCAACCTGCTAGGCCCCATCCTATCCCAGGAGCGCTGCGACTCTGCTTTGCACCGGATAGCCCCCTCCTCTGCTATGTATCCGCTTTCTCTTGTACCAGTTCATAGATCGGTCTGTGTTGCGTGTTGGAATCCACTCGGTCCAGCCCCTCCCGTCTATCCAAACCTCTCCCCTGGTGACCGTCCCTGACTTGCGGAGCTTCTTTGCCTCCATGGATGATGCCTCTTGCCCATCGTACACGTCTTCTCTTATACCTCCAGGTTCCGGCTCCGCTACCCTTTCGCTTCTTCCGCAAATCTACCAGCTCATTAACTTTGTTCGTCCATTTTGCCTCCAGTCATTCCTTAACACAAACGCTTGCATGTCATCAAACCGTATAATATAGCAAGCCCACCCACCGCTATCCAAGTCCAGGTCTAGCTATCCTTTCCTTCATAAACAGGGCTTAAACCAACTACGCCACTTTCTTTATAAAAGACAAACAATCGATTCACTCTCTACGCGTCAGTCTCCGCTGTCATCAGTCCAAGGGATCCTGTTCACTTGATAGTATATTTTACTATACCCTAACCGCCTGACGTCCCCCAAATCGACTGTGATCGTTCCTTACAACACATCCATTCCTTACAACGCATGTCGACTGCCCGGAAATTACTCCCACATTCGACTTGGCCATTGCTCTCTTAGTTGACCAGGTAAGCTCGAGATGTCCCGCGGCACTCCCGAAGATCCAGATATGATGTGGACCTGGGCTTGCCAGTTTACCATGATCGTCCACCATCTCATCGAGGATTCATGCTGACCACCCTGCCCTTGCCAGATAGATTCTGCATAATAGTTTAACGGCTCGCTCCTGTAAGGACTCTTGGGTTCCTGCTTTTACCACCACCCTACCTGTATGCTTCATACTTTCTTGTCCTTCCTTTGAGCCATATGCACGAAATACTTACACGCCATTCACGCAGCAACACCAAAGTTGACACTCAACTTTTCTTTCCTATCTGTGATAGTATTTATACAGCTGGCTTGCATACCTATCTGGGCCTACGCCTATAATTAACATGAACTCAAACGAATTTATCGAAAACGAATCCGTGCTGGGCTCGGACGAGATGTGGCCAACACCAGCCACTCAGTCTAAGCCTCGCCCTATGCCCATCTATCAGGGATTCTCTTTCTGCGGTGCCGAGAACTTCTCATCAGTACCATCTTGGGACTCGTCTTCAGTTTCATTCCAGCAAACCCCCAGTGAGACCATGTCACGTCCCGGATCTATGCATCAAGACTTCTACCCTCCTACCACTATGGATAACTGTAAGTAAAATCGAGCCTCACTATATCACTCACACTAATCTGAAGCAGCATCGTGGATGGAAAAGCAAGTCGAAGATCAATTTGATCTTCATGGCATGGACTACGATATGACCATGGGAATGAGCTCTTTCACAAACGACGAAGCCATCCCTGTTCTTGACCTGAAGCAGGGAACACTTGCAGAGGAAGATCTGATGGCCATTGATGACGGTTCAAAACAACGTCGAATGTCCGGCTCTTCCTTTTCGATGTCCACCTCTGGAGCCTTCTCCGACATGCCTCTCGATGATTTCTCAGCAGCGCTCTCTGAAGCGCCCTCCTTCAGCTCTGATTATCCACCGCTTTCTAACCGCACTTCTATGATGTCTTCCACCCAGCTTTCGCCCGTTGCCTCGCCACGAATGACTCCTCAGTCGAGGACCGATCTTGTGAGGACTCAGAGTCGTGGCCGCGGTGCTTCTCCATCTCCCCGACCCAGCAACGTTCGATCTGCTCCCTACAGCGTCGAGGGGCCAAGACTCAAACGATGGTCTACTGGTACTTACAACACCTCTGCTAGCCGCAAGCCTGCCCAGTACGTTTACCATGCCTGCCCGGATGTCTACAATAGCCACCAGCACATGTACTCCGGCCACTCTTCTCCTGCCATCGGTACCACTCCTCTGCCTCTCAACTACGGCAACCTCCAGGCCATGCAGCAAGCACCTTTCGTTGTCCCCAGCACTCCCGCCTACCAGAGAAACAGCATGCTGCTTCCTACTCAGCTTCCGTCTCAGATGGCCCAGCAGCAGCCCTGGCAAACCGACGTCAACCATTTCGCCCCACCTCAGCCACTTCTGTCTCACGGCCTTTTCAGAATGCTTCAGAGCAACGGAGATGCCGCTTGCCTCAACGGGCACTACACCGACCTTTCTGACCCTCCTGAGCTGTACGCCGCTCTCCGAGAAGAGCAGATACCTCCACCCCCCGAGGACATGAATCCCGAGGATCCCGACATGATTCCCCGCGAGCAGGAGTTGCGATTTGAGGGCGACCTTTACACCCCTAGATGGGTTCGAGGCCACGGCAACAAGCGAGAGGGCTGGTGTGGAATCTGCAAGCCTGGACGATGGCTCGTGCTGAAGAACTCTGCCTTCTGGTATGACAAGTCTTTCTCTCACGGCATTAGTGCTGCCACCGGAAGCTCGTTCCAGGAACCTCAACAGAAGCGACGTATGGATGGAAACCCTGATGTTTGGGAGGGTCTCTGTGGTAGCTGTGAGCAGTGGATTGCCCTTGTCAGCAGCAAAAAGAAGGGAACCACCTGGTTCAGACACGCGTACAAGGTAAGTCGGACTAACCCACCAAGAGGGGCCTTGACTAACAATTCCCAGTGTCACACACATCTCAAGGTGAAAGACACACCTAAGCGTCGCCGCGAAAGCAGCAACGCCAGGGCGCTAGCCATGTCGACCATGGCAAAGCCCAAGACTGAAGTTCAACATCAACGACCCATGACGCCCCAGATGCCTGTCTCCTCGATGGAGCTTGCCACTACGCCTAGACCCTCTACTATGTCCCAGATCACGTCTCACCCTCAAGTCACCTCTGTTCTCGCTCCTCAGGAGCACTATACCATTGATCCGATGTCTGGAAACGTCCTTACGACTGAGCCATTTCCGAACATGATTTAACTCGATACGACTCTGCTTTTTACAGTTTAGACTTTTTCCTTTTGATTTCCGCCGTACCACGACAGCACATGTATTGTCGTGGATGGCACCACACTCGTTACGTTACGAAAAGATCTTTGAGATGATGTTTGATACCAGTTGAAGCCAGGGATAAGTTTGTTGATCCCTGTGCTTAAAGTTTTCTGTTTAATTTCTGTTCCTTGTCTTGCCTTTGAGGGCCTGCTTATGCTATTTAGGAGGAGGAAACGATCAGTTCCGAGAGGGATCACCACGTGGACTAGACCATCCCGTACTTGAAGCTGGGAGGAATTTGGAAAAAGTACATGTCTGAAAGGGAACCAGGGAAAAAAGTGGAGGATTCACCATATCATTTTTTACTTCTTCTTTTACTTCTTATCTTCTTTTTCTACATCTGCTCACTTTGAGAGATACCCAGGAGTTTTTGCTTTTACTGCACTAGATAGAATGGTCGGTTTAGGATTAGGAGCCTTCCTTTGGGGAAGAGCCTGATGAATGAAACGAGCAAGATGGACGATGCTGCTGGCCAGTCGAAGTCAAAGGCATGGATTTACATAGATAGAAATAGCTACGCAACGGTCACCCAATATCACTGTTATTGATTTTGTCTGTATCTGCACCTTGGCTCATATCATATGGGTGGCGGAGACTTGTGCTCCGTAGTTGACAGCGACAAACGGAAGTCTCCGTGAAACGCCTTATGAAAAGGGACCGTCGGATCCGTATTGTTTCGAGGGCGAAAAGCACGATGTGACATGAATTAATTACAGCACAAGGACTGGCTTGTCAGCCCGTTGCAACTATGCAATGTTGCTTTGCAGAAGGAAAAGTGGTACCACGAGGGGCTGGCAGGATGTTCGGCGGTTCTTGATAGGGCATTATTCGTCTTGGAGGAAGAGAGAGTAGCAGTATAAGTGATGGCTATTAAGGCCAGGGATCTTTTGGCCAGGGGAGATCGGCAAGTGTTCTGCCACTCCCAGGGGAGTATTGCAACGCTGGGGAGAATGTTTGGTGTTTTCCGCTGTATCGTTAATTGGACGAGATCTCAAATAACCAAGGCTGACAAGTCTGTGAGCGGGAAGCGGAGATCCTATGTTGATCGTGCCAACGGTCTAGTGATTCTAGCCAAGGCAGCCAGATTCCGTTTCAGGAACTCATATGCGAGCCTTGCGAGGGGACTTTGCAGAAATTGGTATGTGCTAACTACCAAGTTCAAGTAACGTAGGCGAATTGGCCGGTTTTCCTTAACAGATTTCTTGTAATATTATACTGAAGTTAAGCGAGAAGAGGCACAGCGTAAGACATCGTCACATGTTGTTTCTGCTATTATTGACGTGACGTGACGTGACGTGACAGCATCAGCATCAGCATCAGGATCGGTCACGGCTTTGACTAGGCAGGTTCTGATACAGGTACCCGAAGCCGAGGAGAGCCAGGGTCATGAACCCGGTGTTTGTGCGTACGGATACTCACAATGGAAACATAATAACGCGTTAGTTGACTGGTACAAGTCTCAGACGGAACAATTCGGTGTAGATTTCGTAACTTGGCCGAAGCAACACAACACAGGCGTGGGTCTCTCAATAAATTTACTCTTTCGCTTCTGAAACGAACTTTGAACCCTGAAATGTCAGTTAAACTTTTGTCAAGGCATCTCTCACTTTGCGGGGGGCAGACGAAGCGAGGCTGGGAATTGAACAACGCATCGTCAACGAACAAGGCCATTCCCGGCAGTCAACAAGCATTTTATCCTTGTAGTTAACAGAGTTTTTGTATTGAGGCAAAACGGGTGTTGACAGGAGACAGGACTGGACTGGACTCTCGATCGCGGGGGGGTGTAAAGGTGTGAATAGAGTAGAGACGAAACAAATGCTTAATCTCCCATATTCATGCGTTGGCGGAGGAGACTCCGGATGGGGCCGGTTCGGGGAGCGGCATCCGGATGGAGGAAACGTTTAAGCCGGCCAAGGGTGATGAATAAAGTTGATAGACGGTAGTGGCATAGTGTCGTACAGTATAACCTTAGGGCAGGCAGTCAACTAGGTTGTGTTATACGGGGTTTATGTTCATCAGGGTGATGTGATGTGATGTGCAAAGACCACATAGTATAGGATACACATAATATTTTATACCCACTGCAGGCATCGGTGCGCGTTTGTTCGGATAAGAGGACAGATTTGGCTCTCGGTAGATATTCACGGCAGGCTCCGTCAAAGTCACGATAACCTCGCTTGTAAAAGAGACTATGATGAATTGAGAAACTGACAAATACATGTGTAAGAAGCCCACCATCTGTGAAATCTCGTGATACAAAGCAGAAGCACAGAAAGATGCTTGCAATTAAGCAACATATATTTAGTAGCACACGTGAGAAAGACAATGCCTATCAGAATGACTACCAGTATGAATAAAGTTGGAATGTCTGGTGGAATGGAGATGCAAGCACTTTAAAACCCCGGTCGAGAAAGGTCTATTTCCAGAAGACACACACCATCTTGTCGATCCTGGGCGGCCAATCATGAGCCACTCTGCTTCTTCACCTTACCATCTGGCTGGAATTGAGAGCGGGTTCACTGTGAGAGGCACGTGAAAGTCATCTAAACCTCAGAAAAGTTGTATAAAAGACAAATGCCGATTGATGTTGTAGAATCAAGTTGCATATGTACCGCGACTGTGTCTGAGAAAGTGGTGAGTACATAGTAGCATGTATGAAACTCTCAAAACCTCCAAAGTTTCATTGTGATTACTGAGCCAATACTTCCGCGCCCGTTATAGGAGTGTCCATACTAGTTTACTCGTATTGAGTTTGTCACCATTCACAGTCTTTACCGTTCGATCCGTCCCGTTTGAACCTTATTGACAAAGAAAGTTGCTAATATAATGGCTCTTGGCAGCTTGTTGGCTCTAAGAAGCAGCCACGAGAATTGTCAAGTCAATGTCTCACTCATCATCGTTAGTTGGAACATGTGAAGTTGAAGGTAGACCAGGAAGACAGTGGTATGTCCATACTATCCCCGGTGGATATTGAGCCACCTCGGGGTGTTCCTGTCTGACAAGATAGGAGAAGCTGAGCAGACAAACATTGCATCATATGGCCATACTCTATAAATAAAGTAATTGGAGGAATAGCTCGAATGCCATGGACATGAGGCTTAAAAAAGAAAATATCAACAACCTATAAGGTTGCCGGTTCCCCGACTAGTTAGTATGGGAGAGCCCCGACAACCAGAACAATGATGACGAGTGCAAAGCCATCAGACCCAGAATATACCAAAATACTTCTCTTAATTACTGACAAGTCTCAATATGTGACGTGATACACAACCTGTTTCTCAAGCAACGTCTGGGTCTGATGCTCACGTCTCAAGACAGGCTTGCCAAGTTGATTACTGCCCTTTCAAGACATGCGGCTGAATCAGTTTTCTTTGGCTGACAGTTACAGTAGCAATAGCCGATGATGACAAAGTGGTGAGCTGATTGTGGTTTCGGGAACTTGTTGGTTGGCTGTCAGCAGTCGGTGAGAGATGCAGTTACAGGGTATTTGTATCCGTGGTTGGAGAAGTGCAGTCAGTTGCCTTTTCCATCCATGGATGTTTGAGGGGGAAACCTGTCCTTATCATAATAGTCATCATCATGATCAGTCAATACGGCGTTCCACGGATTCATATAGTACTATCAAACCATATCGGGATGTATCGCCTATTTCAGGTAGCTAAATATCTATGACGGGAGTCATAGCGTGCAACCATGATGAGATAGTTTCATTACAACCCCTTCAGCTGCTGAGCTCATCACAACTCAAGAGTAACCAGTCACAGTTTATTTAGAGGATAGCAACTCTCAGTGACAGAATCAACGGCTATCGCGTTGAATACCTAAATAGTCAGTGTTCTTGTTATCTTCTCAGCTCACGAGCTGAGCTATTGGCTTCGGGCAGTGCCTCTTCTAGTACAAGTTAGGACTGTTCCAGCGGTTGGCTAGCAGAGGCCCGTAGCGCACTGAAGCCCCCTGAAGAGCGTTACCGGCGTTTGCCCAACAACGGCTAAGTTGAGGAGGAAGAGGGCGCTGATGCGCCACCAAGCTTGCGATCTCGAAGCTGTAGATTCATTTTAATAAATGTTCATAGCTTTTATTTATTTGCCCAGCCCTATCTAACTGTTGTCTGTCTCACAGTTGTTTGTATCTTCTCTCTTTCTGCACCACGATATATACAGTATCTGCTAAGTTCCCGCCTGCAAACAGCTCAGTTCAACTGTCGAGTTCAGCTCAGGTGTAGTTTGCAAATAGGAAGGTCGGGCACGTACTGTATCCACTGCATCCATCCCGTGCAGTCTTATCCTATCCAATCCATCCAATCCATTCCCATCGAGAATTTACCGACTCGAAGCGAGCAAAAGAACGGACCGCTTCAACCTCCTTCTGCCTAAACTGAAGAGGGTATCCTCGACGTCGGCACCCGCGAGATCACGACATCATCACATACGAGAGTTGAGAAGGAGAAGACTCGAGACGTAACGACACAAGACGAGGCGAGACCAGACGAGACAAATTTGCGAACCGATGAAATAACTCTCTTTAAAATTAAAGTCAAGGTACGAGCAATCTGATAGTCTAGTCTGTTTCTCTGCTTTTAGTTCTGCATCTGTTCAGCTCTGGCCTCGGTATCCCCATCAACATGCAGCTCCCATCATCCCACTCAACAACATCCTCTATCTCCATTGACGACGAGACAAGGCACAAGCCCAGTCTCAATCTCTACGCTCAAACGTTCTATCTTTCTTCCTATTTATTCGTTTGCTCTGGCGTCATTTGGCGGGGGTTTCTACTTTTCTCCCTGCTTTAACTGTCGTCTCCCTTTCTTTAACCTGGTCCTTCTTCCCTGCCCCTCCTCTTTTTTTATCGGGGCTTACCTATCCATCCCGTATTCCATCCCGACTTCATTCCTCCCTTTGCACCACATTTGCTCTTTTTATCATCAGTGGCTTACAATCATGCTTGTCCAAGCAAAACAGTCTTAGACCTTAATGCCTTTCTTCCGTCCTTCCATGATCGTTCACGACCTTGTATAATGCCCCACGAGCACCGACCGACCTGCGACATCTAAATAGACTTTCTCTCTCTATCTTTCTCTACCTGTCACAGCCTGCCCACGCCGAGCTCGACATTCTACCTGACACGATTCCGATCAACGAACTGCAATCTTTCGACCTTGTTTTTCTTATTTCAAACTTTTCTCGAGTACGAATCTCCAGCTTTTTGCATAAACTTCAGCTCTTGCTAGTGCTCTGCCACGGCAACGTAACCGACCGTGCACATCATCAACCTCGAACTCGAAGCATCCC
This sequence comes from Fusarium musae, assembly GCF_019915245.1. Classification (NCBI taxonomy): domain Eukaryota; kingdom Fungi; phylum Ascomycota; class Sordariomycetes; order Hypocreales; family Nectriaceae; genus Fusarium; species Fusarium musae. The sequence continues at coordinate 1,236,734 of NC_058388.1, forward strand.
TTCGGCCTGCAACTGAGTTGGCCTTTATGATAAGCAATTAGATTTGCTATGAACGGGGATCAACTGGCTTCAAGGCAAGCTCAATTCACAGCATTGCCCAATTCTTTCCCTCATCATCAACCGATCTATCATCAACATGGCATCCGTATCAAATTCACTAACCAATCCGGGGTTGTACAGTTTTGCCAATTCGAACTACCGCCCTCCAACTTCCGCAGAAACACCTGTCTCCGACTCCTTTCCCAGTCCCGTTTTCGAGACCCCCAAACCCGGGCAAGGTTCAGTCACCGACGCCGGGGGCTGGACTCCGCATTTTGCTGAAGAATATTCCGTCTTCAACTCGACTCCTGGAAATCTCCGTGGATCTCAAAATTCTTTCGTTGACTTTCGTGCTGCCACACCTTCCAGCAACCACAAGAGGCTGCTATCCAACGACACTTTTGCTACTGAAATTGCAACTCATGTGAATCACTTTTCGGACCAAAGTCTACCACTGCCGCCGGTCGAGCCATCACGTCGCTTGGCCTCATCCCCATATTCAGTAACTGCACCTCAAGAATACATAACCGATACGACACCCCTGCCCAGTCCTGATCCGGCCAAACACCCTCAAACCTCCAAGAAGGCTAGGAAAGCCGGAGTTCAGGGTGCAGAGCCCTCGCAGACAGCGACGCCGCCACCCACTGGACGTAGGGGAGCGCGGAAGCTCGCCGACAAGCTCAATATGCAAAATGATCAGTACTTCGGCCAGCCCGACTTCACTGGCAACTCTCAACAGCAACAGCAACATGATATTGCTGCCTTGATGGCTTCCTCTGGTGACATGTTTGCATATCCCATGACAGCACCTGCTGCCACGCCTAACACTTTCTGGGATCCTTCGATGGGTATGGACTTTGACTTTAGTGCATCGCCTTCCAATGTCTTTCAGACGACGCCTGTTCAGCATGGTGGCCATCACCGCCACACAGGTTCCTTCGACTGGAATAGCGAGGTACCACTCTTTCAAGACCCTAATGCACCATTTGCTTCCGCAGGTTCAGACCCTATGCAAACCATGCAACGTGACCGTCCTCTTGCACCAAAGCCTATGGGTTCGGCAGGTGTTACTACAGCAAGTGCTGCCATGTCTGCTGCCCTTTCCGCTCCTCTAGATGACCCTTTTGGACTTGGACAGTCCATGAATGGAGTAAACCCGGGATTGCTGTTTGAACCTCCACACAATTCTGTTTTGGATAACCCTGCCCTCATCCCAGTGACACAGGCTGGCTCCGCTGAAGCCACCATTTTCCAATCGAGATCAAGAACACCTTTGGGTGAAAACATCCGCCAATCAACGAGCATGAAGGACCTGAGAGCTACAAAGGCACCCGATCGTGCACTTGCACCATCCCCTGTCAAGGCAAACCCTCGGCCCGGAATGGGTAGGAGTTTCAGCGAAAACCGTGGCAAGAGAGCCCAACCACAGAACCGACCTGTACTACCCAAACTTGCACCGGCACGGCCAGTCTCACAAGCCAGCAATGGCTCCAATAGCGACAGTGCGCCCCCAAATCGGCCTATAGCCAAACCAACCGGAAGGTTGTCTCCAATGAAGAGCCAACACCGCCTTTCGGGCTTGGCCTCCATCCCTGAGGGGCCAGCACTGCAACACCAATCCACTCGAACAGCTGTGAAATTCACCATCGACTCGAGGGGCAGAGCTCGTGCAGAGACAACGATCGTGCCTAATGAATGGGAATGGGAGCCCAGTGCCAATCATCCGGGACTCACTCGTGATAGGAGTCGAACACCGCGAGACCTGGGTCCTTCGGACGATGACGAATCATCCTCGGACGACGAGCCTATCATTATTCCTAGCCGGAACAACTCGTTCAATGCGTCCTTTGCTTTACCTGATCCACTGAGACCAGTTGGGTCCATCTTTCACTCTTCGCGACGTAGTATTAGTGACAGGAGCACGGGTAGCATACACGATACTATTGGAGGATCGCAGCACGACGCGGATAGTGAGAATGAGACGATGATGTATGAGCGCAAGGACAAGATTGGGGATGCTGCTAGTGAGCTTCGTAAGGTCATGGAGGACCGAAGAAAGCGATCGAATCCAATGGGACAGGGTGGACAACACCGCTCGTTTCAGGGTGGACACTTTGGCCCTTTTCGAGGTGACAGCAACTCGCCGTCGACCCTTACCGAGTCAAGCCTTATAACAGATAGACACGTCAGATGTCTCTGTAGCCGAAAGGGGGCTGACGAGGGAGACGGCGCCATGATCCAGTGGTAAGTTTTGCCAGCCTTTTGGCCACCAGAGCAAATAGCAATGGTTAAAGTGAACGGAGCTGACACTCAATATAGCGAGTCCTGTGAAATGTGGCTCCACGGAAAATGTATCAATCTCGACCTCAGGACTCAACCAAGAGTGTATGTCTGCTCATTCTGTGCTAACACACCGAACATGCGAGGAGGCCGGATGCGAGATACGGGACGAGGAAACTTGATGGGAAGTGTACCCGTAGCGTCTCCATTGGCGAGCAAATCATTTAGGGCGTTTCGATAAGGCAACAGGTTGTATGAGCATTTCTTGAAGGAGTAGACTGGATGAAAGGAGTACTGGATAACGAATGCATTTGATCGAGTACATACATAAATATTGGCATTTCAGACAAAAATATCACATTCAGGGTTCAAGTAATCTGCAGTTTCTTAGAAGGCGACCTACCTTAGTTAAGTGAGCACATGCCATCAAGGTCGTCGTGTAGGGGCCAACACGGCCAACATATAGTCCACGCGAGATGGTCACAACAGGAATGGAATAGTCAAGAATCATGAGCTACGATCGAGTCCTCGAAACATGGAGAACTCTAGAGCTTCCGATTACTACCCAAAATGATCTTGACGTCTCCTCTCGTTGGCCAATGCCGTGAATACCCACTTCCGTTAGCTCTGCCGTAAAGCCCGAGCGGGACTACGGACCATATGGCCCCCGATCTCGGAATGGCGGGGAAGAGTGTTAGTGAGGCGGGGCAGCAACAGAGCTTCAGTTCAGCAAACAAGGTCCAACAATCGATTCTTCTGTTTATCTTGTTTGTTGTGGCCTCTCATTGTCGATTAATTCAATAGGTCAACACCAATCCAAAATGGTCAAATACAACTTTGTCGTGCTTGCTGGTGATCACTGCAATCTCGAGCTTCGGAGTTGAAAGCCTGAACGCGTGCGAACTACGAACAGATTGTTCCTGAAGGCATTCGGGCAAGGAAACGTATGCTACAGCTTGCAGAAAGAGCATTATAACTAACTGAATGATCAATCAGGCTCTCGAGAGTCTTGGAGGGTTAGCAAGTTCAACCTCTAGAAGCATCGCATGGGTGGTGTAAGTCCTGACCACACGTTACATGCACACACCCAGCTCTGCCAGTCTCAGTGCTCCATCGATGCCAAAAGTGCCCCTCTCACCGACGAGACCCTCGCCGCCGCAAAGAATGCTGATGCCGTCCTCCTCGGCGGTCCCGGATGGGGGACCGGCGCTGACCGACCCGAGCAGGGCCTTCTGAAGCTTCGCATAGGCATGGGCACATGCGGCAACCTGCAGCTTTGTTTCTTTGTGTCCAACTCTCCGGTCGACGCCTCTCTCTGTGTACCGCGGCATAGACTTTGGCATTGTTCTCAGCAAACTGTGATAGATAAAGAGGAAAGGCTTGATAGAATTAACTCCAGCCTAGAAGAAAGAGGACTATTTATACTAGTCCCTGAGATGATTGCCTCTATAGGTATCATCAGTTTGTCCTTGCTGCCTAGATAGGCTATATACATATCAGGTAGCAAGGTAAACAGCAAATAACTACAAACATAGGTATAGGCAAACCTAAACAACAAACTGGCGGTATTGACTTTGGCGCAAGGTCATGACGGAGATGTTTAAGAAGGAGTTCCTGATCTCAAGGGTGAGCACCAGTTGGTTAGCAGCGCTTCCATGATCATGGTTTGGAGCCCTACTTGCCTTGACTGTGTTGTTGTGACGAGCAACCGATTTGGTGATATCATCAATGATGAGCTTGGTATTATGCTTGTTAGTACTGGCCTCCTACCTAGTGTTAACTTGAGCCGCACTCCTGATTGAAAGGGCGTCCCCAAACCACTTGGTACACTTCTTTCTGTGGCCACGATTTTCCAATATCCCTTCGACCTACGCGTGCAGCTCTTGATGATGGCAGTGGCTTCGAAGCTTCAATATGCGCTGGGTCGAAAAGCGATATGTTTGTGTTTGGCAAGTATGATATAAGCTTCAGATTGTATTTATCTAATGATATGGCATGTTTATGACTTATGAATACAAGACAGCAAACTAATAGCAAACTTATGGTCATGAGACTTACACACGTAGAGTGACACGGCAAGGTATACCTCATATACGATGGAGTATGGTTACCCTAGAGAGGTACCATTGAGAAACGTGGGATATGGCCAGAATCCATGGACATAAAGTCGGTGACAGCGTGATTTCTGTGGAAGACACGGATGTTCTTGATATGCTGGAAGCTCAACAGCGACGAAGAAACGAGATGCACAGATGTGTAGCAGGTCCAATAGGGTAACATCCGATCCAACTTTCAACCCAAAGTTCTACCACCTCTAAGCCAGTGATTCAGACGTATGACAACGCCCGGGCTACAGGGCTGTGCTAAGCCTTGGAAATGCATGCATCACGAATTTTCTGCGGCTGTTTAGTGGGTGTTAAGGCAGGCCTGCATGTTGTAAGCAGAATACAGGCTGTTCATCCATAGTCAATCGTGATCAGGCCTTGCCCAGGTTTAAACTACCCATGTGAACCAACTATTTTCTTATGGCCATGTGGTTATGCAATAAACATGTTTCCACGTGCAGCTAGTCCATATCCTTGCTATGTGTAAGTCTGCTGTACTTGGTGCGTTCACTTATTACCAACACCAACACGAGGTTTGCTTTCATTGGGGTCCAAAACGCAACCATTTATCGGAACGGAAACTACCGAAAGGAGCAGAGAAGTAAGAAGTCATTGGCTTGGCGAGGGACAAGCAATTCAGTGGGAGACCGAGTCAGCAAAGTTTTTCCCACAATGTTTAAAAAAGTTAGCAGACACTGGTGACATTTCCTAGACAACAGCTCAATCAAGGGCGGAGACATCAGAAGAGGGAGGCTAACAAGGGGCAGGAAAAAGCAAAAAAAAGTCATGACGTTTGAGACTTGAGGGAAATAAGCTTGAAGCCTTATGCTGATACTATAACTCTAAAAGATATAATTCATCAAATCGCTTTGTTCGTTTCAATATGACTATGGGTCTGTGCCGCTGTGGAGGGATGGGATGGATATCAGAAAAAGTGACGAGGTTGACCATTGGTGGAGCCTGCATGACCTTGCATGAGAAGTCATGATACGACTGGTTCTTGTCTTAGGGCGGTAACTCTATTGTTTTTGAGTAATACATTGCTAAAGGGATGCTCTCTCTATCCAATTCAGGGCCTCATAATGTCCCTCTTGTCTTTGCTCACTGCAAGTGATGAGACATGATCAGCTATCACAGCGCAGCACAAATACAACACAACAACGCCTGAGCTGTTCTGTTCCGTCTGTGCTCTCGTCCTGCTGTAAGGTACAAACAGCTCACCTGTGCCTGATTTGCTAGTTGCATGGAGGGAGGGGAAAAGAAAGCATGGCATGTGAGACCAGCCAATGATGAGTCTATGGAGCACAACAACTTGAGCTCTCACTGCAGTAGCTCTATCTACTAACTAATCGACAGAGTGGGCACACCCACACGTGCATGTTGGGGATACAAGCGGACACGAAAGTTGGGTAGAGGTCCAAGCAAGAGTTGGAAGAAATCACAGTAAACTTGTTAGTAATGTGCTTGGCCATGCTCAGCTATCCTTGGCCTGAGAGCTCTCCCCGCCGATCTTAGCCCGGTCAACTCGGACAGAGCGGCATCGACTCTGTTCGATTTCGAGGAGCTGCCGTAGGAGTATTGATGAGGTTGTATTGGCAACTCGTGAGGTTACAAGATGTGGCTGGTATAGCAGAACAGGCTACAGTAGTGACCACACCACCTGGATAGGATACGAAGAGCGCCAATCTAGGTACAGCTCTTTAGTGAGTCCTTCTGCTACACTACACATTGATTGCCGTGCAACCTGATATGATCTTGATTAGTTCGTTTCGTGTTGGAATTCCTTTCACTGAATTGTCCAAGCTTAAGTTATAACAGCTTTGATCGTTAAGATAGTCTTCATATCTGATGTCATGAAGGCCTCATCCTCGTGGCAACCATTCCCGGAGAGGGGATAAGTTCACCCTCCGGTCACTAGCGTCGTGTAACTCGAGTGTGCAAAGACACAGAGCATCAGTTAGATATTTTCTTACTGCAGATAACTGAGTTGAAGAGCGGTGGCTGGTTCGTCAGTGTTGGATCATGGCTGATTTGGCGTCATGCATGTACGGGTTGAGAGCTGCGAAATGCCGAGACTAAGTATGTCTCTGCCTGTAACTCTTTCCCCCTAACTTGAGTACCTACTGTTGGTGCTTTTTGTTGCTTGGGAGATTTTGAATTTAAGGCCTTGAGATATAGCGAGGTTGAATGATGAAATTACCACTTATACCGGCAACAGTCAGTGAGGTTGGTGGGTAGGTTGGTACTTGCCCGTATTGGACCACTGTTAGTGAGGTGGTGTTCAGTTCCTCAGGCTACCACAACCACAACCGTTACCTCTTGTTACTCAAAAAACTTAATCCCTCCAAGGGAAGCATTCTCTCGTATTCAACGCCCTACTGCTCCACACCACTACCGCACGCCGAGACAACTATGGCGGCATCTAGCTCAGCATCGGTTGTTTCGTCTCATTATGGTGCGCGCTAATGACACGGGACCGATACGCTAGGGGCCATGTTATGATGCGACATTGACCTCCATCCCTTCGATTCACCCAGGGAAGAAACCACTGGTTCCATGGCCAACAGCTCTTCTTCCTCCCTGCCCTTATGCATCTGCCAGTGGGCACCAGGTGAAAGAGCAAAACAGGCTTTCACAAGCACAAGGCGTGGTGGCTGCAGCTCTTGAGTGCATTCTTTCATGCTGTGCTATCAAACTGGCTGCTCGTGCTTGTCCTTGGCTAATCCTCCGTTCTCTGTCAGACCTGACTTGTCCATTGGTTCCGACCCGCAGTTCTATCTCGTAATGGCCAGTAATCGACGAAAATGCTGTGCTTCGCTTGCAAAAGGCGCCCGCATTCCATGTCCTCGCTGTCCGACCTCTGAACCACATGGCCGTCCGTAGAACCCGGCCATCGCGAAGACCAGTTTCAAAGCCCCCCGCCAGTTCTCTTTTCTCCAAGCTCGTGTATCGTGAACTTCTAGGTAGCCATTCAGTCAATTTCCAGCCATGGACTTGGTTATCGAATCTATCTCCCGACCTCCGGGAGCTTCGATTAACACAACAGCCATGTGCCAGAGCAACCACATGTGGCTTATATCAACGCGGTTATGATGGCCGGTGTGCCTAAGGTTCTCTGGCCACTCCGCTCGACAATTCCAATATTGGAAAAGATAGCACAGGAAACCAAGCCATTGCTTTATCCCGACCGCCCCCTTTCTCGGCCCATTGATCCGGCTGCCAAGTCTGCCTGGGCATTCACAATCGAACAATGCCATAGTTATGTACAACGGGAATATTCACTAACAAATCCCCGGAGGCTCCAACCAAGGTGCTCAGTGGACTCCACTCCCCCCCGAAACCAAGGCACTTCTTTGGCCTCATCATCACGAGCAAATCGTCGATTGGCGACATATACATACATGGGGTGGACGATCCTCACTAGCCATCTCAAGCAAGGCGTTCCTGCTGGTTAAGCGAAAACTCTCCTCATGAGGCTTGCTGACATTACATGCTGCCTCTGTTCACCCTATCTTAACTTTACAGTTATCTCTATGGTTACAATGCTAACCACAACCACCTTACTCATACCCTTTTGCTATCACGACAAGCAGGTTTCTGCGTCTTTGTTGTGCCATGGCTAACATGGCGCCAAGTCTCCCGTCCACGTAGCGATGCCAGGTTCCTGGACTGCCCTAGCTCCAAGAGGCTCCAGAGTTTGTTGGCTGCTGCTGGGCACTAAACGTCCAAGATGCCGATTCTTTGCGTACGATACCAAACTTAACGGAGTGACCGCTTTTGCAGTTTGCATCGACGACAAGCTGCTCGTACCGTGATTTGGTATAGTACAGCTTCGGTTACCGTATACTTTGCTAGGTGCATATTGGCAGAGTGAGTTTGGCTCGACCTGCATCGTCGACGCTGGCTGATGTTGTCATCCAGCCCAAGTTGCATTGTTTCCGCCTCTTTTGTTTACACGAGTTTCTCTCCTCTGACCGAGCTTGTTCTCCCCGCCGCTATAGGTCACCGAGTGCTACGCAGTTCCGTTGAGATACAGTCCCCGTTCCCACCATTTGCTGTCTTTTACACAGAGATATCGCAGGTTCCCTCGTGTCCAGGTCTCATTCTAGCTGCTCATGCCGTCTCCCGTCTTACTAGGTTCCCCAGACTGAATGCAGGCTGATCTAGTGATCAATTGATTAAGTGAATGGCCAAACCAAGCTGGTCAATATGGCCTGGCCTTACACAACCTGACAACCTGGTAGCTTCGTCCACTGAGAAGGGCAGGATCTTTTGTTGAGCTTGGAGGGAGGCCGACACTTCGGCCCTGTTGTTGCGGATCTGCCTAGCTAGGGGGAGCTTTCGAAACCTTACGCAAAGCAGCTCCCAATTGTCTTGGCCATTAACCAACACAGAATCGCTGACCTCCGTGCTTGATATTGACATCACGTCTTGGTTCACCATCGGCCCAGGCTCCCGCTGCAGGAAACCCATTGCCCTTCCTGGCCGATTGCTAGCCAGCCAGCTAGTCCTCTCGATTGCATCCCTCCCGCATCACGGTTGCTCCAGTGAGCTCCAGCCACATCCTCTGATCCCTCTGACAGTGGTTGGACTCACAATGCCCGTATCACATCCTGCCAATATTCGCACCCCTCCCTCATGATGATTATCGTCCCTCGCAGGTAGAGTCAGACTAATGCAACCAAGGGTGGAGTTTGAGAAGTGAGGTCTCTTGGGTGACTTGACCTGGAAAGTTTGGAGGTTGTCAAGGCCAACTCGGCCAACCTCTCTCATCTAAGGTAGGCTCCGGTTCGACAAGTTACAGATATAAGTCTGCAACCTTCTCAGGTTTTCCTTCCATCTCTTCAACCCATCTCAGCCTCTCTCACTTCTCGATCAGCCTCGATTGGATTTGTGTATACACAAGTAACCAACTCGTTCAGGTTACTTCTACCTTCGCTCAATCAAATCACCATCGCTTGCTCAAAGCTTGCACTCGCTTTATAACACCTTCGTTGACATCACAAATCCTCTCAACCTTCTTCATCATGAAGTTCGGTGCTGCCCTTCTGGTCTTAGCCACCTCGGCCTTGGCTAACAACGTCCGACGGGGAGGAGATGAGTACGAGAGCCCAGGCTCTGAGAGCGGAAAGGACTACGAGACTGGCGAGAACGAGTACGGACAAGACGAAGGATACGGAAAGAAGGGCCACTACGAGCACGAGGTTAAGGAGGTCGCTGTGACCTACACCACTACAACCGTCTGCCCTGTCACCTATACTCATTACAAGGAGGGAACGTGAGTTTTTCAACGCCTACCAAGGGACTGCAGCATTCTAACAATATACAGCACCTACTGCGAGACCAAGCTCACAACCTCGACGCTCGTTGTTGCTGAGACCAAGACTGTCGATGTCACAGTCAAGGAGCCTGATGTCACCAAGCACTACACTGATGTTGACTACGTTACCAGAACAACAGTGTGCCCTGTGACCCAGACCAAGACTATTGCTGGGGAGGTTATTACCGAGGTCTACACGACCACCAGCATCATCTACGACATTGTCAAGTCTACCGACTATGAGCACGTTAAGCAGCCCGATGTCACCAAGCATGAGACCGATGTCGTCTACAAGACACGAACTACTGTCTGCCCTGTGACAGTCACCAAGACCATCGCCGGTGAGGTTGTCACTCAGACATACACCACCACCAGCATCATCGAGGAGGTCGTCAAGTCCACTGACTACGAGCACGTCAAGCAACCCGACGTTACTAAGTATGCTACTGATGTCGAATACGTTCATAAGACCAAGGTCTACCCCGTCACCGTCACCAAGACCATTGCTGGTGAGGTCGTCTGCGAGACTTACACCACCACCAAGGTCATCGAGGAGAAGGTTGCTACAACCGAGTATGAGCAAGTCAAGCAGCCTGATGTGACCAAGTACGAGACCGATGTTGTCTATGTCACCAAGACCAATGTCTACCCAGTCACCGTCACCAACACTATTGCCGGCGAGGTCATCACCAAGGTCTACACCTCTACAGAGTACGTTGTTGAGAAGGTCCACACCACTGTCTACGACCAGGTCAAGCAGCCCGATGTTACCAAGCACGAGACAGATATTGTCTACCACACCAAGTACGAGGTTTATCCCGTCACCGTCACTAAGACCGTTGAGGGCGAGGTTATCACCAACGTTTACACTTCCACTTCCGTCATTGTCGAAAAGGTTGTCACCACTGTGCCCGCTGTTGAGACCATCGTCAAGACCATTGGCAAGGGCGAGGTCGTCACTCAGTACTCCAAGGTTTACCACACCGTCGGTGGCGGTACCGTCTACGAGACTGTCGCTCCTCAGCCCACCACTGTCCAGGCTCCCGAGACCGAGGTTGTCACCCAGCCTGAGGTCACCGTCCCTGCCACTCCCACCATTGCCCCTGAACCCGTCGCTACTGGCGCTGCCGCCGCCAACAAGGCTCCCGTCTTTGCCTTCATGGCTGGTATCCTCGGTGCCGTCGCTCTCATCTAAAAAGCATGAGTCATTCACCTCAAAGCCCAATAGCGCCGCCAGATTGGTTCTTGTTTTATTCTTTTTCACCCCTTTACTTCTCGTAAAAATTGGTTGTCCCTGGGAGCAGGGCACAGACTATTTAATTCATCGCGAGCCGTTGGAATCGCATACATACACTCCTTTGCAGAACATGGCGAGGTAGAATTGGGAGGATGCTTATATCTGGGGTATTTAATGTCGCGGAAGAGGGTGGTTTGTTATTCCTTATCTTCACTTCTAATGTATATATTAATCTCTTGGCTTATATGAGGGGTATATGGAGGGCACGAGATAGTCTAAGATAGGATAGGATATGTAGTTAATCTGAAGACGTGTTGTTGGACTGACGACTATGCCTTCTCTAATGCTTCCTTGTGATATCTGACTGTGACTACCCATGGCGATCACTACTGAATACGACAATGGCTTAAAGTGTACGTTTAGACTTAAGGACGATTAGGTTCACCCGAAAACTTTAGTTTGATAACTCGTACTACCTATAAATCGAAAGGCTGGAAAGGCGTTGAGGCTTGACGCCTTTGTGCTCTATTAATGGATCTTTCGATGGTGCTCCGAACGCATGTGAGAACAAATCAACCTCCGACCTTGATCTTTCTTGCCAAGATCCAATGAAGATATTCTAGAAATACCCCCTTTGCCTATACTGAGGCAATCACCCAGCCTCCCTCATTTCACCAAATCTCTGTCTACACCTGTCCATGTCTGAGGTCCAAATAACCTCGCCCCGAGAGTAAGAGAAGCTCTAACCACCTCAAAGCAAGGTACTAGGAAGAATTAGTCGCGACCTGCCTTTATGCAGTACCGAACTTACCTGAGTTTTTTTTTTTTTTTTTCTTTCTTTTTTCGTTTATAGTGCGTCCCAAGCGTTTTGCTTCCTCTAGCCTGGATCATTTAAACCCAAAGGTCTTTTGTGTATACCCTGGGTGATGAAGAAATCTCTAGTGTAGGTAGAAGTGGGCAACCGGTGGCTTCAAGAAGATAGTCGGCTTTGGAGATCTTCGAGGTCCTCCAGTGCCATCTCAACATCATAGTCATCGACGGTGTTCACGTCCGCTGGTACCTTGAAAGTACTTGTGACGAGGGGGATGGATAGAGGTTCATCGGGGTTGTAGACGATGCCAAAATACTCTTTCCCCAAGATGCAATCCTTGATGCAGTGTCGTCGGAAATCCTGTGTGATGAAAACCCTCTCGATGTGGCATGTGTCGTTGATGCAGGTGAGGCTTATGGGGAGGACTATATATCTGTTAGCTTGTTTTACCTGCGAAGGGAAGGAGTTTGCTTGACTGACTGTCTCGAACCAGAACAGCGTCCTGGCGATCTCGACATGTTTCTGTCTGATGCAGCTGGACATGATAGTTCGAGATATTCCAGGAAGAAAACGTAGTCTCCCAAGAGACATTTGCCAAGTTGGCTTCTGAACCAGGCTCAAAGTTCAAATTCAGCATCTTAGAGTTCACCACCTCCCGGGCATAGTGCGTAAGCCTCTCCATCGCGGTGGTTTTGTATCGGTCAAAGGATTCTTTGTCAATAGCGACCTGCTTGAGAACGAGATGAAGCAGGATGCTCGTAACTGACATCATCAAATTTGCCAGTAACTCATCACCTCCCAGAATGTCATGAATGAGCCCCAAGTTTTCAAGATCGAGCCACTTGTTGGGTACTCTGACGACATTATCATCGACTAAAACAGTCCAATGAGGAAGACCTCGTGCGTCGAAAAACTTGACGCTGAGAGTTTCTGTATGCTTGCTTGCAGATAGACAGGACCGGAGAGCATTGCTGACGAAGGTGGCAAGTACTGTGTCTGGGATAGAAGCCGGGTTTGCGTTTAGCACTCGAGGGATGTACTGGTACAGTTTTCTATTGACCATTTTGTAGGGCGTTAAGATGGAATAGTACGTGTCTCGCAATTCTAATGCCTGTCGACCAAAGTTCGAGAGATTCTTCAAGCATTCGGAGTCCTGTTCACAAAGATTGTTAGCAAGCATACCAAGTCGAAAGTCTTCGCAGTCCATGACATACCGGTCTGGAGGCGGTGGGATAGTACCACTTGGAGCGATCAAGAAATAGATAATCCCCGAGAAGAGAAATGGTGTCCTTCTTGATGAACTGCGCCGCCAGCTCAACATCTCCCCAGCCCCAGTCGTCGAGCATGCTGCTGAGGTGTCCTACGAGATTCGGTCTCTGCTTCAAAGCCAGATCCTAGATGGACATGATAGCTCGACACTCTTCCTCTAGCGAACTCATGTGCTTCATCATCTCATCTGGAGTTCCGTAGAGGATGTTGTAACCGAATCTGAGGGGTCTCTCGGACAAGCTAGCATAGCCCCTGCGGGTCGTGTCACTCAGGAGAAAGCTCTTGAAGTAGATTTTGCCACGAGACTTGGGATCGAGGATCAGGTCACCCAACTCAGTCTTGACTATATCGTCGTCCTTGATGCCCTGTAGAAACAAAGCGCATTCGCACCAGATGTTGAACTCTCTGGGGGTGACCGTGGAACGGTATATGTATTTGCCACGCCCGCTTCTCCCCACCTCCTTGTCAGGACCGATGCTGAAGATGGAGTCAGTCTCCGGATGCGGCTGAAAAGGGACATATTTACTGCCCTGTGGGACTGTCGATCGTCGAAACTTGTTGATAGTGTCGTGGTCCATGATTGCCACGATGGCCATGAGCTGGCCCTCTTTGCCATAGTTGAACCTGTATCTGTGACCTCCCGTTCTGCAGGTAACAGCATGATTCGTACCGGCTCCCAAGAAGTTGAGAACGGCCCTTCCTAAGCCGAGTTCTGAGCGGTGGGTGAATCGGACATCT